>NC_138189.1:56520187-56840187 GCF_964194105.1 Spermophilus citellus
CTACCTAATTTATTAAGAATTTTTATCATGAAAGGATACAGGATTTTATTTTTGCTTCTATCGAGATGGTTATTTGATTTTATCCTTCACTTTTTGCAACATGGTTTGCATGTTGAGTCATTCTTACATTCCAGGAACAAATCCTGTGTGATCATGGAGTATGGTTTTTTTCATGTGCTGTTTAATTTGGATTGCTAATATTTTATTGAGAATTGTTGCATCTATGTTCATTAATCATATTCGATTGTAGTTTTGGTTTCTTGTGGTTATATTTTCCTGTCTTTGGTATGAATATGGTACTGCCTCAAAAGACAAGTTTGTAAGTGCTCCCTCCTATTTGGGGAAGAGTTCAAGAAAAAATGTTATTTATTATTCTTTAAGTATTTGGTGAAATTCACTGTGAAGTCATTTGTTTCTGGGCTTTTCTTTTGGGGAGTTTTTGGATTACTACTCCCATCTCCTTGTTTGTTATTTGTCTTTTCAGGCTATTTCTTCTTGATTCAGTCTTGGTAGGTTGTATATTTCTAGGAATTTCTCCATTTCTACTAGTTGCCCAATTTGTTCTTGTATAATGGTTTATAATAGCCTCTTATGATATTTTTAATTGTTTTGGGCTTAGTTATTCTACTCTTTCATTTTATTTATTTGAATTTTATTTTTCTTAGTCTACCTATGATTTGTTTGTTATCTTATTAAAAACACAAATCCTATGTTCATTGAATTTTAAAATTGTTTTTCTATTCTTTATTTTAGTTATTTCTGCTCTGATCTTTACTATTTCCCTCCTTCTGCTGTTTTGGGATTTGGCCTGTTCTTTTTTGAATTCCTTCATAAACCTATCTTTTTATTGGTTGTTTATTTGAGGTCTTTTAAAAATGCAGACTTTAATTGCTATTTATTCTCTCCCTTATGCTGTCTTATCTACTTGGTATTAGTGTTTTCATTTGTCCTGAGATGTATTCTAATTTCTTTTTTATTTCCTGTTTGACCCAACAGTTGTTTAAAACTGTGTTATTTTATTTCTATGTATTCGTGAATTTTTCCACATTATGTTGATTTTCAGTTTTATTCTGTTTTTATTGGAAATTTATTTGGAAGGATTCCAGTTTTTAAAATCTATTGAGAATTGTTTGGCAGCTTAGCATGTGATTTATCCTGGATAATATTCCACATGCACTTAAGAATGAATGTTTTGCTCCTATGTAGTAGAATATACTGTATATTCCATTAGATTTAAATATTTTTCAATTCTTTCATTTCTACCATTTACTTATTAATTTTTCTGTCTGAATGATTATTTTTTGTAGAAGTTGAATTTTGAAGCCTCCTACTATTGTGATATTGGCATTTCTTCCTTCAGGTTTATCAATGTTTGCTTTTTATATTTAGGTGTTTGGATGCACATATATTTATCATTGTATATTCTTGTTGAATTGACACTTTTATTACTATGGTGTACTTTTTCCTGGTCTTGGGCTCACTGCATTGTTGCAAGTCCCTATCTATGTCCCCAGGGTGCCACATAGACACTTTTGTCCATAGATGATTACCAAATCATTCTTTATTTGGAGGATAATAATTGGGATTTTTTATGCCAGTCTGTCACTGCTGGGGAAATTTTCTTTTGTTTTAGGCTGTAATTGTAGGAAATAAATTCGAGATGTAATAGTCTACAGTAAATTTTGGTTTTGTGTTAGATGAATCATTAGACGTTTATCATTATTTCTAATTGAAACTGCCTCAGATTGTATTTCTTTTAATTAATCAGGAATATACTCTGTGGTCAGTACAAATGATATGGTAAGTTAACCACTCTTTGGGTTCACACACAGCAACATGATTTAAGAAAACATTTCAAACTATAGAGAAAGGCCCGCAAAGACACAGCTTATACACAGAATATATATACTGAAAGAAAATTTCCTTTCCACACTGTTGACCTGCTTTCTTTCAAGCCCATAGACAACATGAAGAGATACCATCACAATCTCAGTTGAGAAGATTTTTGCTTATCTTTCTGCTCCACTTGTGTCGTGGCCCTTTGAATGAGTGTGTGTGTGTGTGTGTGTGTGTGTGTGTGTGTGTTTCCCTATCTTTAAAATTTACATCTACAATCAGTTAAGGCAAAACTATAGCTGTACCCAATTCCCTTTATTTCTTTAAATGAAATTATTATTTCTCTCCTTATGATTCTGGAATCCAAATTACTTAGGAATGAGGGTGAGTGTGTACAAGTGCACATGTGTGCCTTCCGGAAATAGACAGCCTTCTGGGAAAGAATAAATGAGATGGTCACCAAGATACTTGGAACACCTCTTTCAAATCCTAGAGTAAGTAAATTTTTATGATTGGGAAAAGGCTTTAAACCCTAACTCAGAAGTTATTCCTTTAATTTCTCTTTCTACTTCTTTCTACAGGAGTAACTAAGAAGTTTGCACCTCTACTTCAACAACCATGGAGTGTCTTGCATATGCTAAGTGTTTGATAAGTATTTGTTGAATAAAGGGATTACTAAGTATTTATGTAACAAGTTCACTCTTTCCCCTGTCTTTCTTATTCATGAAAGATGTTAAGAATGAACTGTGGTCCAGAATTTTTCGATGGACAAATAACACCCATTTATGATTGGATACTAAGGTCAATTGTTATAAATTCCAATCTTAGTGTTATTTAGAATATCTTGTCACAAGACCAGTGTTATCATTATGTTGCTCATATATGTATTATTCACTCAGCACATGTTATGTATTAGGCAATGTTGTATAAAATTTCCTCCTTTATGAAGCTTCTGATTAGAATGTGACACACACACACACACACACACACACACACACTCACACATGTAGTGAGGGAGAGAAAGAGAGAGAGAGAGAAGGAGAGAGAGACTGTGTAAAATATCAGGCAGTGAAAAATGCAATGAGGAATAATAGCAGCATATATTTACATAGTAGTTACTCTGTGCCAGACACTGTTCTGATACTTTTCACATATTAACTTACTTGATCTTTGCAACAATATCATGAAATAGTTTTATCATTCCTCATTTTAAAGATGAGGAGTTTGAACCACCAAAAGATTAAATGATTTGCCCAGTAACTTATGATTCATAAAATAGTTGGAAATGGAGGCTGAGATTCAAAATCAAATGGTGTGGAGCCAGAGCCTGGCCCTAAATCATTAACCCTGTGGGGTCTTAGCAAAAAAGCAGAATTGAAACTGAGATTGGTAAGGGGAGACATGCTGTTCTAGAAAATGAGGTCAAGGAAGGTTTCTTTAATGGGGTGCATATGACAGACACCCAAACGAAGTAACCTCTGCTATCTTCTCACACTGAGTTCCCTGTAAGGTCATTAACCTATTATTAAGTTCTATTTATCTGTTATCTTTCAACTAGATTGCTTTTTTATTGCCCTAAAGATCTTATTCTAGCAAGGGTGTAACCCTCAGGCTTGGTTGGTTACTCATGCTTTAGCTGTTTTCATGTCTTCTCACTGTATTTACTTGAGTTCATTGCTCCCTCTCTGTGTCATGGAGGTGAACATGTTGACCCTTAGACTAGACTCACAACACCTTCAACAGGGATGTTAGGAAATGCATGGATTTAAACTATGATCCCAAAAGACTCATAGTTCCAAGAAAATGTACAAAATGTTTTCTTGATCAGGGCCACTGATAGATGAGGTGGGAGTCAGGCAAAGGTACATTTTAGTTACTTCACATTTCTACCAAAGGGCATCTGGGGCCACATCATGCCCACGCATCTTGTGTGGAGGGGCACCCATGCCACAGGACTCTGGTTGCTGAACTGGAGTTAAAAGCAAGATAAATAAAGCACAAACAAACTGGTAGCTCAACCAGGCAACAGTTTTCCTCAAGCAACAAATTACTGAAAACTAGGAAGATTATAAACTAGTTTGAGTCTAAAGGGGTAGGAAATATCTGCATAGAAATTAGAAACTTGTCATTGCTTACCAGAGGTGGGTAATTTTAAGAGTATTTGAGGCAAGACAAGAAGAATTCAGTGATGTTTAATAGCTCTATCTAATAAATATTTGTTTAGCACCTGCTATGCTTGTCAGTGAGGGGCTCCCAGTCTATTGGGGGAAGATAGATTTAACCACACAATAAGGAAAAAGATATAACATACCTTTAAGCTATAGAACTTCCCCCAGCCATGGAGAATCTAGGAAACCCTCCAGCTTTGCTTATTACTATAAAAAGCAAACTTAAGATTCGTATTTCTTAGTCTAGAAATCTGCTAGCATACATGGACATCTAAAGGTTGATCTTGGAAATTTTTCTGGACTATTTTTAAACCTATTGCCATTATTAGAGGTCCCTTCTTTCTCACTTCCCCAAACAACTTTGCCAACATCAATTCCTCACTCTATCCATGCACTGAAACCCAATTACCATCCTCTCTTTTTTATTTCTTATATTCCTGTTGAGAAATAGGATTTACAGACATTAAGCTCCTCCCCAGTCTTTGTGCAGGGACTCTACTCATCAATTACCTTTGCTGGATATGGTGAAGGTGATATATGCCTGTAAGCCCAGCGGCTCAGGAGGCTAAGGCAAGAAGATTGCAAGTTCAAAGCCACCTCAGCAACTTAGGTCCTAAGCAACTTAGTGAGACCCTGTCTCAAAATTTAAAATTTTTCAAAAAAAAACCCAAAAAACAAAAACACACCACTTTTATTTTACCAGGAACTTCTCTTTAATTTCTCTATAATTTCAAGGTTTTGAAGTGGTTAATAGTGGCCAAGTTGTTGACTTCCTGTGTATTCCTTTTTAAAAGAGAGTATTGTAGTTGTGTTCCCAGTAATTTGACAATTGACATCTTTGTGATGTTGATTCTGCTGAGAGAACATGGTATACTTTTCCAATTATTCCATGCCTACTATTTTTCATTTTTCAAGTTTCTGTTAAGAATCAATGATCGTGTGTGAAAAAACAATGAGGACATCTATGTGATTTATTACTGAGATATCCTTACCCTGGGATCAGTTTGGAAAGGCATGGAGTTGGCCTTCCCTTGAGGTTGAAGGTAACTCTTATACATTTGTATACCTCTTGATATCATTCTTGTTCTGCATTGCAAACCATTTCTCTGAATCCTACCTAGATCTTTCCCCAAGGTGGATGAAATGGATGTTTATGACTCTGTTCCTAAAAACTGTCTATTTCATTTACATGTGGTTTTCTTATTATGAGGCCATTATAGGATTGGCATGACTGAGAGCTGAACTTAATACAGTTTGACTTTGACAAACCCTTGACTTAGTTTTGTTCAACTCTTGTGATTACAGAATATTAATAATTTTAGATTCAGCTGGTTTTTTCTCCTTGTTTTATTTTCCTTTCCTTAAATTCTGCCTGGTTGGCACATTGCCTCCTTGATTAATTCGACTCTTTCAATTTCTGTTGGCTAGCATTGATGAATTTCTACTTTTCCAATATCATAGATTCCCCTTCTGACATTTCCTTTCCACAAGATAGCTGGGTGTCTATGATTAGTCCTACTGTTTCCTCTTTATTGTTGCCCACAGACGTAATAGAGTCAAGAATCTAAGCAAATGTCATGTTTTTAATATAGCCAAACACAATTGCATTAAACATTTAAGGCAATTCCTCTTGGAAAAAAATCAAATAACTAAACTTACAACATATTCAAATAATTTGACTCTGCTGGTAGGTGCACATAATGGAATAGAAAATCCTGGGCAAGGAATTAGATTTTGGATTTTATTCTCACCTCTGGAAATTATTTTACCAGTTGCTTTGGAAATTTGTATACATTTATTAAGTTCTTTGAGCCTTGGCCTCATCTTATGTAAAGAAAAATAGTGACAGAGACTTTGTGTGTTGGAACTTGATGGGGAATACATATGCAGGTACTGTAGTGGTTGACATTGCAATTAATATATTCAGGCAGTTGGGTGCATGGATTTTAGTGGCACACAAGGATTTGATTTCTGGAAATTCTACTCAATTTTTATATGATCTTGAAAAAATTATTTATTTTTTTATGTTTAAATGTCCACATACATTGAATGGTGATAAGATTTCCTGTCACACTGGTATGTTGTATGGATTAAATAATATGGTAAATATAAAGTGCTTAGTGCAATATTTAGAAAGTTAGTATTTGTTCAATACATGTTAGTTGACTTAATATGATAAGCCATTCAATAGCTTTAATTGTTGATCAATAATAAAGTTACATACATATAACTTTAAAAGAAACTTCTCTCTGTAAAAATATCATTTGAAACAAAAACAGGATGCATTTTATATTATGAGAAAAGAATGGTTTCAGTTAGGCAGCCTAAGTAATGGCCATAAACCCTTTTATGAAGAATTTACAATAAATCTTAGAAAAATCAACACTGAGAAAAGAAAGAGCATCAAAGTTTGTTCACTTTCACTCTTACATTAAGATGAAACCAGATACTTGTATGTAAATGATTTTTTAAAAATAAAAAAAAGATCAACGGAGTAAACGAAGAGGATTAAAGGGGAGGGAGGAAGGATGAGATAAAGAATAAAGAATGGTATGAATCTGACCTAATATTCCTATGTCCCTATATGAATATACCACAGAATATCACATCATCATGTATATCCACAAGACACTAATTTAAAAAAATCTGTAAGTAAATAGTAGAAAGATCAGTAGAGTAAAGGGAAGGGAACAGGGGGGAGGGAGGAGGGAAGGGAAAGGGGACATACTGGGGACTGAATTAGAACTAACTATATTCCTTTTAGTCAATATGAATGTTATATATAGCTGAAAAGACCAATAAAAAAGAATAAAACAGGATATTGTAAAACAAATTCGGTTGTATAGTATATAGATATTTGAACGTCATGATGCTGTTGGTCTGGGGATTCTGTCCTCCTCTGGGATTTTGACCCCACTATTCCTTTTTTTCTCATTCTGCCCGGGAAACGTTCAACTATCTTCTTTCCATGTATAGGAGTTGGGGTCATCTCCTTCCCATTTCCGTTTTGACTCTTTAAATCTTTGTTATCAGTCTCCTTTCCACATTCTTTAGACATATGCTAGGAATTGTAAATCAAACACCAACCAAGCTAAACCAATTAACAAACAAAACAACAAATAAATGTAAATATATTTTTTTTTCTTTTTGTTTATCTACTTTTATTGTAAAAAAAAAAAACTCTGCATCTGATAGAAGAAAAAGTTGGCTCTAATCTCCATCTCGTGGGGTCGGGCTCCAAATTTCTTAATAGGACACCCATATCACAAGAGTTAAAATCAAGAATCAACAAATGGTACATACTCAAACTAAAAGTTTTTTCTCAGCAAGAGAAACAATAAGAGAGGTAAATAGGGAGCCTACATCCTGGGAACAAATATTTACCCCTCACATTTCAGATAGAGATCTAATCTCCAGAGTATACAAAGAAATCAAAAAATTAAACAACAAGAAAACAAATAACCTAATCAACAAATGGGCCAAGGATCTGAACAGACACCTCTCAGAGGAGGACATACAATCAATCAACAAGTACACAAAAAAATGCTCACCATCTCTAGCAATCAGAGAAATGCAAATTAAAACAACTCTAAGATACCATCTCACTCCAATAAGAATGGCAGCCATTATGAAGTCAAATAATAATAAGTGCTGGTGAGGATGTGGGGAAAAGGGAACACTTGTACATTGCTGGTGGGACTGCAAATTGGTGCAGCCAATTTGGAAAGCAGTATGGAGATTCCTTGGAAATCTGGGAATGGAACCACCATTTGACCCAGCTATTCCCCTTCTTAGACTATTCCCAAAAGACCTTAAAAGAGCATATTACAGGGACACAGCTACATCAATGTTCATAGCAGCACAATTCACAATAGCTAGACTGTGGAACCAACCCAGATGCCCTTCAATAGATGAATGGATTAAGAAATGTGGAATTTATACACAATGGAATATTACTCAGCACTAAAAAATAACAAAATCATGGCATTTGCAGGGAAATGGATGGCATTAGAGCAGATTATGCTGAGTGAAGCTAGCCAATCCCTAAGGAGTAAGTGCCGAATGTCTTCTTTGATATAAGGGGGGGCCACTCAAAACAGAGCAGGGAGGAAGAGCATAAGATGAGAGATGGGATGAGAGATGCATGGGAATGGGAGAGAGAAGGGAAATCACACGGAAGATGGAAGGAGACCCCCATTGTTATGCAAAATTACATATAAGATGATGTGAGGAAGAAAAAGAGAGAGAGAGAGAAAAGTGTCATAGAGTGGGTAGAGAGAGGTGATGGGAGGGGAAGGGAAGGGAGGGGGGAATAGGAAGGGTAGCAGAATACAATAGACACTAATATGGCTGTAAAACCAATGTGATACTGCAATCTGTACACGTGGAAAAAAAAAAGAATTCATACCCCACTTGAATCAAATGTATGATATGTCAAGATCATTGTAGTGTTTTGAGCAACTAGTAAAAAATTTTTAAAAAAGAATGTTTCTGAATTCCTTTAATTTGAGATGTCAATATTGTGAAAGTAAATCATAAAGACTGACATTTCAAAGATCTTATCACCTTGATACAACAGATACCACCTCTAAACAGTGTTGTCCTGATGTTGGACCTTTCTGTGAATTTTGCTCTACTGTGGTCCTTTTCTGAGGATATTAGGTCTGCAAATCAGAATAAATAGCCTTTCTTTAGACTATAACAATTTAAGATGTGAACTTGTCACTAGTGGTCTTGTCATATAGACACAAAACCCAGACAAATTCATCTGAAGATTGAGAAGGAAGGGAACTTGCAAAGAGGAAAAGGGATGATGGAGTAAGGAACTTGATGGCCTTTCTTCCAGAACCCAGTGATTTCTGAGTTCTAACTATGTTCTTATTACTGGGTCAGTGAGTTGGATTTCTGCACCTTGTGACCCAGAGTCCTATTACAAATACCCGCTTCATAGGGTTTCTGTGGAGAATCAATAAGATCTTTGTTTCGTAGTATAAATTTGTCACATAATAAGCATACAGGGTATTGCAGTTTTTGTTCAAAAATTCACTTTTTTGGTATCCAATTCATGGTTATCAAGATTTTCTAATCACCACTAATACTGGTCTACTTAAAATAATTTACTCATTTATCATCCTTGCTGTTCATGTTTAGGTTCAGGAATTATGCCTGTTCTTTATCACCATCTGATGCTCTTAGGTACCACTACTTATTTACTGCCATATTTATCATGTAGTGGTCATTAAAGGGTGATTTTTTCCATGCATGCAATAATTTATTAATGTCAGTGTTTAAAGAATAAATAATCCAAATATTACTCTCAACTGCATTAGTGAGCATATATATCTATATAGATAGATAGATGGGTGTGTTATACATATATGTATATATAAACAGAGTTAGTGAACAAAAATGGACATGTCCTTGAAAACATCTGACAAAGCTTCTATTGAATAAAAATTCATTGGTCTTGCATTAATTCTGAACTAAGGCACTCTTGCAGATTTGATGTTTTAAAAATAAAACCTACATATAAATTTGTTATTTTCTAAACTTATCTTAACCTATTAGAGAAAGAACAGTTCTACTTCAACGTATTAGAACAAATGTTGCAGAATATCACCGTTTCTTACAATTTAACACGACTTTTATTATATGTTCTGATTTTATATTTCCTTGTTTGCAGGTTTTAGAATTCATTTCCAAAATGACTTCTTTGTTGGGTGATTTATGAAAAGGAAGGTTTTTCTAAGGAATCATGTTAATATTAACCTCTACTATTTGCAGAAAATGTTGACTTAACAAGGTGCTTTCCTAGTGACTTAGATGGCTTGACATGCCTTTGTGATTCCATTTAGTGCTCCAGAGGTTAAACATTATCAATTAGTAAGTTTTATATTTTTTCTACTCTTCCAGAGTAGACACAAAATGTTTCTGAAGAGCCTTTGACTTTGGCCCTTTTCATTTTTTAAAAAAAGACTTTCCTTTCAGCGATTACTCTTTCCAATGAAGCTTTGTTTGTCTCTCTTTGGGAGAAAAGAATTCCAGGGTGTTAACTAATGAAAGTCTTCGAGAATAAATTGCACACATGCAAAGAAAAAACAGTATTTGATGTATCTGAAAACAGATGGAGGCAATTCAGACTTTAAATTATGAAACTGAAGAAAAAGTTGGCTTTAAGGCAGTGAAAGTTTGTTTTGTGCTGTTTTTGTTTGCCATGGATGCTTTAAGAAGTTGCTGAAAGCTATGAATTCTCTCCCTGGAGAAATCTATATACGAATATATATAAAATTCTTCACATTTCAGCAGTTCACAAATGTGCCAAAACTATCCTATGAATTCTGTTAAGAATACTTGCCACAAACAAGTTTCCAACAATGATGATTGTTTAATACTTAACTAAGTTGCCTTCCGTGGAGATGGAGACTGTTCAAATGGGAAGAATAGCCTTTGTTGTTTTACAGCTGAACTGATTAATATCTGTTTGTTGAAATGGTGAGATACTAAGGCCATGTTCTACTTTGGGAGTCTTTGAAGGAGATGTTTCCTGTGAAGTGTGTATGCATAATATGACAAATACTGAAACTCAGGGAAGCATGGGCTATGTGTGAAATAGTAGCCATTGTGTTCATCACCTTTTCATCACTATAACAGACACCTGAGATACATCAACTTACAAAGGGAAAAGGTTTAGTTTTACACATAGTTTTGAAGGTTTCTGTCCATGATAAGTTGGCCCTGTTGTTTTGGGACAAGTAGTGAGGTAGCACATCATGATGGGAGTATTTTGTAAAGAAAAAACTGTTTACCTCATGACCAGAGAGTAAAAGGAGAAGAGATAAGGGTCTCACAGTCTATTTCAATGACACATTCCCCCAAAACCTGAAGACTCCCCTCAGCTTTCTCCTCTTAAATTTTCCACTGCCTCCCCAAAACACCAAACTGGGGACCAAACCTTTAATACATGGGCCTTGGGAGAACATTCCAGACCCAAACTGTAGACCCACTGCATCTGACATGCTAATATGGACGGAGGAATCAATTTACAAAGAGTAGGCTCTAAAGGTTGGGATGAGTTCATGACTTACAAGTAAATACAATGAAATGCTCTAAGCATTATCGTCTAATATCACAAATAAAATTAGATGATTTATTGTTTTATGTAAAATAGTAAGTTCAAAACACATAAAGACGTGGGGAAATTTATTACTAATAAATATGGTTTTTGTGGGAAATGATCAGAAGTTTTCTGTTGCTAATGAGTTTTGGTACATGTGTACCAGAGTGTTTTATCTACAGGGACATTTCAGCCTCTCTAGTAATAAATACTTCCAGAAATATGAATGGATGCCACAGAAGATAAAGAATATTTGAGGTTTTCCTTCACTAGAGTAAGTTTATAGCAAAAACGCATGATATATTTATATCTATAGTCTCCAGAATGTATATCTGCCATGGATACTGGTAATAAATATCTGTCTCTTATGCTATATACTAAAATTTGAGACACATTAAATTACTCTGTTCTGAGATCATTCAAACCTACTTCCATTTCTACCCTCATTACGAAGTATCATTATCATCCTCACCACTGTCTTCCAGTCAATATTCCTATTTAAACACATCCACACTTACCAGAGGCTTTCTTCTTCTTTGGGAAGCACAAAACATTTTTCCTTCAGTTCCTTGCTTAAGAATACAACATACAATAGTCTGCATTTCATTTTCAGACCAGAGAAAACGTTATTTTTAGAGAATTATTGAAGAATTTTGTCAATGCATGCCTCTTTTTTTAAAAAAAATATTTTTAGTTGCAGGTGGACACAATACCTTTATTTTATTTTTATGTGCTGCTGAGGATCAAACCCAGTACCTCATGCATGTTAGGTGAGAGCTCTACCTCTGAGCCACAATTCCAGTTCCCAATGTATGCTTCCTGATCAGTGTTTTCAGAGGTTTTTGATTAAAGTCTAAAGTAAAATACTCTTATAATCTATCACACTGTACATAGAGTAGTGTAAATAATAAAAATTTTATAAAAGTATACCAATGCTTACTACCTATAATACACGTAGTTGTTAATACTCTGTTCTTTCCATTTTATTTAATCTATTTCATTACAAAAATTCTGTCCCCCTATTTGACTTCACAACCCTTAAAGGCTGAAAGCAAAAATTCCTGCTCAAATTTAACAGTTTGCAAAATTTAATGTGTGAAAGATGAAATCAAGGAGCTCTTTCAAAATGAAGATTGCTAGGCCCATCTTCTGATGTAGATTTTGAGAAATAGGTTCTATCCAGCAATCATATTCTATCATTCAATTAAGTTAAATCACTTACAAATTATATGTACATACTAGACTTTCTGGCTTCTTTATGGTTCCTTTACTGAGACAAGTTTTGATATCTTGTTCTCAGTTTTCATTGAAAGATGCAAGAAGAAGTTTAGTATTGCATTTTTTTGTATGTATGTTATTTAGGTAAGAGTCTTCATAGCACAGTAATGCTGCCTATGTAAAGATTTAAGTGAGATTATTTTTAGTACTACATACCAGAGAAGTCTTCTCTTCTTTTAGAGAATTGCTCTTTTTTTCTTAACATTAAAGAGAATTATATAACTGTCTTATACTATGACAACTAAGATTTATTTTCCATTTTGTTATCTACTGTATTCTTGAGTCTGAGAGCAATGGTGGGCTCCTAATAAATTCTAACAAAATAAGTTACCTGTTCAATTGAATTGCTGGCTGTCAACAACATTGGAGGCAAATTTATACTTTAGCTTTGAAATTATGTAGATTTTCTGGCCTATGTATATACACATTTATCATCTTTGTGATTTTGATCAACTCTTCTAATTTGTGTGCTACTGTTTCTTTTTAAAAAATCTGTAAACTTATTTATACATGCAGCAAGGCCTATATTACTAAATATCATCACTAATACCTATTGTGGGTGTAATGTGTAATAGTTTGAAATTTTATTGTCTCCTTATGAGCGGTTGATTTAAAACCGACACTTCAGTTTCAAAATCATGAACTAAAACTTAGAGAGGTTACAGTTCATATTCTTTGCATTATCCCAGTGAGTGGCAATACAGATGATGGGTCAAATCCTGCTTTTGTATTGCCTATGAACCACACAAAATATTTTGAATAGCTAAAAAAATTCCAAAGAACATAATATCCTGTGACATGTTAAGATTATATGAAATACAAATTTTGCTGTCTATAAGTAATGTATTATTGGAACATGAACATATCAATTTGTTTGTATATTGTCTATGGTTGTTTTTATGTGACAGTGGCAGAATTGAAAACTTGCTATTACAGGGTATTGCTATGGACAGGAACTGTAGGGACCTCACAAAACTTAAAATATATACCATCTGGCCATTGATAGAAAATGTTTTGCTGACTTCTGCATTTTATAGTTTGCTCCAACCAGCCTGTTTCCTGCTGAGGAGATATGGACTTGCAAAGATGCAGTAGGCACGGTTGCTGTACATAAATTAGAATTATTTACCTCAATTTTATATGTTACATAAATATACCTCTTCTCAAGCATGTCTAAATCTGCCCCCTCCCCCTTTTTGATCAATCTCAAAGTGTTTCTTGATGTTTCTTTTGATTCATTGTGCTGGTCAAATGCTTGGGTAATTTCAAATTTTTACTATTAATAGCCATCTTTCAGATTGGTAGACACTTCTATTAATTTTAACAGGTCTATGATCTAGTTTTCATATCTTGACTGCATAAGTAAATGTTATAGTGTTATATTCTGGGTTAGAATTACTCCCAGTCAACCCTTCTCATCAGGTCTGGGAACAGGAAGGAGGCTGAGAGAGTTTGAATATGGTCATCCCTCTGGAAACATAGGGTAGTGTAGTTTTGACTTCAGCATGTGAGGAAGAAAAAGAGGACAAAACAACTTCCCCATTCTATTATCTTGTAGGCAGAAGGAGTAAGGTTATAAGAGAGGGATGATTAGGGAGCATTTGAACACATCAGATTTAATCCTCATAAACTCCTACATAATCCTGCAGTTTTTACATTTACTTATGGAAATAAACTACACGAGGAAGTGAGAGTTCCCTCAAGGACTCAATCAATCCAGCACTGTTGCTCTTTAGTTCTTATTTTTTATTCTAATTTGTTATATATGACAGTAGAATGCACTACAATTCATATCACACATATAGAGCACAATTTTTCATGTCTCTTATTGTATACAAAGTATACTCACACCATTCGTGTCTTCATACATGTACATGGTGCCCATCTCATTCCACCATCTTTCCTAACCCTGTGCCCCCTCCCTCACCTTTGTCCTATCTAGAGTTTGTCTAATCCTCCCATGCTCCCCCTCTCAACCCCATGATGAATCAGCCTTCTTATATCAGAGGAAACATTTGGCATTTGGTTTTCTGGGATTGGCTAACTTCACTTAGCATTATATTCTCCAACTCCATCCATTACCTGCAAATGCCATGATTTATTCTCTTTTGTTGCTGAGTAATATTCCACTGTGCATATATGCCACATTTTCATTATCTATTCATCTATTGAAGGGCATCTAGGTTGGTTCCACAGTTTAGCTATTGTGAATTATGCTGCAATAAACATTGATGTGGCTGTGTCCCTGTAGTATGCTGTTTTTAAGTCCTTTGGGTATAGACTGAGGAGTGGGATAGTTGGGTCAAAAGGTAGTTCCATTCCCAGTTTTCCAAGGAATCTCCATACTGCTTTCCAGAGTGTTTGCACCAATTTGCAGTCCCACCAGCAATGTATGAGTGTGCCTTTTTCCCCACATCCTCGCCAACACTTATTGTTGTTTGTATTCTTGATAACTGCCATTCTGACTGGAATGAGATGAAATCTTAGAGTACTTTTGATTTGCATTTCTCTAATTGCTAGTCATGTTGAACATTTTTTCATATATTTGTTGATCGATTATATATCTTCTTTTGAGAAGCGTCTATTCAGTTCCTTACCCTATTTATTGATTGGGTTCTTTGTTTTTTTGTGTGTGTGTGTGTTAAGATTTTTGAGTTCTTTATATATACTGGAGATTAGAGCTCTATCTCAAGTGTGTTTGGCAAAAATTTTCTCCCATTCTGTACTCTTTCTCATCCTTTCGTGTTAGGATATTAGTTTTATGAAACTGTTGAAAATATGCCTTTTGTGGAAAATGTGCTTAGAGGATCAAATCCTTCCCTATCTCCTCCCCTGGGGAGCTTTTGTTCAGTAAGCCTCCAACTATTTGACCATTCTTGCCTAAGTGGTTGTTGATTAACCTCAGCTCTCTTGTTCATTATGCCAATGAATGACTATGAATAGGAAATAGATATGAAAAAAAGAAGTAAAGAAGTCAGAAAGTAATATTTATGCAATATTTACTAAGTTACATGCATTAAACACATTTATTTTTCACTTTTTATTTTGGAATAAGTTACCAATATGACTAACCCCTTGGAAATAACCATATTGAGTATTCTTCTTTACACTTCATAGATGAGAAAAATTCTTCTCAAGAGATTTAAAACAATGCTGACTGTAGCCAGCACATGTGTTGAAACTCAATGTCTACTTTCACCAGATGACATGCACTCTTGAATATATGAGAAGGCAAGGAGAGATTTCCAGTTTCTCTGAGAGCAGTGGTAGTTATCATAACTGAGTGATACCTGTAGAAGGATACCATTCCAAACTGGCAAATGTGGTTTTTTTTGTAGAGAAATTATATTAGTATTTTTGTCTTTTTCTTGTTCTGTGCTATTTCTGGGAGAGTGTAAGTTTTTTTATTTTCAGTAATAGTAAAGTATTGTCTGGTTAAACCTCTACCTATGTATTGCTTCACCTATTTGCAATTATACACCAGTCTTTCCAGAACTTTCTACTCCAAACAGGCCCTGGTCCTCTTTATTGTTAGTTGGTTGGGACATGCATTTCAATGTTTAAAGTAGACTTTTTTTTTTTACTTCTTCCCAGAATATTAGGACAAAACATGGGTCCATAGATTCAGATACAGACAGCTGGATAAAAATGGATTAGACAGGGCTGGAGAGGAATTTTCAGGGACCTGTATCTGAATCAATGGACCTGTTTTGTCCTAATATTCTGGGAAGAAGTAAGAAAAGTCTACCTTAAGCATTCAAATACATATCCCAATTATGTTCCTTCAGAATGAAAAAGCAAGAAAGAATCAAGAAAAAAAAATGGCTTGTTTATTGGCAGAATAGAAAGAACAGATTGTTGCAGAAAGGACCACATCTGCATTTAAGAGTGACCCTTTAACCTTGATTTGAAGGCTGGTGTTTCTGAACGCAGCATGAGGTTACTTTCCTTCTATCTTTCTAGATAGTGTTTAGGTAAATGCTAATCTGTGAATGACTTATTTCTTCTTTTACATTGCTAATTTAATATGCCATTTGAGAAAATCTTTCTTCCGAGTTTAAAAGTTGGTGACCAATGAAAGTGATTCAGCATCTGAATGATCACCAATCAGTAATCATTTTACTGTTGTGGAATAAGTTATGCAATTATTTCATATTACAAATACACTATGGTTTGGATGTTGAGTGAATACCTCTCCAAAGGTGCATGTATTAGAGACTTGATCCACAGGATGGCATTATTGGGAGATGACTGAGATGATGAGAGGTAGAGCCTAGTAGGATATCATTAGGATATTGGGACACAATACCCTTGAAGAAGATTTTGGGACCTCCACCTCTTCCTCTTCCTCTCCTGCTTTCTAATCACCTGGTGAGCAGTTTGCTCTGCCAGGCACCTCTGCCATGATATTCTGCCTCATTAGAGACACAAAGCAATGCTCCCCACCCTTCTTGATCTAAAAATTCTAAAACTGTGAGCAAAATAAACTTTTTATTTTCATAAATTAGTTTTCACAGATATTTTGTCACAGTAATGTGAAGCTAATTAATGTAATATGGATTAAACTTATAGAGCTCAGAGTAATTAACATCCCCTTGTGTGCTTTAAAGAATGGCACTCAAAATCTCTTATAACCATCAAACAATTTAAATTGTAGGATATTAAAAGACCTTTTAGTTTTCATTCTAAAAGAGATATAAAATAAATAAAAAATTCCTTAGGAAAGCAGTATGTCTCTGTGACTATGCTAGTTTTAGGATTACATAAGATAATGGGCTTGTGTACCTTCAGCACATGCTCTCTGGGCTAGGCCTGCTAATGCAGAACATGTAATCATTTCAGCTGAAACACTTCTCTATCTCTGCCTATTATCACAGAACTCCAAAGTACTGTTTTCATGGTACACACTTTATTTGATTAAAAGTTTTAGGAAGTACCCTCAAACTTGCCTGAAGAGTTCATTTGAAATACCTTTTCCTTTTTTTCCACCTATGAAGTATATATTGTGACTTTTTGCAGAATTTAAAACTGGCATTGTGGAAAACGTGACCAGCAAGTGCTATATTGATGTTAAGCAGCAATTAGATGCTTATAGATGTTTGCTTTTATGTCTGTGTCCCACCTCCCCAAGTTTTGGATACAATTTCTGCTTATGACAATGAAGATGACACTTCCAATGATCTGTATGTTGAATTTTAACTGTGGATTATAGGCAGATTAACTTAATTTCCCCCCTTAGAGATTGTCTTGTCAACACTGTGGGCTCAGTCTTATTGGGACTTGCTGAAAGGGCATGTAGAATGTTACTCAGAATTGTTTCTTGGAGTGACCCAAGAAGGGAAGAATTTAACCACTGACTTCTAATCCCCATTAATGAAGACTGATCCCACAGGTGGTGATCCTCTCACTTCCAGATTGTGCATGCATGCTTATGCCATGCCTAAATGCTAGGGAAGCACCAGAGAAAGGAGGTACAGCGGAAATAAGGAGTTATCAGGTTACACCTGTGAAACTCATCACCATATCAATGTCTGGAATAAAAAGTAGGTGGAGAAAATACAAAGTATACATAGGAAATAATCATTCCCGTGAAAAACATTACACTGCCTAGTATCAGTATCATTATTGTTATCATTAAGAACACCATCAACATCTTAATATATAGAAACACCTTATTGATAAATTTGCACAAATATTTTAGTTGTCTTATGTACTATAACACTTAATCCTAGTTTCTGGGTCATAATTAGGGGCTTGTATATAATCTACAGAATCATTAATGTCACCTCAACTGTACTGTTTACACATCCGTGTTAGCAAACATTTATTTAGTTCTCACCCAGTTCTTAGAAGCTGGAAGACTCTCATCTTTACTTTTTAAAAGTTCCTGTAATTCCTATTAGATTAATTGATTGTGAGTGATAGAAATATTCTGTAATTTAAGAAAAATGTAGTTTATGGAAAGAATATGGGAGGATGGCAGGCTTGAGAAGTGGTGGAGAAAGTGGTAGCAATCAAGGGATGTCCAGACCAGTGAAAGGAAAGCATGCATGGCCCCACAGCAGGAGCTGTTTTGGTCAGCAGGAGCCAGTATAATTGTTAATAGATCTTGATTTGCTTCCCTCCTTTTCTGACTCAGTCAAGATTAACAGGAGCAGAGAAGGTCATACAACTGGACATGCCTGGGTCACAGCCTGTCCTGTGGCTGATCTAGGTGGAGAAAAGGCTTGTTGCCTTTGGTTTCCTTCACAGAATATGTCCCTCCCACCAAGACCACCCATAAGGCAGAAGCAGCAGTGGTAGGCTTGGTGTGACTTTTACCCTACTCCTGAAAGTTACTTGTTAAAATTTTAGGAGTTTTATAAGCCAGATATTAAATGCAGCTATTATTTACTCTTAAATTACATTAATTTACACATAAATAATTTTTAAAAAAGATAATCAATGTTAAAAACATCACTTCCTAATTATTTCGCTATTATTTATGTTCTTGAAGTTAGTGTCATTTGCTTGACTATATACTAGAAATAGGACAGGCTGGTGTGTTCCTGCACACTTTGTGTTTGTGTTCAGTAATGTCATGTAAGAAGTTTGAAATCAGCCATAATGGCTGTGTTTACAACCCAGAAATCCATAAGCACTACAGAGTTGGATTTGAATTATTGCTTTGTCAATTGTCTAGACTTAAGAAAGTGACAGAGAAATGTAAATCATGCAGATTAAACTTCAAAGTGTCATGTCTGTAGCTATTACATTGTGAGTGGCACAATAAATGAGGAAATGTTCTTCCAGAATTCAAGAACTATCAGATTCAGCAAAGAACTTATTTATGTCATTGATGAACTCAAGAAAGTTCTGACATCGGTATGTGTCATTTCACTTTGCTATTAACGTAATTGAACGAATCAACCAACCTTTGAGTCAAGACTGTGCTCTTCCATCAACTGCAGCTGTAGTTAGGCTTCCAGATTTGACAACACCAACAAAATCATTCTGTGAGAATAATTGACTATATGGAATATGAAATAGAAGATTATATATTTTACTTTTATTGTTTATAAATTATCAACTGCATGTTTTTATATGAATAAAATTTATAATAAACTTGTGTATGTGAGTATAGATCAATATGCACCACCTCACCACCCCTTGCCTGGGGAACCAGCTGTTAAACACTTATCAGCACACTTCTGGATAGGAGTAATTCCCCAAGAGGAAATCAGGATGCTAGCCAGCCAAAAACATAAATAAAAAATGTCTCCTAAACGAGATATATAAACAGGCAATTTGAAGACAACACCTGGAGTCTATATGGGGGCAACAGAGTTCAAAAACAGAAAAGAAAACAATTTAAGCATAGAGAAAAGAATGAAAGAGAATGAAGGGCTGAACTGAGGGTAAGTCAAAGTCAAAAGGAGGCACATTGTTGATCCTTGTGAAAAAGGAGACTAAATTATATCCTTCAGAAATAAGAGGGTGAGGAGAGGAAGGGGGGTTGACAAAAGTGGCCAACAGTAAGGGATGTTTTAGAGGATACTGTCTTATTCCCTGTAATGTCCAGACATCACCCCTGAGTACTTGAATATATCTCTCCTGCAAAAGTCATAACCACACTTCAACCCTCCAAATCAGAAATTAAGCTTGATAACTTCTCACCATCTCATCCTCAGACCACATTCAGCTTTCTAGCTAAAGGATGCATTTCAAAATCACATGCTGCATTTAGTCTGTAGTCTCCTCCAACCTGTAGCACTTCTTCAGTCTATCTTTAGCAAACCTGATGCTTTTGAAGATTAGAGGCCAATGATTTTATAGAATATACCCCCATTTGGCTTTGCCTAATATATCTGTATGTTTAATTTCAGGTGATGTTTCCTTGGCACTCTTATCTTAAAAGTGATGTTGCATTCTTTTATTTCTTCACTCAGGTGAGACACAATTTCATCTTGTCCTGTTGTTTATGTTCACTTTAATTACTTGAATAAAGTGGTATCTGCTGGGATTGTCCACTGTGAGTTAACTTTTTTTCCTTTTGAATTTAATAAATTTTTCCCCCGGGGAATGTATATTAAGACTATATAAAATCCCCTTTCTTAGAATGATTTCAATTTGTTTATTTACTTACACTAATATAAACTCATGATTTCCTAGTTTATTTAATAGGTAATAAATCTATTATACTGTATTTATTTTGACCTTCAAATTATCCCTAATTTTGCCAATGGAAGCCCCTTAAACTTTTTGTGTTTCTTTTTTTTGGGGGGGGCAAGTCCCCTCATTTCTTGGGCATCCCTCATTTTCAGACACTATAAGATGTTCTAAACTCTTCTTGTACACTTTCTGCTCCAGCCCTGGAATCGGCTGTTTCTTCAAAGAAACCCTAGTTCCCAGTGAATAAAGGTCTTTAGATACCAAGATCTGGGTGCTGGGCATGCTTACTACTTTTGCCTTTACCCCATGCCCTCTCCCTGGACAGAGTTAGAGAATGTATGTACTCACATGGCATACATGCAAGTGCACACACACACACTTATATTAATTTGTTTATCTATCATATATTTTAAAAGGCTTCACTTTACACTGATGACTTCAGTTCTTGTCGACACCATGAAGTTCCACATTTGCAACTCCCTCTGAGATTGACAAGGTAGTATAAGGGTATACCTTACCCTTTATATACTTACTCATCACTCTCCACGTGTGTAGTTCAGTCCCACGTCTGTCCCTGCCCCTCTTTTTACAGGGATATCCTCCTCACTCCATTCAGGTTCTAAATCTCCATAACTAGGGCTGCTGTGTCCAGGAAAGCAAGTGAAGGGAAGAGTAAGAACGGTTGGTTTATTTTAGTTACATATTCTACCTTCTTCTCTTTAATTACCTATGTGTTTCCATAAGTACAGTGCTTTTGGTTTTTCTTTGGTAGTGTCTTATGAAATTAGCATTTAAAACACAAAACCATCATTGTTTTCCCCTGGCTCAGATTAGATTTAACATGGGACTTTCCCATTTGGTCCCAGTCTAGTTTCCTTGCCTCCTTCGTGTGTACTCTCTGCCACGTAACTGAGCACCTTACCTCGTCTAAGCTCTGCCCTATAGCAAATATACCATACCCTTTTGCCCTCTTGCACAGGCTTTGTTCTTCCTGGTATGCCTTCACCCTATTTTCTATCTAGAAACCTCTGACTCCGTTTCTAAGATTTAGATCAAATGTCACTTCTCAGTGAAATCTTTCCTGTTCCCCTTTGGGTGAGGGGTCCTTCCTGCCTCTTTAGAGTGCATCTAGATCTTGTGCTATTAAAATTCTGCCACTGACTGACAGTGTAACCTTGATCAAATTGCTTGACCTCTCTAAATAAATCTTAGTTTCTTCTCTGTTTAGTGGGGATAAAAATAGTATCACATCATACCATCGTCATAAAGGTGAGTTGCAAATCGTCTCAGTATTAATTATTGCTATTATTATGATTGATTATATGTCTCCCACAAAAGATTGTTTCCAGAACTTCATTCAACATTCACAACATGTGTTTAACATTTTCTGAAGAAATTTGTTCATTCTGTAAATATTTCTAAGTGTGTACTATGTGACAAGCATGCGTTATGCAATATTGTGACCAAAATAAGGATGCTTTCTGACCTCGTGGAATTCAGTTTGGCGGGAAATAGGGAATTTAGCAAATAATTACACAAGTGAATAAATAAATAAGTGAACGTAAACTGTGATAAGTTTTTAAAAAGGTAATGATTGTAAGGTAAATGTGGTATCATAGAAAAGATATTTGGTCTTTGTCCCCAATTCCTGGCACAGAGCCCCTAAAACCTTTGGAATTTCCTGAATGTAAGGGTCACAGAATCATCTTTTGTTCTAGTGAGGCAGCACCTGGCATGCCCTTGTAGTTTCAGGATGGGGGTTTGTGGTTAGAAACTCAAAACTTTCAGTTCTAACTCCCAACCTTCAGGAAGTGGAGAGGGACTAGATATTGAGTTAATTACCAATTGCTAATGATTTACTCAATCATGCCAACGTAATGAAAGCTTACTAAAAATTCCCCTATGGATTTTGGAGACCTTTCTGGTTGGCAAGCATCTCAAGGTCCTAGGAGGGTGACATGCCCAGATTGGCATGGACACTCTGTGCTCACCTCCCTCATACCTTATCATACACTGCTCTTCCTTTTGGCCGTTTCTGAATGGTCTCATTTATAACTTACCTGTTATAGTAAGTAAAGTGCTTCCTCAAGTTTTACAGGTTATAGCAAATTATCAAACCTGAGGACAGGTTTGTGGGAACCCCTGACTTTGTAACTAAGTAGGAAAGAAGTGTGGGTAACCTGGAAACTTGATACTTGTGACTGGTTTCCAAAGTGAGGGCAGCCTTGTGGAATGGAACCCTTAATCCCACAGAGTCTGATTCTAACTTTGGGTAGTGCCACTGAATAAAGTTGAATTGAATTGTCACGTCAGAATTGGTTGGGGTCAGGAGAAAAAAAAAACCCTCTAATTTTGGTGTCAGAGATGTACTAAGTAAAAACTCAATCAGAAAGCCAACAAAGAGGGTGCAAATTTAGATGAAGAGATAGAAAAGTATTTCTGATAATGTGATATTTGCCGGAGACTTAAAGGCTGAGTAGAAATTAAGCAGGTGAGAAGGGCATGGAAGAGAAATAGTATATGTTAAGGTGTGTGGCAAGAAAGAACTTGGCTCCAATCAACTGGGTCTCAGGATGCAGTGGACAGAGAGGCGTGACAATATCATGAAATGAGATTTAAGAGGAAGTCTGGGTATACGGGGTAAAAATGGGAGTTCATAACCCACTTAAATCAATCTGTGAAATATGGTATATTAAGTTCTATGTAATGTTTTGAACAACCAACAATAAAATATTATAAAAAAAAAAAAAAAAAAAAAAAAAAAAAAAAGAGGAAGTCTGGGGTTGTGACATGCTGAACTTAAGGAACTTGGTGGATTATAAAACCTGCAATGGAAAGCATTCCCATTTTCACTTTGCTCTCTTTGTTGACAAAACCATGAATCTCATTTACTATAACCTTTGTGAATAACTGTCACCCTATCATGTATGTATGAGTTGTTGCTGTAGTTTGGATAAGTGAGCCCCAAGGGCCCATGTATTGAATTGTTGGCCTTATTGAGAAGTGGTGGAATCTTTAGATGGTAGAGCCTAGTGGAAGGAAGTTAGGTCATTGAGGCATGCCCTTGAAAGACATTTAGGGACCTTGGTCCCTTCCTGTCTCTTTTTCTTTTCCAAGCCACCAAGAGGTGAGCAGCTTCCTCTCCATGCACTTCCACCACAATGTGCCCCCTAGCCACAGGCCTAAAAGCAACAGGCTAACTGACCCTGGACTGAAACTTCTGAAACCATGAGATAGAATAAAACTTTCCTCCTCATAAATTGACTGTCTCAGGTGTTTTGTTGCAGGGACAGAGAGCCAATGAACTCAGTTGTACTTTCACAAAGTTCATAGCCTTCTCTGAAGAGCAATAAGATCAATTTGGTTATAACACCGTATCCTCATTCCTCAGAACAGAAGTGTTCTGTGGAATTGTACAATAAAAACCACAAGGCTTACAGGAAAAATGGGGCATAACACTTAAAAGCTTTATTAGTGACACACAAAATGAAGACAGAAACCAAATAAAAAATGATAGCAGTTTTATTCATGTTAAATGACTAAGCAATACATGAGTACTACAATAAATATGAAACTTTATCTTGAAAAGGACCTGATGTTTCCTTGTGGAAATGGCATTAGCAGGATTACAACTTCTGAGGTATTGATAAGTGGAAGAAGACCATTATCTGAAGTCAGATTGGAAAATTGTCACACCACATATGGATGAATGTGGCTGCTTGTATTTGACTCACACATCAGTCATGTGATTCAGATTCTAAAATCCTAGAGTATGTTTTTCTTCTTTGGGATATAGGTCCTTCCAGGCATAGAATTATAGTAGATACCTGTTTCTTTAAAATACAGAATTTGATCTAAATCATGGCCCTTTCCCTCAGTTCACTTCTATATTGCAATTGGAATTTTTTTTTGTAGTTGTCATATTTTCATTTGTGTCTTTATCCAACACTGAAGCCTTTGGGTATTTTTCTCCATGTTTCAAGCCACCAATCATGCCCCTGCTAATGCTAAGATGAAGCACTTCTATAGGCCTTGTTGATTTCTATTTTAAGCCTTTGTATATACAGAGCACTTTCTTTTTTGTGAGAAAGGTGGTTTCTGATTTTCTCACCATTTGTTCTTCAATTCACAGGCTTGCCCATCTGTGTCTTCTTTTGTAGGCCTTGTTCTTATTGATTGACTTTCCAGCACTTGATGTCATTCCCACCACAGGCCTTTCTTTGGTTTCCCATCACATGGTTGTGAGGTGGACTCCTTTCTCTCTGCTGTTCAGAATACATCACATGTTCTCTCAGTGTATCTAAAATGCTTTAGTATTTCCAGCTTCTCTTCAATCTTGGAAGCTTTCCTTTTGCCTATACAACATGGGACTTTTGAACTAAGATATTTAGACAAATTTAAGATGATGAATGAATATTTTTAATAGGCAAATTTACAAATTCAAAAAAATCCCCCAATTTTTTAAAACTTTTTTTTAAGAGAGAGAGAGAGAGAGAGAGAATTTTTTTAATATTTATTTTTTAGTTTTCGGTGGACACAACATCTTTGTTTGTATTTGGTGCTGAGGATCGAACCCGGGCTGCACGCATGCCAGGTGAGCGTGCTACCGCTTGAGCCACATCCCCAGCCCCCAAATTTTAATGTATATTTTTTTTTCTGAAAATTAGTTATGAATTTTCACCATCAGCTGTTAATAATTCTAATTTTGGTAGTTATCAAATAAAATATTACTCATTATTCCCAGAACCATTTTTTTTCTTTGTCACAGGATCTAAAACTAAAACATCAGACCCTTAATGGAAAATTATTAATATAGTTATATAGTAGGTGTAAAGATTAATAGACGTCCTTTTAAATTCTAGGTATAGGTTAATAGATTTCTTTTTAAATTCCATGCATATGAGTGAGGTAGTCAATAGAAGTGTAAGGTGTGGATGATATGTATGCATTTTGTGTATGTGTATTTCTACCCAGCAAAGCTGAATAAAGCTTTATTTTTTAAAACTTTTCTGAAGTGTTTTCTGCAGATAATCATGCATAAGCAAATGTAAAATTCACATTATGCTCAAAATGTTCCCTAATATATTAATTACCATGAAGCAAATTTTCATTTTCAAAACAAATACTATTAAAGTATTAAGTATATTGACCTTATTTTTATTTTCCAAGTTTCCCAGTAGAATATCCAATTTCTATAAAATAGAATAAAACACCTATAATAGACGAAGAAACAAATTTTACTCTTAAAATTTATAGCAAGTCAATTCTTAATGAGATAGAAAATAGTGAAATGAACGTTAAGTGAATTGTTTGATTCATTGTCTAGATCTTGAGTGACTTTTTAAACCTCAGTTTTATAATAATTTAATTGTATTCCAAGAAATGACAGTATTTATTTATAAGGTTATCATGAAAATTCTCTTATCACTTCTTTTCTTTGTTTCTTATTTATATCTATATATCCATCTATCTATCTGTCCACTGTTTGCCTTGTGCCAATTCATTTTAAATATAGATGCATATATGGCAAATATAAGAAACAAAAAAACTCACCTTGGATTATTTTACAAATTTTAATTTAAAGCAT
The DNA here is from genome assembly GCF_964194105.1 of Spermophilus citellus. Taxonomy (NCBI): domain Eukaryota; kingdom Metazoa; phylum Chordata; class Mammalia; order Rodentia; family Sciuridae; genus Spermophilus; species Spermophilus citellus. The sequence continues at coordinate 56,546,322 of NC_138189.1, forward strand.
AATTGAAATAACCTATGCATGGAATTTAAAAAGAAATCTATTAACCTATACCTAGAATTTAAAAGACATCCATTAATCTTTACACCAACTATATAACTATATTAATAATATTTCTATTAAAGGTCTGGTGTTTTAGTTTTGGATCCTGTGACAAAGAAAAAAATGGTTCTGGGAATAATGAGTAATATTTTATTTGATAACTACCAAAATTAGAATTATTAACAGCTGATGGTGAAAAATTCACAACTAATTTTCAGAAAAAATTATACAATAATTATTTCCACCATAAAATAAACATGTTGAAAGTTTAACTCAAGTCTCTCTCTCTCTCTCTCTCTCTCTCTCTCACACACACACACACACACACACACACATACACACACACACACACACATACACACACACACACACACACCAATGGGAAATAACTATTAATTAAGCATTTTTCTTAGGCCAGAAAATCTGGTAGGTGCTTTTACATGTTTTCTCAAATATGCACAATGAACTCAAACATCAGATAGAATTCAACTTGACCAATAATGTTTATGTTTTAAAAGCCAAATTCCAAAATGTCCTGGGATTTCAAAAATGTTGAATCATGAATGGTATTTGTATATAAAATTTTTTCTTTGCCATAATTGACTTTTGTTAAACTCTTTTCTGTATGTGCACATTGACATGAGAAAAAACAAGTAAAAATAATAAAATTAATGCTTATTTCTTGTTTTAAATAGTACACACACACACACATACACACACATATATATTTGAAAATTCACTAAAACAATTACTTTTAAAAAAATTCAATTGTCTTGAACTCAGTAAATGTGATAAGCTCTATTTATTATTTTTAGTGCATAATGGAGAACCTTTCTACTTCTTGATCATTTTGTTTTCTCTTTCATCTGTTATCTGAAGTTTGCATCTGACATAGAGGGATATAGAAGAAATTGGAGTTTTCCTTAGTTGCTACACTAACCTCTCTACTAGGCTATGACCTCCTTGAATGGTATGATTATATCATCTCATAAAAGTTTGTATTTCCAGGGTCTGATAGATACTTATGATGAATATACTGGATACATGACTAGAGCAATAAGAAAAACTTTAGTTTGAGGGCTATAAAAAATAATTTTCACTATAAAATATGTTTTAGAAATTCGTTTATATGCTAAACAAAATAAAATAAAAATGATACATAGTGGATACTGTGGCTAAAAAACAAACCTATCAATTGAAAATCTGTAAAAACATAGTTTAAAAATTAAACAGAATGTAAGACAATTTTATAGTCATATCAATAATGTTAGAAAGCATTGTGAAAATCAGATTATATATATACTAGCAACAGAAATAATATATTCTTAATAATAATATAAAATAGAAATTGAGTTTATGTACAGAAAACCACATAAGTGAAACACAGAAATATGCTAATAAATAAAGAAATACACAATGTTACTGATGGAAAAACTAAATGTTGTAAAGACATGAATTACCAATTTGTTGATGTAATATGTCAGTATTATAAAGCTAAAATAATAAAGTGGTAATGATAGAGAAAATGGTCCAGAAGGAGCTCTGGAAGACATACAAATTTAATGTATGTTAAGTTAGAAGCAGTGAAAAGTCTCTTACCGTACTTGTAAATCATATATTTACATAGATAAGAAGATAGATACATACTTACAGAAACTTCTGCAGATAGTCAGAGATCAGTTTTATTTTTATTTGAAGCTAAGACAGTCCCTGGAGTTGGCTTCCCCTACCTGGTTACTCCTCAAATGACGTGATAAAGAGCATATGCATAAATCCTACAGGTGCTGTGGGATTGTGTTATAGGTTAGGAAGTCATAACACTGTTCCCTTGGTCCCCTTATATAGAAGGAAGAATATCTGCCCCTCCTCCATGTAGAAGCAGAAGAATCTTGGGTTCTTGTCTTTGGAATGCAAATAACTATTTCCAGAGGTATGATAAGACTAGCTCTCCAAGTTTGCAATCCAGGATTTTCTATCTTTGGAAAAGTAAGTGCTTGGGAAGATAATACTCTCAATACTTCCAGTAATATACAGTGTTCTAAGCAATATTCAGTCACTTTCCTTTAACTCAGTTTCCCATTGCTATAATCCACATCTGGAATGTTTCCCCAAAGACTCATATGTTGAAAACTTGGTCCCCAGTTGGTGGAGCTTTTGAGAGGTGCTGGAAATTTTAGGAGATGGGACCTAGTTGGAAGAGGTAGATCACTGGGGACAGGGTTGGGGGGGGTGGGAGGGTATGTCTTTGAAGTGTCTATCTTGTCCCTGGCCCCATCCTCCTCCCCACAACCCTGCCCACTCTGCTTCCTGGTGGCCATGAGGTAAGCACTTTTGCTCTTCCATGCCCTTCTGCCTGATGTACTATTTACTGCCTCACCACAGGTCAAGAAACAGTGGAGCCAGCTAATCATGGACTGAAACCTCTGAAACCAGGAGCTTTGCACCCCGCAATCTTTCTTCCTTTCTGTTGTTTTCTCAGATATTTTGTCACAGTGTTAGAAAGCTGATTAACACACCCATTTTGGAATGTAACCCTTTTACTTTTAGGGATAAGAAATATATTATTTTTGGATGGGAAAAATTAGCTTCACCATTAAAGAAACAAATGGTTGAAGATCTAGTTGGCAATATGAAGAAGAATTATTTTCCTGTGAAGGTAGGACCAAATATTCTGATTTTCATGGTATATTAGTGTTCATACCTAAGAAGGACAGGACTTGTAGAAAAACTGAGAGATCTAGGCATTTCCCATAACATACATAAAATGTATACTTTTAACATTTAGTAAATATTTTAATAAATGATGCTAGAAAAATGAGGATAAAATTTGAGGATCTTCATCAAAAATATATAAAGAATCACACTTGAAAAATCAGATGATAGTACTGGGTAAATATCTCAATGGTAGAGTGCTTGCCCAGTATCTTGCTTATGTTCAATCCCCAGCACTGGGGAACAACAACAACAACAACAATAAAACAAAACAAAACAAAAAAAAGGAAGGAAAAAGAAAAGAAAAAAAATCAGATTATAAATAGTCTGAAGAAAATTAATATACAATTCAATGTCTTTATGAGTAAAAATTTTCCAGACTTATAGGTAATAAAAAATCATAAAGGGAAGTATAATAGATTGGATTATATTAACACATGAAATATTTATAAGACAACTGCATAAATTAAAAGGCAAACAAATATTCCAAGAAATATCACAAAAAGGAACAAACATTCCCAAACGGATTGCATTAGTGAATTATTCCTATTTTATATGTGTATCAGAGAGAGAAGGAGGAAGAGAGAGGTTGTATGGCTCTTGCATGAATAAAGTAGCAGCCAACCAGGGTTAAAGTACTAAACCTGGTATTTGGGTCACAAGACCAAAGTGGCAGTATTTTCAAATCTGCAGTTTAACAAGAAAAGACATAATATAGACTGAGCATTAAAGAAAGGGTATGTATCAGAGCCAAAGCTGGCTTACATCGAGGGGTCCAAAGTGGCCAATATGGACTCCAAGGGTCCTACCTATAGAAGAGCTATGTGGACTTTCTCAGGTCCAGAACTATTGATGTTTACAGAACACCTCTGAACCAAAGAGGTAAAAGTACAGTTTGGGATATGAATTTTTTGCCCTGCTGGTCAGGTAGCAATTTTTGGTATGTAACCAACACCAATGGCAGAGACTTTTGGGAATCTCTCCAAGATTAGGTACAAATTATTAGTTTGTTTTCAATAAATAATGGTAATAAGCTTGTAAAAGCTTTCCTGAACTCCTTGTACTCACAAATAATGTTACAAAGCAACATTTTTATTTGTATGTTTCATGTTTTGACCAAGAATCAAGGATTTTTGGTAAATCTTGTATACAGTAAAATAACTCAGGTCAGTTCTAGATTTGCTGGAATTAACCCTTGAACAATTTGAATTATTAGAAGGAGATAGCCTTTCATGGAGATCCGACATTAGACTGTTTCTTCAAGAGTGCTGAGTATATCAACAGCCCTTCATAGGGTAACTGATCCATTAGCTAATGCAACTTTTAGATTGTACTCTTGACTGCATATGCATCTCACCGCTACTACTGCATATGTACATTGCTGAGGGCCATTGCCAAGTAGGAATGACGCATCAAAATTTCCTGATGCTGAGGGCCATTGCCAAGTAGGAATGACGCATCGAAATTTACTTGCCAGCGTACCCCATGTTAAATGGACTTGCCTTGGAATTTCACTGTTGACATTGCATGTAAAGTGACCTTGCTCAAGGACCAGGGCGGATCCGGGTTTAGAGCTGATCAGGTTTGAGGAAGTATCCCGGTCCTTGGGTTTAGGGTGTTCCCGGTTTAAGACAAGTTTAAGGTGTTCCCGGTTGAAGACAATATGGGTTTTATGGAAGTTGGAGGTTGAAGATTATTGCTGCTGGAAATAGGGCGTTCCTGCTGCCTGAGCTCCCGTTGAGTTCTCGGGAGATTCAGAAAGTATTTTGGGAAGAAAGCCTCGTGGAGTAGGTGAATTGGGCGGAGGAGAACTGGAATTGCCCCAGAACGTGTGTAGAGGCCGGTGTGAGTTCGGGAATAAAGAATTGCTGTTTGAATCTACAAGGTGTGTGGTGGCTCGTGATCTTGTGCCCAGCCAAGACATTGGCAGTACATAGAGAATACATCAGGAGCATCCTGGGACTTGAAGGACAATGTTGTAAATGTTCATTTAAATGCAAATTAGATACAACAGCTGTTGTTGCTACCGTTATTGGCAACCTTAAGGAGACATTTATCCTAGCAACCAGATGATATAGATAACACAATTCTATTTTATAAGAAAAAAACGAAAACAAAAACAAATGGTCAGGAAGCATAGGAGCAATATTTCACCCAAATTCTTCTATTTCACACACAAAAATGCCCTTTTAAAAACAGAGTTTAGAAGGATACAATCAATAGCTTCAAAAGACTTGAGGAAAATAACTATAATCACCAAGATGAATGAGGTAAGCCCTCTACGCTATTTGGTAGGTTCTGTTCTGGGCAGTGATTTTGTTCCATAAGTTAACAAAAACTGTGTGGAGTCAGTGATTTAAACTTCCAACTTAAGCTCATCACTGTTGATTAAATCAAATTTGTATGGATTATCTTTAATTTAACCAAAATTATTTTTAGATTATTAACTTGATCTTCTATTTTACACAGCAAATATTTATTTCAACGTCTATGTTCTTTTTGGGAATTTATCATCAGAATTTTTTTTTTAAGAGAGTGAGAGAGGGGGAGAGAGAAAGAGAGAGAGAGAGAATTTTAATATTTATTTTTTAGTTATTGGCAGACACAACATCTTTGTTGGTATGTGGTGCTGAGAATCGAACCCGGGCCGCACGCATGCCAGGCGAGCGCGCTACCGCTTGAGCCACATCCCCAGCCCCAATATTTTAAAACTCTTCAGCCTCTGACAGATTTGAACTTTTGACATGTAGTATTATTTCTCACTTGTCAAACACTCAGCTTCTTTGTTAGCATGTTCTTAGTGAAATTTTACTGAATTTAATTAAAATATCATTTTGTTTAGCATCAAGTTTTAGCATTTACCTAAGTTGTTCTTAAAACCTCAGTTTTGGAGTGCAAGGCTTAATATTTCCATGACAAATTTTTTAAAAAGACCAAATATATGACAAAACCTTTCATTCTTTTGAATGCCTAGAAATAATTTTATAAGTATATTTAGACATATGATAGATATTTGCTTTTTAACATCTGGATCCTATAACAAAACTCAGGTGTATATTATATACATTTATATTTAAAATAAATATTATATATTAATATATATGATATACAATTGTTTCCTCTTATGTGCTGAGGTTATGTTTGAAGATCCCTTGTGGATGTCTAAAACCATGGCTTGTACCAAACCCTATATATACTATGTCTTTTCCTATACATATGTATGTATAATAAATTTATTTTATAAGTTAGGTACAGTAAGAGATTAACAACCACTAATAAAAAATAGAACAATTGTCAAAACAATGTACTGTAATAAAAAGTCATGTGAATATGATTTCCTTCTCTAAAAATTTCTTTTTGTATTTTCACTTTTCCTAAAGGAAGTACTTGATGGGCAAGACTACTACTAAGTGACTGATAGGCAGGTAGCAAGCACATAAGCATGGACATGATGGACAAAAGGATGAATCACATTTCTGGAGGGACAGAGAAGGATGATGGGTTACTCAGAACAGTGTGCAATTTAAAACTCATGAATTATTTATTTCTGGAATTTTCCATTTAATATTTTCCAACCACTGTTGACTGTAGGTAGCTAAAATAAAAAACAAAAATGGAGTAAATGGATGGAGGAGTAGCGTCTCTCTCTCTCTCTCTCTCTCTCTCTCTCTCTCTCTCTCTCTCGCTCTCGCTCTTGCTCTCGCTCTCCCTCTCTGTGTGTGTATGTGTGTGTGCACGCGCACATGCTATAACACACCATATATACTATATCATTTTTTCTCAAGAGCTTTCATCAGTTTGAAATTTCCTAAAGTCTCAGAGGGAAAACTTCATCATTTGTTAGAACGTGTTTTTTTTTTTCTCAGAATTTTTTATGTAATCTACAATATGAAGTCATTATTGAATGTTTTCTAATTTAGTTTACTGCTCTGAATCTTAGGGGTTTTTTTTATAGCAAGTAGGAAGATCAATGTTCAAGTATCTCCATAATTTTGTTTGTTATAAAAATGTAAGTGATTTATCACAATTTCTCAGTTATCCCTTCTGGTCTGAAAAAAAGGACTAGATTATTGATCCAACCATAATATTTTAATCAATATTTCCAAAGCCTTTCTAAGTTGTTATTATTTTTGTCAAGTTGCTATCACATAAAATAGCAGGGTTAGTTTGACATTTAGTGTTTTTCTTCCTGACAATCAGCCTTAAATGGATGAATGAGGAAGAATTCAAGAGAAGGAAATAAAGGATTTATTTAATTTACAAAACAAGAAAAGCTCTGATTGTTCCCTAAATATCTTAGGTATGTAAGTGATGACTAAAACAAATCTTGGTACTAGCAGCAAATGATACCTGGACCCACTTTAACATGTTTAGAGTAGATAATCTCTTTGAGTGACACTGACTTTTTGGCTGTGTTAGGGTACACCTGCCTCTGCCAGCCATGATGATTTTGAGATTCTTACATTTAAGTCTGTCACAGTCAAATGCACTAACTTTCCAACTTTTCAAGAACTGATTATCCAATTTAAAGATTACCCAGGCTGGTGAGATGGTTCTATAATCAATTCTTGAGAAACACGGTAAATAATTATAAACAGGTTTTGACTTTAGGATTCGTTATTGTGCTCATGTGTTTGGAAAACCTCTAAGAGAAGGATATAGTATGCAATAAAGGGATATAGTATCTTTCAAAAGTTATATTTCTATATGATTTAGTCACCCTTTTTGTCTTCTTTTTGAGGGAGAATCTTATTGCACCAGCTGGATCTGGGTCCTCCTGGCTCATAAAAGTCAATTATTTGCATAATTTCTCAGATCTTCAGATGTAGTACCAGTACCTTGAAATTGACTGTAGTGGGAATATTTAAACTCTAGTAATCAGTGAACTCAGTAAGTCAGGGTTTTGTTTCCTGAAGAACTGGTTTTTAAATACCACTGTAGTGTTCATAGGACTCACTTGCCTCTCTTTGTCATATCCCCTGCATTCAGAGAAAGTGCCTGTCACACAAATTTAGCCACTCCATAAATAATTGTTGAATGAATAAAGGCCTAAAAGACTGGACTAAATCATTCAGAAGTAAATGTTTGTTTTTACTTTTCTTGAAAATCTTCTGGGATATATATTCTATCACCATTATTGCTTATATATCGACTCCTCTCATACCAAATCTGCATTTATTTCCTGCTTATATTTAAAAATATTTTTCACCTCTCAATCATTAGGAAGCTGGCGAAAAAATGGCATCTTTTTGTTATAAGTTTTGTTTAACAAGAAATCTGGATATAAAGTTGGAAGAGATTCAGTCTCCTGTTGAAGGTGGCATTAAATCAGTCTCTCAGGTGGAAAGAATGTATCACAACTGGTTTGTGTTAGTACATGGCAACTCGGTTGTACCAAATCGTGAGTTTAATATGGGGCAATTAATAAGTTTGCGTGACCAACCATAAATCCATCCTGCTTCATTCTGGAGCTTACTCAATTGATATTCATTCAGTGCCTCCTAGAGTCAGAGTTGAAAGCACTTGTGTTTTGGTATTTCAATAATAATTGTGCAATTTTTCTCTCAGTTCACTTCCTTTTGCTGGAAAGTTCTTCCTGCTAAGAATGATGTCTGACAATCTTTAACAAGCCATTTGGTTTTATGTCAGACTTGTTACTAGAAGTCTGATAGATGTACAGTCAAACTACATGGTTCAGATTACATATTTCCATATGAAAATTTTGAACACCTAAAATCGATGATATTCTGAGCATTGTTACCCATAGGCCAATTAATGACATTCAGATCTTTGAGGAAGTAATTCCAATAGTATCATATGAGGCAGTGGTTCCCAAATTTTGTAGAGTACCAAAATCACCTATGGTATTGGTTTAAAATTAAGTACTGAGAATTTCTTCTAGCTATTTCTAAAGATATTTATAATTTCAACTTGATTGCAGCTAAGTTCTTAACTTGCATATCTAAAAGAAGGGAAAATATACTAGCCACAGTATATAATATAATAGCCATTAATTCTCCTGTAATCCACATATCTATAAATTCCATCTCATTAAAATCTTTCAAAATTATCCCTTTCTTCATCTCACCTGTAGCTATTGCCTTGGTTAATACTCTGGGATATGTATTAAGCTCCCAACTGTTTTTCCTACATGCAACTTTTTTCCTTTAAATACATCTCTATTGTGCAGTTATTATATATATTTGTGTCTATGAATAACAACTCTTCAGTGTTTACTATCAATCTTTCCCAGTCTGTGGAAGGTATAATAGTGGTGAAACAAAGTGAAATTTTCAGGCAGGACATGGATAACCACATAAAATTGATCATTCATATATTTATTTTATGTGTATTAAAGAAGTAACTGGAACCTTATATTTAAGGCAGAAGAGTTAGGTTTTCAGAATACAGTAATATAGCAGATGCTATCCATAACCCAGGCATATTATTTTGGCCCCACCTATATCTACCCTGTAGTAACTATGGGCTATAAAAACCCATGGTTTCTGCCTTACTGGCTGAGGGAACATAGCTGATTGGTCTATGCCTGGGATAGGTCTGGATGGGGAATAAAGTTAACTTCTCTTGTAGCAATCAATGAACAATGAGGATCAGGAGTTTGTGCTGGAACAATTCCAAGGAGAATCCTACAATTTCTTAAGAGACTATTAGCTGCCACTGGGATACTTCCTTTTTAATGTTCCATTTATTGAATTTCCTCTATTACCTTTCACAATTCTTTAATCCCTTAACATGCTTGCTGGTATTGCCTCCCAAGGAAATTACTTGCAACTATATCTTTGACTCAGAAAATCTAAAAGCAGTTAGTATTAGTGGGTGGACTTAGAAAAAGGCAAATTAACATAAGAGTCTGAAATTTGATCATTCTCTAGTTTAAATGTAAAGAAGATCTCATTGCTAATGCTAACTGTGGTGGTGATAATTGCAGCTGCTTGTAGCAGTGCAATTACCAGGTTTCTGGGAAACTTCAAGGTTGGCAGAGGCAACCTCCTTTCTCTGGCTAGCATCTATTACCTGAAAACTGCTTCACTTGAAGCCCTTCAAGATGATACTTGTCTTCCTGCAGATCTGCCTACACATTTTCTCATTGTTTCTAAGTCAGCGAATAACTAGGGTCAAGTCTTAGCATGGAAGGAGCAGGCAAGTATAGTCTCTGCTATTGGAAGAAACGGATTATTAATTAAAGAGTTGTAGTACAGAAAATGGGAAGTCATGTATGCACATCATATAGAAGGGGGAAATTACAGCATTATTTTTTATGAAAATGAAAAATATTCAGAAAAGAGGAAATTTTTAGGTAGCTTAGGAGAGAATTGCTGTAGCACTTTCCTTGAATAAATGAATTGGAATCCAGAGCAAGTATGTAAGATGTGGTAATGTCCATGGTAGTTTTGGATAGTTAAGAGAATATACAGAAGGAAAAAATCTCAGGAAGACTAAGTGTCCATAAAAACATCAAGGAACAAAATTTTCTGGGGATGAAACATCTGCCCTTTGAATGTGAAGATGAAGAAGAGGAGGGTTATAAAGATTATGTGATTTACCATAAGGGACATGATTGCTTCATGTCCAAGCCAGAGTGGAGGTAAGGTTTCCTGACTTCTACTCCAGTGGTCATTTTACAGTACCTTTTCTCTTGATTGTGATATATTTGTAAAAAAAGTTAATGTGTCAAATTTTAGCTTACACATAGTTTTTTTTTTTTCAGTACAATATACAGTCCCAAAGCAAGGCTTTACATAAATGACCCATTCAATATTTATGGTCAAACATAATTTCATCTTATAAAAATATTTATACTTATAAAATATTTTATTTATTTCCATATAATTTGTTTTTGTTTGTAGTAAAATGCATATGTTTATAAAGAAACTTGGAAAAATTCTTTTATATGATATAAATTGGTTTTGTCAAGGAAAGCGCTAAGTTCACCCATTTTGACCGAGTAGGATGTTTAGAGACTAGGATATGCTATTGTCTTAAAGAGAGCAAGGAAGAAAAATTGTTTTTGATCAGCTATGCCTTGGTCATTGGCCAAGGACTTATATTTGTTTTTAACTTTTCCAATAGCTTCATGAATAGTTTTTATCTCCAATGTACTTGTCAAGTTACAAGCTCCCAGAGGTTGATGAATTATTCTAAGGTAACATACTCAAAATGAGAGGAATAGATATTCCATTGGAGAGAAGTTTGTGAAAGAAAGGAAAATATTACTGACCTCACATTTCTATGCAGGCCTGACTCATCTGTATGACTGTTCAAATTTACCCTACCATGAATAATGGTACAACGATAAGAACAAAAAGGTAGAGGCAGTCAATGAATAACTGATCGATTGACCAAGCCTGCTGTATTTTTTTTTAATCTAATTTCTTTGTGATATAAGAAAGTTACTTAACCTTTTTCTGTCCTCATCTAATCATTGAGGTCAGTTTTGAGTTCTAATATTTTATGAGTCTATGGGCTCATAAATATTCTGAGAATTTCAGATATTCATAGAATAGTCACAAATTCCATACCATTGAATAATTATGGTGAATTTTCTGATTCTATTTCTATTGAGGAAATATTTGGACATTATTCAAGCTAGTAATTTGCCAGATGCATCGCCCGATTCATATTCTATTTAAAGAGACACTGATAAGTAATTTAGAAACAAAATAGAGGTGTGTGATTTTTTTGTGTGTGAAAAGGAGAAAGAAGAGAAGAAAATATATATAATATATATATTATATATATATATATTTGTATATATATTTGTTATATATATATTTGTATATATATACCTAGTTTTTTAAAAAATGATATGATATATAGTAATTTCCCAAAATTATATGGGCTTCTCATGTACCAGCTATACAAGACTATAGCTGGCACATGAGAAGCCCATATAAACTGGACTACAAATTGATAGGAAACAATGAAATATTTTTTTAAATTTAATCATATATGGTCTAAATATGCCAAATCTTTGCTAAAATTTCAGTCAGCTTAGGATAAAGGTGATTAAAACATTAAAAACTATAGTAAGAAAAACATGTAGTAAAAGAAAAGAAATTGAGAAACTCTTCAATCTCCATGTGCCAGCTGATGCAAACCATTGTAAGAACTCCTAGGACAAATCATATAAAGTGGATAATGTGTCTTCACAGTCTATTTAGTCTCCTTTCTTCAACTTATATTTCTGTAAGTGCCTATCATACAAGGCATGGTATTAGGCACCTTGGGGAATTTAAAAAATGGAGAAGGAATTTTTAGCAAATTGACTTAAGATTCAAGATGGACGATTTGAAATTTTAGAAGAATGGCAAAGATTTTGATTGGAATTTTTGTTGAGATAACATTGAAATTACGAATATTAAGCCATCAAGCATGAACATGGAATATTGGCTCCATACAGTTCTTATGAACAGATCCCTATTTTGTAGTTGGTTTTGCTGGTGTAGAGCAATCTTTAGATTTTTCAGATTGATTTTATAAGACTTGTTGATTTTTTTTAGTGGCTCTAGTAGATGGATATATTACTATAAAATTTTGGCATACAAGCCTTATGAAATTAAGGAAATTTCAAGTTGTCTATTTCTATTTCTCAGGCAATGTTTCACTTTTAGTTTCTAAATAATAAGTAGATATTCAAATTTGTGAGATATTTTTCTGGATCATTGGAGAAATCATGTGATTATCCAGTTTGAATCATTGATTTTCTGTTATTTGTTTATTTTTACAATCCTGGGATAAACTATACTTAATCATTATTTTAAAACACACTATTGAATTTGATAGTGTAATATATTAGGATTTTGACATGTATGTTCATAAGAGAGATGGTAATCTAATTTTCCTGTACAGTCCTTGAGAAACTTCAGAGTGAAAGCTACACTAATATCCTAGAATCTATTAAGCAACTTCTTCCCTAAAACTGTTTAAAGTTATGGAACACCTACTATAATAATAGAGTTATTTGTCCTTGAGAATTTTTTAAACACTCTGGGTGTGAGGTTTTCAATTGCTTTATTATTTGTCTATTCATCATATCTATACTTTTCTTGTACCAAGTTTGGTATTTTATGTTCTGCCATAAATGGACAGTTAATCTGAATGATTGATGTTATAGCACAATATTGTTCATTGAAAACTTTTTCAAATTTTTTTTCCTAAAATATTCATTTCAAAAAATTTTCAGGTCTCTATTGTCTCTGTACTTATTTGCCTCTATTTACTATTTTGGTGTTTACATCTATTCAAAGGAGAGCAAAAGACAGCAAGTTAAGAAAAGTGGTGAGAGCTTTCAGTGGATCATTTGTTTGTGTGGAAAGCAAGATTGTAAGAATAAGCTAATATGAGCTGAGTGTGGTGATGCATGCCTGTAATCTCAGCAACTCAGGAGGCTGAGGCAGGAAGATCACCAGTTCAAGGCCAGCCTTGTCAATTTAACCAGATCTTTTCTCAAAGTAAAAAAAAAAAAAAAAAAGAACTGGGGATGGAGCTTAGTAGTAGAGTGACCCTAGGTTTGATCCCCAGTAAGCAAATAAGACAATATGAGTAGAAAGAAGTATATGAGCATAATTATTAAGCTGAAAGGAGTGGATGGAAAATTATTTACTTAGAGCATGAAATACGTATTATAAAGGAGATCTGGAAGTTAATGTCTTAAACATAGGTATGATATTTGGGCTGCAATAAGAAAACAAATCCAGGATTTAGTTTGAGAGTTAATTACCAATGCAAGTTTTTGAGAAAGAAGTAACATAGTTTGAAGTAAGGATTTACCTGGTATGGATTGTGCCATAACTGAACAGGGAGTAACCAAAGAATGATGTTAGTAATTCATGCATGGGGATTTGTTTTAATTCAATAGTTAAGAAACGTTAAAACTACTAGTTTGTTTCTTCTTTTCCAATTATTGTTGAGCTTTTAAAAAAAGTTTATACTACATACATTGTGTTAGCTCATCAACTCCTTCTAATTTTCAAGTCATTGTTATCCGGTTTCTGGCCCAACTGTTCAATTCCTAAGAAGCTTCATTTGTTGCCAAATCAAATAATATGGTGTTTATTGTTTGTCCTATTTGAAATTCTGATGCTTTTTATCTCTATGACTTTAAGAAAATTTTCTGTTGCCTTGACTTCTGTGAAATGTGGTTATTTTACTTCCTTTCTTGTAATTGTTTTGCTTTCTTTCTGTAATTGTTCCTTCCATGACTTAACCTTCCTCCTTCTTCTCTGGCCCCTTCACGTTACTGTGATTTTGTTTTGGGAAAAAATTTGTGGTTAGGTAAAGAAAGAAATCTAGGTGATTTCTTTTCATGGCCCTACCATAACATCTTCTAGGATAACTCTCAAATCGAGACTGCAAGCTTACTGGGAGCATGCTCTGTGTCTTCTTTATCACTGTGGCACTCAGTACCACAAGCCTGTTATGCTAGGTGACATGTAATGGTGACATGCAATGGTGACAGGTGACGAACTGTCAAGTTTGAGCAATTGTCATGTTTTCACACACATTGTAAGAACGAACTGATGTTTCTCCTTTCATTCAATCTCTTTCCCTCCATATGTCCCATGTGTGGCCAGCACATTGATAGTCCCTTCAGCATGTTACTCTATTGCTTTAAAGCCATTACTGATTAATTACTGTTAGGCGAAATTGTAGTAACTTTTCTCTATTTTCTCTTTGTACAGCTGTTAAAATATGTTCCACGCATTCTGAAAGGCCTTTGCTTCTCCTAGTTTTAGCTGCTTGAGGTGTCTAAGTGCCTCTGACTCTAAATGCTCAAATTCTTCCTTTATTCAAGAACTATCTTAAATGCAACCTGTTTTTTGCCTTATAAAATATTTTCTGATTGCCCAGCTTTATCTCTATTGAATGACACTGGCCTTTATAAAACGTCATCTTTAACTCCTTTAACATTTTCTAATTCATTGCAGCAGGTTTTGTACCTAACTATGACAGCTGAAACTATTGCTCTGCAAATATTCACTTCTTTCCTCCTCCTACTCTGGATAGAGCATATTTTTCTGTCGCATGATTGTTGGATTTACCTAGGTAACTTGTTTAATGGAATGGTAGTAGACTTGTCTACATGAGCAGAAACCATAAGTGTGCTTATTCAGTTTGGTTTAGATCTTGTTTTTTGTCTTCACCATGAGACTGTGACCTGGGAATACAGGTGAAGCTGACCTGAATGTAATATTTAGCTGTAGGTAAAGCACAGCTGAACTTCAGCTTAAAGCTGAGTCACCCAGCGGAGTCTAGACAAATCAACTAAAGTGGAATCCCCTGCAGACCTGTGAGTATAGGAATAAATGAATAAATGTTTACTTTTGCATTTCACTAAGATTTTTTGTTGCTTGTTATGAGGCAAAAATCAACTACTACACCTTCGTATACACTTCAATACATTTAAATTGAAGTCTGCTGTGTCCCAAGCTCTTGGCTCGTTGTGAGAATACAATGATTAGCAAAACTACCTATGACTTCCAACTTCATGGAACTTAGAGTCTGTTTGAGAGGACACTTAAGTAATAGCATTCCATACTTCTCAGAGGGAAAATACATACTTCTTAAACCGTAAGAAATAAACTCCACCTATCCTGGGAAATCAGAGAAGATTCTTTGAGGAAGGGATCAGAGCTGAGATTTAAATGATTAATAGGGTCTCTTGAAGTGAAAATCATGGTGAAGGGGAGGACTGATGATGGTTATTTGGGGCCTGGGAGTGGTAGGGAGAGGTGGCAAAAGATGTTCTTATATTCCAGAGGAAGTAATATGTGCATGGTGAATACGCATGTGATATTTTCCAGGGCTTAGAGAAGGCCTCTGTGACTCAAGCTCCCAGGGCAGGGGTAGTATAGAGGTAGAATAAAGAAAAGACTTACCTAAGGATTTTTCTTTTTATCTTATGAACTTTTAAGAACCACCAAAACCTCTTTAAGCAGTAGCATGATGATATTAGTGATTTGAAAAGAGAATTCTCTGGTCTCTTGATGGAGAGTGATCTGGAAATGGTCTCTAGGTTAAATTGTGTAGAGACAAGTTAGGTGAATATTGCGCTTGTTCAGCTGGAGATGAGAATGGTTGCCCTAGAGCAGAAGCAGCAGTGACAGAAGAAAGCAGATAGATTCAAGGTATCTGTTATTTTTTTGGAAAAAAAATGGGCCCATATTTAATGTACAAACTTTTTTCTTGCTGTTTTCCCCTAAAAATATAGTTTAATTATTATTTATATGACATTTACATAGTATTAGATATTATAAGTAATTTAAACATGATTTAAAGTATAAAAAAGGTTAGGCATATGATACATTAAACTATTATACCATTTTACTTAAGAGACTTGAGCATCAATGAATTTTGGTTTCATCAATGAATTTTGGATCTTGAAACTGATTCCCTAGGACACTCAGGGATAATTGTATTGATCACAGGTCAGAATCACTATTTTTTTCTTTATTAAATTATTTATTTATTCTAATTTGTTATACATGATGGCAGAATGCAATTAATTTCATGTTACACATATCGAGCACAACTTTTCAAGTCACTGGTTGTACACAAAGTATTTTCACACCATTCATGTCTTCATACATGTATTTAGGGTGATGATGTCTAACTCATTCCATCGTCATTCCTACCCCCATCATTCCAACCCCCTCCCTTTACCTCCCTCCCCTTTGCCCTATCTAAAGATCCTCCATTCCTCCCATGCTTCACTTCCATTGCCATTATGAGTCAGCATCCTCATATCAAAGAAAACATTCTGCCTTTGGTTTTGGGGGATTGGCTTGCTTTACTTAGCATTATATTATTCAACTCCATCCATTTACCTGCAAATGCCATGATTTTATTCTCTTTTAATTCTGAGTAATGTACCACTGTGTATATATACCAAAGTTTCCCTATCCATTCATCTACTGATGGGCATCTAGGTTGGTTCCACAATTTAGCTATTGTGAATTGTGCTGCTATAAACATTGATATGGCTGTGTCCTGTAGTATGCTGTTTTTAAGTCCTTTGGGTATAGACTGAGGAGTGGGATAGCTGGGTCAAATGGTAGTTACATTCCAAGTTTTCCAAGGAATCTCCATACTGCTTTCCAGAGTGGTTGCACCAATTTGCAGTTCTACCAGCAATGTATGAGTGTGCCTTTTTCCCCACATCCTCGCCAACACTTATTGTTGTTTGTATTCTTCATAGCTGCCATTCTGACTGGTGTGAGATAAAAATCTTAGAGTAGTTTTGATTGCATTTCTCTAATTGCTAGAGATGTTGAACATTTTTTCATGTTTGTTGATTGATTGTATATCCTCTTCTGAGAAGTGTCTGTTCAGTTTCTGAGCGCATTTATTGATTGGGTTATTTGGGTTTTTTTTGGTTTTAAGTTTTTTTTGAGTTCTTTATATATTCTAGAGATTAATTAGTGCTTTGTTTGATGTGCAAGTGGTAAAGATTTGCTCCCTTTCTGTAGGCTCTCTATTCACCTCACTGATTGTTTCTTTTCCTGAGAAGAAGCTTTTCAGTTTGAATCCATCCCATTTATGATTCTTGGTTTTAATTCTTGCACTATAGGAGTCTTATGAAGAAAAATATTATGGAAATTTGGGCCTACTTTT
Organism: Spermophilus citellus; assembly: GCF_964194105.1. Classification (NCBI taxonomy): domain Eukaryota; kingdom Metazoa; phylum Chordata; class Mammalia; order Rodentia; family Sciuridae; genus Spermophilus; species Spermophilus citellus. Next base: position 56,563,707 of record NC_138189.1, read on the forward strand.
TCTTCCAATAAGCACAAGGTCTCTGGTTTAATTCCTTGGTCCTTGATGCACTTTGACTTGAGTTTTGTGCATGGTGAGAAAGGTTTAATTTCATTTTTTTTCAAAGAAGAAAAAGTCAACAAATAAATGACCTAAAATTACATCTCAAAACCCAAGAAAAGAAGAGCAAATCAATACCCAAAGCAGTAGAAGACAGGAAGTAATTAAAATTAGAGCTGAAATCAATGAAATTGAAACAAAAGAAACAATTTAAAAAATTGACAAAACAAAAAGTTGGTTCTTTGAAAAAATAAATAAAATTGACAAACCTTCAGCCATGCTAATGAAAAGAAGGAGAGCAAAAACTCAAATTAGTAACATCTGTGATGAAAAAGGAAATGTTACAATGGACACTACAGAAATACATAATATAATTAGAAATTATTTTGAAAATTGGTACTCCAATAAAATAGAAAATATCAAAGGCATTGAGTAAATTTTTAGAGGCATATGATATGCCCAAACAAAATCAGGATGATATACACAATTTAAACAGATCAATTTCAAGCAAGAAAATAGAGGATGCCATCAGAAGCCTACCAACCAAGAAAAGCCCAGGACCAGATGAATACAAAGCTGAGTTCTACAAGACCTTTAAAGAAGAACTAACACCAATACTTCTCAAACTATTCATGAACTAGAAAAAAAGGGGACACTTCCAAACACATTCTATGAGGCCAATATCACCCTGATTCCAAAACTAAAGACACATCAAAGAAAGAAAACCTCAGACCAATATCTCTAATGAATATAAATGCAAAAATTCTCAATAAAATTCTGGTAAATTCAATACAAAAACATATCAAAAAGATAGTGCACCACGATCAAGTTGGGTTCATCCCAGGGATGCAAGGTTGGTTCAACATACAGAAATCAATAAATGAATTCATCACATCAATAGACTCAAAGATAAAAATTATATGATCAATAGATGTAGAGAAAGCATTTGACAAAAGACAGAATCCCTTCATGTTTAAAGTATCTGTAGGAAGTAAATGTATCAGGAAAGCATGCCAGTTCCTATGCGGAGTCTCAGGGAAGAGGTATCAAGGAAGCTTCTTTCCCTTCTTATTTGTCCAACTGAATAAAAGTTGGTTCTATTTCCTAGGAGTAAAAATGAGTTGTGGAGGAGTGCTATACTTATTCACAGAGCACCAGTGAGGCACTACAGCTGACATTGAAGTTGGGATGCTGTCAGTCTGGAATTCAGAGTAGGTAGTCTGCAACTCAGAAAGGAGATCTAAAGAGAAAACTTGAAGCCAATTGAAGCTGACTGAAGAGATAGAGTAGGCAAAGAAGAGGACTAGAATTGAATCTTGAGACTATCTAAGATTTTGTTGTTAGGTTGAGGAAGATGAGTTTGCAATGGTGAATGAGCAGAGGCATCTAGAGAGGTGGAAGAAAAACCAGAAGAGCTTTTGGAAACCAGTGAAAGTGTTTCTAAAAGTAAGGATGACAATCAATGTCAAATACTGCTGGAAGGTAAAGAAAGAAAGAGTCTAAACAAATGTTTATTGGATTTGGAGACACAGGTGTTTTAGGGTACTGATAAAAATGAATAGAATGGTAAATGGAGGAATAGGCATATACTAAAGATATTAAGATAAAATTTGATAACTTTTGTAAACAGTTTGATTTGATTGTGAGGAAGCTGCCTAACACTACTGAAAAGCTATGTGGTATCAAAAGAGAGTTTTTTGTTCTTAGAATGGCATGCACTCGAGTACTTTTAAATATTACTGGGGTTTCCCAACTAAAAGGAAGTTCTTACATATTCTAGATTGATAACAAATAGTGCAAGTTGCTTGAGAAGACTGGGCAGATAGTAACCATAACACAAGAGAAAAGATTGATGCTGGAGACAGAACATAAGAGAAGAAAGAAGATAGGTAGAGCTATAGGTAGACTTATGGATTTGAAAGGGAGGATATGAGAATTCAGGTTTGATGCTTTTAATATTCTTTTTGAAACAGGGTGCAAATTTATTTTCTGAGAATTGGTGCTTATGGTAGGGGTGGGAAGTGGATTGAAGTTTAAAGAAAACACAAATGTTTTCAAAAGTTATTTTGAAATGCAAGTTTAACAAGAAAAAGTAGAATTTGGGGACCTAGTTGTGTTCATTAAGTTTGTAGTTCATTGATTTCTGCTGCTATGAATCTGCTTCACAATGTTTCTTGAGCAGAGTAGAGCACTGGTAGAGGTGTGGATGATGTCAAGGTAATCTGTATTTGACTGCTATATGTATAAGACAAAACAGAATAAGGCAAGAGACTTCAGTTCATTGGCAAGAATTATTGAAATGATTTTACAGGGAGTCTGAAATAACTAAAAAGGAAAGTTAAAAATGGTGAAGATAAAATAATTTGGACATGAACTGACATGTATAGAAAACAGGCGATTATATCTACTAAAATTTTAGTCAATTTAGGTGAGGCTATTAGATTTATGTAAATACAGGAAATCAACAAGGTCATATTCAGACACATTATTTTCATTTGATTTACTATAAAACTAGAGAAGTTTCTTCATTAAAGGAAGTGGTGGACTGTAATTTTCAATATTCTTGGAAAGAACAGGCATCATATCACAGACCTTGCTTTTACAACCACAAAAATTATTTAGGATTAAGAGAATATTTTGCTTTTTCTCTAAATCTGAATTTTAAGAGATTTAGTTATGCTTTTGTTACTTAAACGAGGTGTCATAATGATACTTGAGAGGAAAGTTAGTTCACATTTATTAGAAAACTTCCCATATGAAATGGTAGCCAACACTCCCCAGATGTTTTTGATGCCACCTAATGGTTTAACTTGTCCTTTGCAAACTTTTTGTTTTCTTAATCTTTGTCTGATATTCTAAAGTCTAAAGAAAAACTGCACCTAAATGATGATATTAACTGATAGAGTCAAGCATTCCAGGAAAAGGGAACAAGAGAAACTTGGATCTTAAGACCTTCTAATCAGTAATCTTTATTTAGATTTATAGAGCCCAGATTACTTCGGGATGTTCAGAACATTTGTCAAAGAAATTGACCACTGAATGATTCATAATTAATCTGTTGCCCACCTGTTTGTGTAGCTAAAATAAACTTCCTTAAATTTCCTCTACAAGTTCTTTGCTTGTGGGTCGCTAGTGAAGATGGTCCTTAGGACTATAGTCTGGCTATATTCCATATCAGTTAGCTCGTGGTAATAAAGTTCTTTCTCTTGCACTGATTTGCTGCTCAATTAATTGGCTTCCATTGTATGGTGAATGGACCAAGTTTTTGCACCATAATATTTTTAGAAAATTCTTGAGGAATCATATAATATTTAAATATATTTCCTTTTCTGATAAAAGCAGATACAAAATGTATGACTAGTTTACTGAAGGTCTTTCCCAATGGGTGGGTCAGTTTTGTGATCCTTGCTTCTAGGAGGGAAAGAGAGAGAGAGAGAGGGAGGGAGGGAGGGAGGGAGGGAGGGAGAGAGAGAGAGAGAGAGAGAGAGAGAGAGAGAGAGAGAGAGAGAGAAAAGGAATAGAAAGATCAGCTATTAAATTAGTTAAAAGAACAAAAGAATTAATCAAAGGACTGGAGGGCATGGGTTCACTTTGAGAATGCTTTTGTAACAAGAACTTAAACTCCTCACTTGCAGCTGCAAAAGAGCAATGGGTAACTAAAAGCAGGATGAAAGGTTTAGCATTTCTGCCTCCATTTTGCCTCTGCCTCCTCTGCTCTGAGTCACCTTGGATTTCCGGAACAGCAGGTCTAATCAATAAACATTTTGTAATGAGTCAAAACTCTTCTCCAGGCAACAGCAAACTTCCTATCCTTGACAAGGCCCCACCTGACAATCCTGAGGGGATGATCAACCAACCCCAGTTTAACCAAGACTGCTGGACTGTGCATATTTCTGATCCCTTTATATAATTTGGAAGCTTACGCCAGTACCCCGAGGACAGGGCTAAGGACACATGTCTCCTCATTGTCCTTGCGTAACCGTACTGATTAAAGTTCCTTTCCCACTTTTTACCATTACTTTTACCATTTGGTGCTTGAGAAAAGTGGCCAGGCTTGATTTCTCGAGGCATCCATCTGGTAATAGTCTGGCACTTTTTGGACTAGGATTGTGCTACCTTCATAATCCTAGTATGATCAGAGAATATGCTAATTATAAAAGGGAGCTTGGGCCTGAGGATGTATTTCAATGGTAGAGAGCCTGTATGTCTAGAATGTGTGAAGTACTAGATTCCATCCCTAGACATATACATATACACAATCATCATCTTCATCATCATCATGAGTATTTTTATTTGGTTCCCTCCCTAGATATTCATTCTTTGCTGTACTTTTTTTGGGTGCATTTGGTAGGTATAAGCCTGTGAATTGTAATTTATGCACCCCGCCTCCCCCCCCCCACCCCGCCCAGTCCTTATGCTTTTGAGTGGGCTCAGCAGTCAGAAGGCTTGGGATATTTCTTTTCCTGCTCTCTTAATGCTTCTATATTTTATAACTACAGATACTCCTAGATTTATCATTAGGTAAGTGCCTATCAACCCACCATAAGTCAAAAATGCATTTAAGATATCCACCCTACTGAACTTCACAGTTTAGTGAAATAGTATACTGAGGTCCTTGTTGGTTCCCTCATGATTTCAGGGCTCATTGAAAGCTGCAGTTTGATGAGCTGCCTGGCATCAAGAGAGAGGATCAGAATGCATATCACTAGACTGGAGAAAAGATCAAACTTTAGAATTCAAAACATGTTTTCTATGAATCTATACAGCTGTAACACTATTATAAATGAAAAAGTTAGTTGAATCATCGTAAGTATAGTTCCTATCAGGTTCCCCTCACCAGATTCAGTAACACTTCTCCCCATATTTTCAGACTGGGGTGGTATTAGCTGCCTCCTCTTCTAAACTCTGTTGTATCCACATTACTTATAGGTTCTTTTAACCTGTCCAGACCTCCAGACATAGTCCCTTCATGAAATTCTCTTTAAACTTTGGGCTAAATGTGCCTTTTGCTTCTTACTGTGACCTGGAGTGATGCAGAAGACGATTACCTTTATTTACAGAAACATATATAATTGAAAGAGGGATTACTAAAGCTCTAAGATGTGGTGCTGAAAACCATGATTGACTCTTACTTATGACTGACAGGGAATTCTATATGAGATATGAAGTAATTATGCTCTTTCTGACTTTTGGGTGCTTTTCCATGCTTAAACCTAGGAAAAGGGCATCTTTTCTGAATCCTGCTCTTTAGAAGATCCTGTCTGACTCTCCAGGTATGAGACACCTCTGATATGAGTCTGTAGGGCCAAGAGTGCCCCCTCTCCAACCCCTTTACTCTTTCACCCCCTCACCCTGCCATCTAAATTGTACTCTGGCTATTTTGGACCCTGGAATGTCCCATACAGATACACCTGAGCCATGTCGAAGTCCTAGTTATGCCTCCTTTCTTCCTTCTTCATTTTTTAGAAGAAAGAACCATGCAGGTGTCCCTGTGATTTGGATGGAGCAAAGGATGGGAAAGGGGGAGGTCATAATCAGGATGGGAACTGTGACAGAAGCTGGCGGTTGAATCTTGTCACAAGTTTCAGATGCAAAACTCCAAGAATTACAACCATTCTAAATTTAAACCCGCCTTTCCATTTTCAGGTTACTTTAAACAAACTAAAAGGATAGCACCAAGGAGAGGGGGTGGTTGGGATATTCTGTGGGCAGAAATTGCCTAGCCTAGACTGGATGGGGTAAGGAAAACCTTTGGGCCTATGAAAGCAGGGCCTCACTGCCAGATCAGACCTCTATCATTTTCTTTGAGATTTTCTTTTCTGTTTTAACTAGAACTAACAAACAAGCAAGCAAACAAAAACTGATTCCTCTGGTTTGTTCTCTATTCAGCACTCAAATGACATAGATTTTTAAAATAATTTATTGTAGGAAATTATATACCCTTAAGTCCATTCTTGTCTACTGTATAGGCAGAAAATTCTGATACCTTTTCTCACCCCTCAACAGGAAACTTTCAAAACAGAAGATATTAAAAACAAACAAACAAACAAACAAAGCAAACTTGTTTAATCAAAGTTTTATGAAACACAGGAGTCTTTAGGAATGAAGACCCAAAGACCCTGGGAAGACTCTATTTTTATTCTTAGGTTCAATGCAGAATGGAGTGCTGTGTAGACGGGCAAGTAGATGAAAGGGTTTGACCCTTAGGGAGGGGACATGGCAAGGCCTGTCTGTTCAGATTCATCTTTGCCTGTGTGTGTAGCTTTCCTTCCTCCCAGGTAAGGGGCAGGACTGGAATAAGGGTCTTTAAGGAAGAAGGGAAAGAGTGACTTTTCTAGGTTTTAGGACTAATTTGGAAGATAGGAGTGCTAGTATCTTTGATCCATCTTGGATCAAAAGATGAAGAATTCTGATTTCTATGAATTGTCTTGGAGGGTAGGTACTGGGCGTAGAAAAAGAAGGGGGATGGGAGGATGGGAGGATGATAAAGGAAAGAAATCCAGGAGGATGTGAGAAGGACAGAAAGACCTTATTTCTGAGGCCCTTTTAATCACCTCAGTTCAGAATACTTAGCATGCCAAAGTGCCGTATTTTGGGGTATTTAGTTTTGAGCGCCAACACTATGTACTTTATGCAAATAGTGCCCCATATTTCACTTGTTTTGATGCTGCAGCCATGCATTATGATTGAAAAACTTTCTGTGGTCTAACAAGTTAGACTGATGTGACTATATCACATCGTATAAGCATCAAAGTCGACCACATGGAGCCCACATCCCTGTTCAAGATTTCTCTATAACTTATGTATAGAAGTGTTTATTTTTAAACCCCATGTCTTTTTTAAACTGCTCTGACAAGCAGACCGATTAGAACGTTCCATGGTGCCTTCCAGAACTCACGAACCGTCACCAACAAACTATATCTTCAGTCTCTTCTACAAACATTTTATCTTCTCACTGTAATGAAAAGTGCTGTAGGACCAGTGCTTGCCTTGTGGTCCCTCTCTGCGATGCTAAATATCTTACAACCTGAAGTTGGGGAAGGAATCTTATTAATCCACTTTATTATGATGCTCTCCTTCCTCACTATCTCTTTAAGTCTTCCCCTCCTTTGTAATTCACACAGAACTAATTTGAAGTCATTAATTGTCCCTAGCTTCCTGAAATGGCTCCCAACTTAATTTCCTTCCCTCAGTGTGCCCTACCACACTCCAATCTGTTCTTCACACTGCTGAGACACTGATCTTTTTAATCATGCCATTTCCTTGTTTAAAATCCTTCAATAGCTCCTCACAGCTTTCAGGGATAAAGTTCAAACTCTTTCATTTAGTGCATAAGGCCTTTCATGACCCCATTTCTTTCTATATTTTTGGTTTTATTGTCTCCTCCTCCAAATCCCCCTTTGCTCCAGCCATATTGAGCTATTTGCAGTTCTCTGCAGTTTCCCAGAGAACTGTGATGATTTTCTGGCACAGTTCCCTCCTGCAGACTTAGAGGCACTATTGCTGGTCTTCGTAAACATACTCAATCCACCTCCATCCATCTGTCACAGCATCTAGGGCATTGTGCCATAGCTTCTGTAGACCAAGATTCACATCTGTAGTACCTGGTAACTGTTTGTAGAGTCAGTGAATAAAGAAAAAGGACCAAAGCTCTCCACTGTTAGATATTAATGGGGCATAATTTTGAGATATTTTCCTCCTCTTTAGAGATGGAGTTGGTTTATGTTGACTCATTTATTTTTCCTACCTCACCAGAAAATTAAGTGGTGTATATGGAACGTTGGGTGGTGTTGGTGCTGGGGACTGGGTATGCCTTGGTGTGCACTGTTTGTGTTTGTGGATGGAGATGCTGTAGGAAAAATTTGCCCTCCAAAACCTAACTCTCAGACACAGTGGAGAATAAATTCTCGAGACCAGCTGTTGAATAAATTCCTATGACTACCTATCTTGGAATCCCCTAATGGGCTGGATTAATGTATTCTAGGGTTCTTCACCCTAGTTTCTCTGTATACATTCTCTTGGCAAGCTGTCAAATCAACATGAGGTTCCTATTAACGTCAAAATCTAATCAACCAAATTTACTGTTCACAGAAATAACCCTCAGAGATTTGACATGGACTAACCAGTTAATGAGGATAATGTGCTTTGAAATCAGACTAGCTGAAAAATTAGGCAGTGAAGGTGTCTTTCATGCTCTTTCTTCTCTTTAACTGGAATGTCCTCTCCTTGCTTTTCCACATGGCAAACCCTGATGTGTTCTTCTAGACCTCTCTGAGTTACCCCAACTGATGTAATTACACATTATTCTTGCATCTCCACAGCACAATGATATCTCCCTTATGCCACTGACCAACTGAATGTTTTAATGTATATCTGTCTCCCCTGGACTAGAAGTTCTTTAAGAAAAAGGACTGTCATTTTTGTTTGTGTGCTTATTTATTTTAATTCTTAATTCCTACTATTGCATCTAAAATATGGTAGAAGCCAATTAATAATGCTTAAATTTCTAGACCAGAGGAAACAACAAAATGTGTATGGCTTAGCTGGAGAAATTACTCGCATATATAATAACTTTAATTTTTTTGAAAATTTATTTATTTATTTATTTATTTGGTACTAGGGATTGAACCCAGGGGTGCTTTACCATTGATTCACATCCCCAGCCTCCCTCCTTCTTTTTATTTTGAGGCAGGGTCTCTCTCTATAAATTCCTTAGGGCCTCACTAAGTTGTTGAGGCTGGCCTTGAATTTGTGATTCTTCTGCCTCAGCCTCCCAAGCAACTGGGATTACCTCTATGCCTGGCTAACTATACATTTTTAACGTGAAAATAGCACTACTAACAGATAATTTTGAATACATGGAAATATACAAAAAACAAAATTTTAATTTCCTGTTCGCTGCTACACCATATTCATTACTGTTAACAACTTAAAACACTTTTGTGTGCATACAAACTTTGAAGGTCTAACTTAAATATTTATGTCAAGTTTCAACAGTCAGCTTAACTTCTTATCAAATCAAGAATCATGCAATGTGAAACACTCCTAAGGAATCACATTGTCCCTTGAGGCAAAACAGTTCAAGGACAGGAGGGACATATGAGATTAAAAAGAGGAAGTTCAATTTAGGGAACCATTTAGGCTTGAAGGAGCTATTTACCCTGTGTGAGTGAACATTTTATTCTGAAACCAGATTTTATTTGTATAGGATTAGTCTTTTGACTTTTCCCCCTACTTTTTAAACCTATTTTATAAAGATTGAAGAATCAGTTATTTCAATCTACAGGGGCTTGTTTATCTAGTTTATTAGGTAAGGGGTAGTTAGCAGCCAGGATGAAGAGAAATGATTCAGAAGCTTTGAGTAAATGTTACCAAATATTGGTTTCTCTGAGTGAATGTCATTACTCTCCTTGAATCTCTGCTCTCCTCCCTGGGGGCTGTGGTGACAAGTGACAACCTCTTTGAATCCTTCTCTCCATCCTTCACTGCTGTAGTCCCTGCATTAGAGTAATAATGTAAAGAAAGAACCGCCCTTTTTAAACAAAAGAAAATTCTAATCTTTCAAAGTTGTGTTTAAACTAAATTTGGCCTAAGGATACCTCTAAACTATGAGTCCTTACATGAGAAACTGCAGTGTAACCTAGAAAGTAAACTAAATGGAGGCCTAATTTAGGAGTATACTTTCTTAACACATATCTGAGTTTCCGCCAGTCACAGTGGCCAGCCTTCAGTGAATGACAACGGCCAGATGATCAGGCCATGTGAATATCTATTACATGCCACATGCTCTGGTGGGTTTTAACTTATTAGCTAAATGAATTCTTGGAAAATATCACTTTAGAAATGAGAAAATTAAGCTTTAGGAGTGTTAAAATGTTTTTTAACATTATCACTAGAAGTTAAATAGGGAGTTTGATTCTGTCAGGGCTCATAACATGAGACTCCAAAGCATGGGTTTTGGTCTGTGAGTGAGTACTTTGAACTAAAGATGATTGGAAGGCCTCAGAAACAAGGTTTTCCTGACCCTCTCTCACCCTCCTGTCTCCCACTCTTCTTTTTCCCTCAAAGTGAGTCACAGAATCCAGAATTCATTTTCCTCAAAATGAGTTATAGAAACTAGAATACCTCTTTTCTAGAACTAGTCATAGTACCTACAAAGGTCCTTTCTCCCTTCTCCCTTAAAGACTTCATTCCAGAAGGTCCTCACAGGAATGCTATGAGACAGGCCAGAAAGAATCTGAACACACAGGCCTCCTTCCGTCATTTTAGGTTCCCCTCCAGTCTATTCCCATCAGGTCAGACCCTTTTGTCCAATCACGTCTCTACGTGACTGTCCATTTATTTAAATGGATATGGGTATTGGGCTTTCATTCCAAATATTCCCTATCATATAAAACTTTAATTATTTTGGGCAACCTTTTTCTCCTTTTTTTTTTTTTTTGTTGTTTGTTTGTTATAGAAATGTTGGCCTCGACCCTTTATTCCCTATCATATAAAACTTTGATTAATTATTTTTTTGTGTGCCTTTCTCTCCTTAAACTTGTTTTTTTGTTATAGAAATGTTGGCCTTGACCCTTATGGTGGTAGAGGAAAGGTGACATACCTTTGTTCCCTTACAATAATATTGCACTTTCTTCAAGTCGAATGATTACAGCATCAATTTTACGTAATAAGTATTCCAGGATATGTTCCTGTCTTAAAATCCAGCTTTTGATATTATTTGCACTAAAGCTACAAAGTGCCTATCTTGGAACTCTAAGTCAAGAATTTGTTTGTTGTATTCCTGTCACTGTACTTCCCAACCCCTAGAATGTCAAAGCTGTATTCATTTATTCCACTACCATTCCTGAATATCTTTGGAGGGTTAAGTCTCTAGCTCTGTGAAACCTAATTAAAGACATTTTAATATACTAAATATTTAATGACAAGATCTGTGGAGGAGAGAGATTGTGCAGATAAAACAAATTGACATGGATTTTGAGACAAATTATGTTTTTGGTAGTCCTATTTTCTTCATCATATTTTTATAGTATTAAAATTTAGGGTTTGTGCCCTATCTACTGGGTGACAGGAGTTATTGGTTAAAAAAAAAAAAAGTTTTTGAAAAAGCAAAGCCTGACTTGGCAGTAAATACTGTTTCAGATAAAAGCTGGCATAAACAAGCCTGGAATGAGTAACATGAAGTTATCTTCACAAATTCTTTTAAGGGTGATGCAGTTTATGTGAAGCATTGGAACAACTTAAAAAGTAGTGTAATTGAGATTAAATGAATTTTGAGCCATGCTGTGACCAAATTAGGTTTAATTATTGCAATGCACCACCATATAATTCTTCTCAAATAAGCAGCTTTATCAATAGAACATTTACCTATACATGCAAATTAGTCAAAGAACAGTTTGAATGAATAATCAATAGTGTATTGAACCTAATCTCTAATCATTAAGACATGGGTCATTATGTCATTAAATTTGATTTTTAACTATCACAAGAGTCAACATTTGTCTTAGTATTTTAAAAGTACTTTATGCATAAATGAAAAACTGACACAACATTGTATTTGGTAGGCAAAATGAATATCTTCCTTTAAAAGAGCAATGAGCTACATTTGATCCTTTCAGCTAAAGTTGCTTTAAAAATCCACTTTATACAAGGCAGAACTGAGTTTTTTAAAAAAGGAAACATTGAAATTTTAGGCATAGACATACATACACACACAAAGGAAAAAAAAAGAAGAAATTTAGTTTAGCAATTTAGATTACCAAATCTATTAAAAGGGGGAGTTTAGCTATCAAAGAAATGGAAGGATAATAAAAAATGAAAAAAATGGTAAACTGAACATACCAAGTAAATTTATTTAATACCTAGCCATCTATTATTTTTTATTAGTTTTGTGGTCAGAAAGAACTATATTCCTTTGATTTACCACAGTTCAAATATAAAACATAATAAATATTTTAGTAATCCTTACAGTAAAAAAAATCCATGAAACTTGTAAGTGGTTATGAAACTGGATGTTTTTCAAAGCAAATAGCCTAGTGATGCAGTTCTTCATTTTCTGTCCTGGGAAATAGCATTAAAACTAGGAAAATCTTATTACTGTTTAGTCACAAAATAATTTCTTTTTTTTTTAACATGAGGCTTTGGAACATTTATTAATCTTTTTTACTTTTATCTTATAAGAGGACCCACTGACCTGACCCCACTATTATACCATATGAGAAAACAGAGAAATAATGAGAGCTAGAGGTCAGTACCTGCTCGTATGGTGAAAAATACATTTGTTTTCTTATGAAATTCCATTACGCATGACTCTATACACAAACTTTAAATAGAGGAACCAATGAATTTTTTTTTTATTGGTTGTTCACAACATTACAAAGCTCTTGACATATCATATTTCATACATTAGATTGAAGTGGGTTATGAACCCCCAATTTTACCCCAAATGCAGATTGAAGAATCACCAATGAATTTTTTAAAGTAGGAAATTACCCTTCTCCCATTCAGACAGACGGATAGCCAAGACTTAACAATGCAGGGCTGTGAGAGCCAGTCAAGGGATGGAAGCCAGTAAATGGAAACTTGCAGGATCCTTTCACGTTTCCATTTCTTTTTTTTTTTTCTTTCTTTTTTTTATTGTTGGTCGTTCAAAACATTACATAGTTCTTAATATATCATATTTCACAGTTTGATTCAAGTGGGTTATGAACTCCCATTTTTACCCCGTATACAGATTGCTGTATCACATCAGTTACACTTCCATTGATTTACATATTGCCATTCTAGTGTCTGATGTATTCTGCTGTCTATCCTATTCTCTACTATCCTCCCTCCCCTCCCCTCCCCTCCCCTCCCCTCCCCTCCCCTCCCCTCTTCTCTCTCTACCCCCTCTACTGTAAATCATTTCTTCCACTTGTATTATTCTTCTCTTACCCCTCATTTCCTCTTATATGTAATTTTGTATAACCCTGAGGATCACCTTCCATTTCCATGCAATTTCCCTTCTCTCTCCCTTTCCCTCCCACCTCTCATCCCTGTTTAATGTTGATCTTCTTCTCAAGCTCTTCGTCCCTACCCTGTCCTTGGTTACTCCCCTTATATCAAAGAAGTCATTTGGCATTTGTTTTTTAAGGATTGGCTAGCTTCACTTAGCATAATCTGCTCTAATGCCATCCATTTCCCTCCAAATTCTATGATTTTGTCATTTTTTAATGCAGAGTAATACTCCATTGTGTATAAATGCCACATTTTTTTATCCATTCATCTATTGAAGGGCATCTAGGTTGGTTCCACAATCTTGCTATCGTGAATTGTGCTGCTATGAACATCAATGTAGCAGTGTCCCTGTAGCATGCTCTTATTAGGTCTTTAGGGAATAGACCGAGAAGGGGAATAGCTGGGTCAAATGGTGGTTCCATTTCCAGCTTTCCAAGAAATCTCCATACTGCTTTCCAAATTGGCTGCACCAATTTGCAGTCCCACCAACAATGAACAAGTGTACCCTTTTCCCCGAATCCTCTCCAGCACTTGTTGTTGTTGGACTTCATAATGGCTGCCAATCTTACTGGAGTGAGATGGTATCTTAGGGTGGTTTTGATTTGCATTTCTCTGACTGCTAGCGATGGTGAGCATTTTTTCATGTACTTATTATTGATTGTATGTCCTCCTCTGAGAAGTGTCTGTTCAGGTCCTTGGCCCATTTGTTGATTGGGTGATTTGTTATCTTATTGTCTAATTTTCTGAGTTCTTTGTATACTCTGGATATTAGGGCTCTATCTGAAGTGTGAGGAGTAAAAATTTGTTCCCAGGATGTAGGCTCCCTATTTACCTCTCTTATTGTTTCTCTTGCTGAGAAAAAACTTTTTAGTTTAAGTAAGTCCCATTTGTTGATTCTTGTTATTAACTATTGTGCTATGGGTGTCCTATTAAGGAATTTGGAGCCCGACCCCACAATATGTAGATCGGAGCCAACTTTTTCTTCTATCAGGCACAGAGTCTCTGATTTAATATCAAGCTCCTTGATCCATTTTGAGTTAACTTTTGTGCATGGCAAGAGAAAGGGATTCAGTTTCATTTTGATGCAAATGGATTTCCAGTTTTCCCAGCACCATTTGTTGAAGATGCTATCTTTCCTCCATTGCATGCTTTTAGCCCCTTTATCAAATATAAGATAGTTGTAGTTTTGTGGATTGGTTACTGTGTCCTCTATTCTGTACCATTGGTCCACCCGCCTGTTTTGGTACCAGTACCATGCTGTTTTTGTTACTATTGCTCTGTAGTATAGTTTGAAGTCTGGTATCCCTATACCGCCTGATTCACATTTCCTGCTTAGCATTGTTTTTGCTATTCTGGGTCTTATGAATTTCATGAATTTCATGATTGCTTTATCTATTTCTACAAGAAATGCCGTTGGGATTTTGATTGGCATTGCATTGAACTTATAGAGAACTTTTGGTAATATCGCCATTTTGATGATGTTAGTTCTGCCTATCCATGAACAGGGTATATTTTTCCATCTTCTAAGGTCTTCTTCTATATCTCTCTTTAGGGTTCTGTAGTTTTCATTGTATAAGTCTTTCACCTCTTTTGTTAGGTTGATTCCCAAGTATTTTATTTTTTTTGAGGATATTGTGAATGGAGTGGTTGTCCTCATTTCCATTTCAGAGGATTTGTCGCTGATATACAGGAATGCTTTTGATTTATGCGTGTTGATTTTATATCCTGCCACTTTGCTGAATTCATTTATTAGCTCTAATAGTTTCTTTGTAGACCCTTTTGGGTCTGCTAGGTATAGAATCATGTCATCTGCAAATAGTGATAATTTAAGTTCTTCTTTTCCTATTTTTATGCCTTTAATTTCTTTCGTCTGTCTAATTGCTCTGGCCAGCGTTTCGAGGACTATGTTGAACAGAAGTGGTGAGAGAGGGCATCCCTGTCTTGTTCCAGATTTTAGAGGGAATGCCTTCAATTTTTCTCCATTCAGGATGATGCTAGCCTGTGGCTTAGCATAGATTGCTTTTACTATGTTGAGGTATGATCCTGTTATCCCTAATTTTTCTAGAGTTTTGAACATAAAGTGATGCTGTACTTTGTCAAATGCTTTTTCTGCATCTATCGAGATGATCATATGGTTCTTATTTTTAAGTCTATTGATGTGGTGAATAACATTTATTGATTTCCGTATATTGAACCAGCCTTGCATCCCAGGGATGAATCCTACTTGATCATGGTGTACAATTTTTTTGATATGTTTTTGAATCCGATTTGCCAGAATTTTATTGAGGATTTTTGCATCTAGGTTCATTAGAGATATTGGTCTGTATTTTTCTTTCTTTGAAGTGTCTTTGTCTGGTTTAGGCATCAGGGTGATGTTGGCCTCGTAGAATGTATTTGGAAGTTCTCCCTCTTTTTCTATTTCCTGAAATAGCTTGAAAAGTATTGGTGTTAGTTCCTCTTTAAAGGTTTTGTAAAACTCTGCTGTATACCCATCCGGTCCTGGGCTTTTCTTAGTTGGTAGTCTTTTGATGGTTTCTTCTATTTCCTCTATTGTTATTGGTCTGTTTAGGTTGTCTATATCCTCCTGACTCAATCTGGGCAGATCATATCACTTAAGAAATTTATCGATGCCTTCACTATCTTCTATTTTATTGGAGTATAAGGATTCAAAATAATTTCTGATTATCTTCTGTATTTCTGAAGTGTCTGTTGTGATATTGCCTTTTTCATCCCGTATGCTAGTAATTTGAGTTCTCTCTCTTCTTCTCTTCGTTAGCATGGCTAAGGGTCTGTCTTTTTTATTTATTTTTTCAAAGAACCAACTTTTAGTTTTGTCATTTTTTTCAATTGTTTCTTTTGTTTCGATTTCATTCATTTCAGCTCTGATTTTAATTATTTCTTGCCCTCTACTTCTTTTGCTGTTGTTTTGCTCTTCTTTTTCTAGGATTTTGAGATGAAGTATGAGATCATTTATTTGTTGGTTTTTTCTTTTTTTAAGGAATGAACTCCAAGCAATGAATTTTCCTCTTAGAACTGCTTTCAATGTGTCCCATAGATTTCGATATGTTGTGTCTGAGTTTTCATTTAACTCTAAGAAGTTTTTAATTTCCTCCTTGATGTCTTCTAAAACCCATTGATCATTCAGTAACCTATTGTTCATTCTCCAAGTGATGCATGATTTTTCCTTCCTTCTTTTATCGTTGATTTTCAGTTTCATTCCATTATGATCAGATAAGATGCATGGTATTATCTCTACTCCTTTATATTGTCTAAGAGTTGCCCTGTGACATAATATATGATCTATTTTTAAGAAGGATCCATGTGCTGCTGAGAAAAAAGTGTAACTGCTTGATGTTGGGTGGTATATTCTATATATGTCAATTAAGTCTAGGTTATTAATTGTGTTATTGAGTTCTATAGTTTCCTTATTTAACTTTTGTTTGGAAGATCTGTCCAGTGGTGAGAGGGGTGTGTTGAAGTCTCCCATGATTATTGTGTGGTGGTCTATTAGACTCTTGAACTTGAGAAGAGTTTGCTTGATGAACATAGCTGCACCATTGTTTGGGGCATATATATTTATGATTGTTATGTCTTGTTGGTGTATGGTTCCCTTGAGCAGTATGTAGTGTCCCTCTTTATCCCTTTTGATTAACTTTGGCTTGAAATCTGTTTTATTAGATATGAGTATGGACACTCTTGCTTGTTTCCGCAGTCCATATGAGTGATATGATTTTTCCCAACCTTTCACCTTCAGTCTATGTATATCTTTTCCTATCAAATGCGTCTCCTGTAGGCAGCATATTGTTGGGTCTTGTTTTGTGATCCATTCAACTAGCCTGTGTCTCTTAATTGGTGAGTTTAAGCCATTAACATTTAGGGTTATTATTGAGATATGGTTTGTTCTTCCAGCCATATTTGTTTATTAATGTTACTAAACCTGATTTGTTTTCCTCTTTGATTACTTTCCCCCCTTTAGTGTCCTACCTCCCACTGTTGGTTTTCATTGTTATTTTCCATTTCCTCTTCCTGTAATGTTTTGCCAAGGATTTTTTGAAGAGATGGTTTTCTAGCTGCAAATTCTTTTAACTTGTGTTTATCGTGGAAGGTTTTAATTTCATCTTCCATCCTGAAGCTTAATTTCACCGGATACACGATTCTTGGTTGGAACCCATTTTCTTTCAGTGTTTGAAATATGTTATTCCAGGATCTTCTAGCTTTCAGAGTCTGTGTTGAGAGATCAGCTGTTATCCTGATTGGTTTACCCCTAAATGTAATCTGCTTCCTTTCTCTTGTAGCTTTTAAAATTCTCTCCTTATTCTGTATGTTGGGCATCTTCATTATAATGTGTCTAGGTGTGGATCTCTTATGATTTTGCACATTCGGCGTCCTGTAGGCTTCTAGGATTTGGGATTCTGTCTCATTCTTCAAGTCTGGGAAGTTTTCTCGTATTATTTCATTGAATAGATTGTTTATTCCTTTAGTTTGGAGCTCTGTGCCTTCCTGTATCCCAATGACTCTTAAGTTTGGTCTCTTTATGTTATCCCATATCTCTTGGATGTTCTGCTCATGGTTTCTTAGCAGTCTTGCTGAGCTGTCTATGTTCTTTTCAAGTTGAAATTCTTTGTCTTCATTGTCTGATGTTCTATCTTCTAAGTGTTCTACTCTGCTGGTTGTATTCTCAATTGAGTTTTTAAATTGGTTTATTGCTTCCTGCATTTCTAGGATTTCTATTTGTTTGTTTTTTATTACCTCTATCTCCCTGTGTAATTGATCTTTTGCTTCCTGGATTTGTTTATGTAGTTCCTTGTCAAAGTGATCTTTCATTGTCTGATTTTGCTGTCTCATGTCTTCCTTGAGACTCCAGATCATCTGAAGCATGTATATCCTGAATTCTTTATCTGACATTCCATCTGTTGCAGCTATTACCTCTTCTAAAGTTGAGTTGAACTGCATTGCTTGTGGTCCTTTCTTGCCTTGTCTTTTCATACTGCTTGCGTTTCTTTCTGCTTGGTGAAACTATTGTGTTTTTGAAATTTTCTCCCTATTTATTTATATTGCTCTTGTATAGTTGGAAAATCTCCCTTGCAGCTCTTAGTGGAGCACAGGCAAAATCAGACAATGAAAGATCACTTTGACAAGGAACTACATAAACAAATCCAGGAAGCAAAAGATCAATTACACAGGGAGATAGAGGTAATAAAAAACAAACAAATAGAAATCCTAGAAATGCAGGAAGCAATAAACCAATTTAAAAACTCAATTGAGAATACAACCAGCAGAGTAGAACACTTAGAAGATAGAACATCAGACAATGAAGACAAAGAATTTCAACTTGAAAAGAACATAGACAGCTCAGCAAGACTGCTAAGAAACCATGAGCAGAACATCCAAGAG
The DNA here is from genome assembly GCF_964194105.1 of Spermophilus citellus. NCBI lineage: Eukaryota > Metazoa > Chordata > Mammalia > Rodentia > Sciuridae > Spermophilus > Spermophilus citellus. The sequence goes on from NC_138189.1 coordinate 56,582,136, forward strand.
ATATGGGATAACATAAAGAGACCAAACTTAAGAGTCATTGGGATACAGGAAGGCACAGAGCTCCAAACTAAAGGAATAAACAATCTATTCAATGAAATAATACGAGAAAACTTCCCAGACTTGAAGAATGAGACAGAATCCCAAATCCTAGAAGCCTACAGGACGCCGAATGTGCAAAATCATAAGAGATCCACACCTAGACACATTATAATGAAGATGCCCAACATACAGAATAAGGAGAGAATTTTAAAAGCTACAAGAGAAAGGAAGCAGATTACATTTAGGGGTAAACCAATCAGGATAACAGCTGATCTCTCAACACAGACTCTGAAAGCTAGAAGATCCTGGAATAACATATTTCAAACACTGAAAGAAAATGGGTTCCAACCAAGAATCGTGTATCCGGTGAAATTAAGCTTAAGGATGGAAGATGAAATTAAAACCTTCCACGATAAACAAAAGTTAAAAGAAATTGCAGCTAGAAAACCATCTCTTCAAAAAATCCTTGGCAAAACATTACAGGAAGAGGAAATGGAAAATAACAATGAAAACCAACAGTGGGAGGTAGGACAGTAAAGGGGGAAAAATAATCAAAGAAGAAAACAAATCAGGTTTAGTAACATTAATAAACAAATATGACTGGAAGAACAAACCATATTTCAATAATAACCCTAAATGTTAATGGCTTAAACTCACCAATTAAGAGACACAGGCTAGTTGAATGGATCACAAAACAAGACCCAACAATATGCTGCCTACAGGAGACGCATTTGATAGGAAAAGATATGCATAGACTGAAGGTGAAAGGTTGGGAAAAATCATATCACTCATATGGACTGCGGAAACAAGCAAGAGTGTCCATACTCATATCAAATAAAATAGATTTCAAGCCAAAGTTAATCAAAAGGGATAAAGAGGGACACTACATACTGCTCAAGGGAACCATACACCAACAAGACATAACAATCATAAATATATATGCCCCAAACAATGGTGCAGCTATGTTCATCAAGCAAACTCTTCTCAAGTTCAAGAGTCTAATAGACCACCACACAATAATCATGGGAGACTTCAACACACCCCTCTCACCACTGGACAGATCTTCCAAACAAAAGTTGAATAAGGAAACTATAGAACTCAATAACACAATTAATAACCTAGACTTAATTGACATATATAGAATATACCACCCAACATCAAGCAGTTACACTTTTTTCTCAGCAGCACATGGATCCTTCTTAAAAATAGATCATATATTATGTCACAGGGCAACTCTTAGACAATATAAAGGAGTAGAGATAATACCATGCATCTTATCTGATCATAATGGAATGAAACTGAAAATCAACGATAAAAGAAGGAAGGAAAAATCATGCATCACTTGGAGAATGAACAATAGGTTACTGAATGATCAATGGGTTTTAGAAGACATCAAGGAGGAAATTAAAAACTTCTTAGAGTTAAATGAAAACTCAGACACAACATATCGAAATCTATGGGACACATTGAAAGCAGTTCTAAGAGGAAAATTCATTGCTTGGAGTTCATTCCTTAAAAAAAGAAAAAACCAACAAATAAATGATCTCATACTTCATCTCAAAATCCTAGAAAAAGAAGAGCAAAACAACAGCAAAAGAAGTAGAGGGCAAGAAATAATTAAAATCAGAGCTGAAATGAATGAAATCGAAACAAAAGAAACAATTGAAAAAAATGACAAAACTAAAAGTTGGTTCTTTGAAAAAATAAATAAAAAAGACAGACCCTTAGCCATGCTAACGAAGAGAAGAAGAGAGAGAACTCAAATTACTAGCATACGGGATGAAAAAGGCAATATCACAACAGACACTTCAGAAATACAGAAGATAATCAGAAATTATTTTGAATCCTTATACTCCAATAAAATAGAAGATAGTGAAGGCATCGATAAATTTCTTAAGTGATATGATCTGCCCAGATTGAGTCAGGAGGATATAGACAACCTAAACAGACCAATAACAATAGAGGAAATAGAAGAAACCATCAAAAGACTACCAACTAAGAAAAGCCCAGGACCGGATGGGTATACAGCAGAGTTTTACAAAACCTTTAAAGAGGAACTAACACCAATACTTTTCAAGCTATTTCAGGAAATAGAAAAAGAGGGAGAACTTCCAAATACATTCTACGAGGCCAACATCACCCTGATGCCTAAACCAGACAAAGACACTTCAAAGAAAGAAAAATACAGACCAATATCTCTAATGAACCTAGATGCAAAAATCCTCAATAAAATTCTGGCAAATCGGATTCAAAAACATATCAAAAAAATTGTACACCATGATCAAGTAGGATTCATCCCTGGGATGCAAGGCTGGTTCAATATACGGAAATCAATAAATGTTATTCACCACATCAATAGACTTAAAAATAAGAACCATATGATCATCTCGATAGATGCAGAAAAAGCATTTGACAAAGTACAGCATCACTTTATGTTCAAAACTCTAGAAAAATTAGGGATAACAGGATCATACCTCAACATAGTAAAAGCAATCTATGCTAAGCCACAGGCTAGCATCATCCTGAATGGAGAAAAATTGAAGGCATTCCCTCTAAAATCTGGAACAAGACAGGGATGCCCTCTCTCACCACTTCTGTTCAACATAGTCCTCGAAACGCTGGCCAGAGCAATTAGACAGACGAAAGAAATTAAAGGCATAAAAATAGGAAAAGAAGAACTTAAATTATCACTATTTGCAGATGACATGATTCTATACCTAGCAGACCCAAAAGGGTCTACAAAGAAACTATTAGAGCTAATAAATGAATTCAGCAAAGTGGCAGGATATAAAATCAACACGCATAAATCAAAAGCATTCCTGTATATCAGCGACAAATCCTCTGAAATGGAAATGAGGACAACCACTCCATTCACAATATCCTCAAAAAAAATAAAATACTTGGGAATCAACCTAACAAAAGAGGTGAAAGACTTATACAATGAAAACTACAGAACCCTAAAGAGAGATATAGAAGAAGACCTTAGAAGATGGAAAAATATACCCTGTTCATGGATAGGCAGAACTAACATCATCAAAATGGCGATATTACCAAAAGTTCTCTATAAGTTCAATGCAATGCCAATCAAAATCCCAACGGCATTTCTTGTAGAAATAGATAAAGCAATCATGAAATTCATGAAATTCATAAGACCCAGAATAGCAAAAACAATGCTAAGCAGGAAATGTGAATCAGGCGGTATAGGGATACCAGACTTCAAACTATACTACAGAGCAATAGTAACAAAAACAGCATGGTACTGGTACCAAAACAGGCGGGTGGACCAATGGTACAGAATAGAGGACACAGTAACCAATCCACAAAACTACAACTATCTTATATTTGATAAAGGGGCTAAAAGCATGCAATGGAGGAAGGATAGCTTCTTCAACAAATGGTGCTGGGAAAACTGGAAATCCATTTGCATCAAAATGAAACTGAATCCCTTTCTCTTGCCATGCACAAAAGTTAACTCAAAATGGATTAAGGAGCTTGATATCAAATCAGAGACTCTGTGTCTGATAGAAGAAAAAGTTGGCTATGATCTACATACTGTGGGGTCAGGCTCCAAATTCCTCAATAGGACACCCATAGCGCAAGAGTTAATAACTAGAATCAACAAATGGGACTTACTCAAACTAAAAAGTTTTTTCTCAGCAAAAGAAACAATAAGAGAGGTAAATAGGGATCCTACATCATAGGAACAAATCTTTACTCCTCACACTTCAGATAGAGCCCTAATATCCAGAGTATACAAAGAACTCCAAAAATTAGACAATAGGATAACAAATCACCCAATCAACAAATGGGCCAAGGACCTGAACAGACACTTCTCAGAGGAGGATATACAATCAATCAACAAGTACATGAAAAAATGCTCACCATTGCTAGCAGTCAGAGAAATGCAAATCAAAACCACCCTAAGATACCATCTCACTCCAGTAAGATTGGCAGTCATTAGGAAGTCAAACAACAACAAGTGCTGGCGAGGATGTGGGGAAAAGGGTACACTTGTTCATTGTTGGTGGGACTGCAAATTGGTGCAGCCAATTTGGAAAGCAGTATGGAGATTTCTTGGAAAGCTGGGAATGGAACCACCATTTGACCCAGCTATTCCCCTTCTCGGTCTATTCCCTAAAGACCTAATAAGAGCATGCTACAGGGACACTGCTACATCGATGTTCATAGCAGCACAATTCACGATAGCAAGATTGTGGAACCAACCTAGATGCCCTTCAATAGATGAATGGATAAAAAAATGTGGCATTTATACACAATGGAGTACTACTCTGCACTAAAAAATGACAAAATCATAGAATTTGGAGGGAAATGGATGGCACTAGAGCAGATTATGCTTAGTGAAGCTAGCCAATCCCTAAAAAACAAATACCAAATGTCTTCTTTGATATAATGAGAGCAATTATGAACAGAGTAGGGAGGAAGAGCAGGAAGAAAAGATTAACTTTAATCAGAGACATGAGATGGGAGGGAATGGGAGAGAAATGAAGGGAGACCCTCATTGCTATACAAAATTACATATAAGAGGTTGTGAGGGGAATGGGAAAATAAACAAGGAGAGAAATTAATTTCAGTAGATGGGGTAGAGAGAGAAGATGGGAGGGGAGGGGAGGGGGGATAGTAGGGGATAGGAAAGTAGCAGAATACAACAATTACTAATAGGGCACTATGTAAAATTGTGGATGTGTAACCGACGTGATTCTGCAATCTGCATTTGGGGTAAAATTGGGGGTTCATAACCCACTTCAATCTAATGTATGAAACATGATATGTTAAGAGCTTTGTAATGTTGTGAACAACCAATAAAAGAAAATTACATAGAAGAGAAAGTGAGGGGTAAGGGAAGAATAATACAAGTGGAAGAAATGATTTACAGTAGAGGGGGTAGAGAGAGAAGAGGGGAGGGGAGGGAAGGGGAGGGGGGATGGTAGAGGATAGGAAAGGCAGCAGAATACAACAGACACTAGAATGGCAATGTGTAAATCAGTGGAAGTGTAAATGATGTGATTCAGCAATCTGTATACGGGGTAAAAATGGGAGTTCATAACCCACTTGAATCAAACTGTGAAATATGATATATCAAGAACTATGTAATGTTTTGAACGACCAACAATAAAAATAAAATAATAATAATAATAAAAAAAAGACAAAGGGGGAAAATTTAAAACAGAGAGCAAAGGAATGCTAACAGTTAGGAAAGAGAAAAAAAATCTTGCATTCAAGGAAGAGGGGTAGAAACCAATTATCTGAGAATGTGACAGGAAAGATCTTTGGATGTTAGCAGATAGAAAGGAGAAGAGAAGTTGGAATCCTATTACTGCTGCTCTTTAGTGTGCTAGGTTCTTTCAAAATGTAGGAGTTTAAGTTAACAGGACCTGTGCTTATCTTCCACAGGACATTGATGATGACAACTTGGCTCTTAAAGGAGCCCTGAGAACTTCCTTCAGTGTTGGCTGATACTGGTCCCCAGCAGCTTAGATAATTTTCCTGTCCACAGAAGAGGTAGTAAGTCCATGCCCTCTCCTTTTACTTCAGAAAAATAATTTCTTTTGGTTTAATCCAAAGTGCAGTGGGGAAGCCTTTTGTCCTCTTGTGAGAGGCAAATATGAAGGAGAAGAAATTCATTAATTCTTATTACAGTTTCAGTATGAAGAAATACTATGGACGGGAGGAGATAAGCTATTCAGAAGGCAAATTTTACCCTATATCATGATTTTGCAAGCCTTCTCTCCCTACCATGGTTGAAGCAAGGATTTCTGGAATTTTCCCAAGTGTTTTCCTGATTTCATTTTAATTTTGTCATATTTTCTTCATAGCTATCTCTAGATTAGATTTGGTTTCAAAATGGGATTTTAAAATGATTATTTATTTTAAAATAAAGTTGTAGAAATGTATTTATCTCCAGATACCAAAAGGAGTTAGTTTTTATAGGGCTCTCAAACTCTTCTGCTAGATTAATTTCAGGGATCTGTGAAAAATCATTAAAAGTATATGCACATACCCAAACTCATAGGACAAAGAAAATGCAGGTGAATCAGTTTCTAGAAAGGGCAGCAGCTAATTCTTGCATGTGGAGAGACAGGCATGCTGTCAATAGTCTATTTTTAGAATATTTTCACTTGTCTAGTATGAAAAGGAAAGTTATAAAAAAGGCGGGGAGGAGAGGATTTGGAAACCAAGGTAGGATGAGGCTGTACATGACATATTATAAAAAATTCTCTTTTAGACTTATTATGGGAAACTAGCATAGCTTGTGGGGCTTGTGGTCAAATGTAATTTCCTCAGACCTGCTTTAGATTTTTAGCAATGCCAGAATGGAAAGGGAGCCAGAATAAAAATTTGTAACAGTTCTTTTGGTTATGAAATATCGTTTTTCATATTTATCCTAGCCAACCTCAGAGAAGGTATTCTATTCACCTTTATTTTTTTAATTTTCAATATTTTAAAAAATATTTTTTGGTTGTTGATGGACCTTTATTTTGTTTATTAGTATGTGGTGCTGAGAATTGAACTCAGTGCCTCACACATGCTACGCAAGTGCTTTTCCCCTGAGCCACAACCCCAGCCCTCCTATCTACCTTTAAATTTCATCTTATTTGGGGTATTTCATCCTTGAAAGGACTCCAATTTTCTTTCATCCAGTCAGACAATGATTCATTCCAAAATATTCAAGTGTCTACTGTGTGCCAGCCACTGTACCAGTACTAGAGAAACAAAAATGAATATGACATAGCCCTGTCCTCAAGGCAGAGCCCACAAAAGATCACACAGCCTATCTGGGGGACGTAGAGATTATCAAGTGAACTATGGTAATATTGGATGAAAGGGGATAACACAGAGTATCTGTGGGCTTAGAAGAGGCAGTAATGAAGTCTCCTGGGTAGATCAGAGCAGGATCAAAGCTGGATATTGGATGAAAAGGGTTCACCAGGGAATAAAAGTGGACATTTCAGTGAGAGACCTGGAGAGAACAGTGGGTGGCTCAGATCATGAAGGGCCTTGTCTGCTATTCTAATGACTTTAGACTTTGTCCTATGAGTCCTGGGGAGATATAAAGATTATTTTTACATAGACAAATTACATAACCAATGCTAAAATTTAGAAAAGTCACTCTGATGACTTCCAGGAGGGCAGGATCATTAGAATATTCTGGACCAATTTGGGGGAAAGTGTTATTTGTTATCTAAATAGCATTAAGTCTTCCAATCTACAGACATGGTTTTATATCTCCACTTCTTTTGGTCCTTAATTTCTAGCAATGCTTTGGATTTTTCAACAGTTCTTACACATATTCTAATAAATTAATCATAAGTATTTCATGTTTCTGATAGCTGGCATTATTTTAAAATTATAATTTCCAATCATTTGTTGCTAGTATTTAGAAATAATATTGATTTCTATGTCTTGACCTTGCATCTGTGACCTTGCTAAACTGGAATATAAATTCTAGAAGCTTTTTTTCTGGTAGATTCCTGAGAAATCTATAAAATGAATATGACTATGCTGTCTATAAAGAGAATTTTAGTTTCTTTTCAAATTTGTATGCCTTTTTTTCTTTTCCTTTTGCACTAAGACTTCTAGTACAATATTGAGTAAAAGAAGCAGTGGCCATTTTAACCCTCCTCCTGATCTTAGTGATAAAGATTTTAGTCTTTCTTCATTAAATACAATTGAAGCTGCTGTTTTTTTCACAGATACTATTTTTCAGCTTAATTTTTTTTTCTCTTCCTAGTTTCCTGAAAGTTAAAAAAAAGAATGAATATTGAAATTTATTAATGATTTCTCTAGAGCCGTTAAATTATTATTCTTTTTCCTTTTATTCTGTTATTGTAAAATTATTTATTATTGTTAAATAATTAATTATTGCTTGGTTTAATAGTAATTAATTAATTAATTAATGCCTTATTCTCATTATGTTTGTTGAAGTTTTTATGTCTTGGCTTTTGAAGAATATTGTCACGTAGTTTTGTTTTAATGTCTTAATTTGGTTTTAGTACTAGGATTGAGCTAGTGTCTTAAAAGTGATTTGGGAACTGGGCGCTGTTGTGCAAGCCTGATATCCCAGGGGCTAAGGAGTCTGAGGCAGGAGGATCTTGAAGAGCTAAGCAACTAAGTGAGACTCTGTCTCAAAATAAAATACAAAATAGGGCTGGGGATGTAGCTCAGTCATTGAATGCCCCTGAGTTCAATCCTGGGTACAAAAAAAAAAAAATGATTTGAGAGACATGCTCTAGTGAATAGCACTGAGCTTCATCCCCAGCTCTGCATTCAATTTCTTTAATAGATTTATGACTGTTGAGATTTTTCTATTGCTTATTGTTTTAGTCAGCTTTTACAATGCTGTGACCAAAGGATCTGACAAGAACAATTAGAGGAGGAAAAGTTTATTTGGGGGCTCACAGTTTCAGTGGTCTCAGTCCATGGATGACTGACTCTGTTGATCTGGGCCCAGGGTAAGGCAGAGAACATCATGCCCAAAGAATGTGCCAGAGGAAAGCAGCTCAAGACATCACATCAGGAAGAGAGAAGAGAAAGACAACTCTGTTCAACAAGACAAAAATATATACCCCAAAGGCATGCCCCAACCTCCTCCAGCCACATCCTATGCAACAGTTACAAGAAGTTAATACCTATCAGGGGATTAATACACTGATTAGGTTAAGGCTCTCACAACCCAATCATTTCATCTCTAAATTTTTTTTTTGCATTCTCTCACACATAGGCTTTTGGGGGACACCTCATACCTAAACTGTAACACTTAATCAATTTTTGGTAATTTATATGTTTCAAGAAAATTTCCCATTTCATTGAAGTTGTTATTTTTTTGCCAAATTTTTTAAAAAATATATTTTATAGTTGTAAATGGACAGAATGCCTTTATTTTTTTTGTGTGGTGCTGAGGATCGAACCCAGTGCCTCATGCATGCTAGGCAAGCGCTCTGCCACTGAGCTACAGCCCCAGCCCTTTGCCAAATATTTTTGTAATAGTTCTTTTTCCTTTAACATCTGCAGGATGTTTAATGTCTCTACTTAATTATTGATATTCATAATTTGTCTCTCTTATTTTATATAATCACTTTAAACTACCATGTCCTCTCTAAGTGGAAATTTAGCTGCATTCCACAAGTTTCAGTGTTTCTTCTGTATTTTCTTTCTAACCTAACTTCTAAACAAGGATTTTTCTAGATATTTTTCTATTATTGATTTCTAATTTAATTGGTTGTAATAAGGTAATATATGTGGTATGAATTTAATGCTTTTTAGTTCATTGAACTAATTTTTATGATATTATATTTGGTATGCTATAATGAAAATATCATATGCACTTGAAAAATGCATATTCTGATATTGGATGGAAGAATCTACAAAGGCCAATAAGCTCTGAATGGTTGATAGTATTGTTCAAACATTTCACATCTGAATGGATTTTCTAATTGTTTGAATTACTATTGAGAATAGTGTTGAGGAGGCTGGGGATGTAACCAAACAGTAGAGTGCTTGCTTAGCATTCAGAAGGCCCTGGGTTAAATCCCAGCACTGCACACACACTCACACACGCACACACACACACACACCAAGAAAAAAAAAAAGAAAAGAGAGAGAGAGAGAGAGAGAGAGAGAGAGAGAGAGAGAAACAAGTGCTGATATGTCCAATCACATTTTGTATTTGTCTTCCTTCACTCTGTTAAGCATTGTTTTTAATATTTCAAAACTCTTACTGAACACATACAAATTTAGACTTGTATCTTTTTGATGAATTGATCCCTTCATCTTTTTGAAATGTCCAACTTTAACCTGACAACATTCCTTCTTACAATGTTTACCTTCTCTGACATTAATATAGGCAGTCCAGCTTTCTTATAATTAATGTTTTCATGATGTATCTTTATTCCATCCTACCCATATCTTTGACTTTAAAATAGGTTTCTTAGCAGAGTGGGATAATGCATGCCTATAATCCCAGCTACTTAGGAGGCTTAGGCAGGAGGATTGCAAGTTTGAGTCCAGCCTGGATAAGTTAGTAAGACCCTATACCAAAATAAATGTTTAAAAAATATATGGGGATGTAGCTTAGTCTTAGAGCACTTGCCTAGCATGCGTGAGATCCTGGTTCAATCCCTAGTACCACGAAAAAAGAAAAAAAAATCCTTGTAAATTGTATACCATTGAGTGTATAACTTGATCTGGAATACCCCCCAAAGACCCAGCTAAGTGCATATTTGGGAGGTAAAGGAATCTTTAAGAGACAGGGCCTTGTGGGAAGTTTTATGTCATGAGGGACATGGCTTCAAAAGGAATTATGGGACCCCTGTTTCTTCCTTTCTTTTCTTTAACTTGTGTCTAGAAGGTGAACAGTTTTGCTTTGCCATATTCTCCCACCATGATGTGCTGCCCCCATCCCCCTAGAGGCCTGAAAGCAATAGATCTGCCTGATCCAAAGTAAACCTTTTCTCTCTATAAGGTGATTATCTCAGATATATGTTAGAGTACAGAAAGCTGACTTATAGAGTTGGGTATTAGTGAGGACTTATTATAAAAAGTCTGATAATCTCTGTCTTTAAAGGAAAAAATATAAACGATTTACAGAAGTAATGATATAATTGAGTTTAATTTTATTATCATTTTATTCAATTAATAATTTATTGGTGCATTATAATTATATGCAACAGTGGGATTCATATGCCACATTGGTATTTGCACATAACAATTTGAGCACTTTCATTCCCCAGGACCTTCCCTTTCTCTCCCTTTTCTTGCTTCCCCAATCTGCTTGATTTATTTAATTTTACCATTTTGCTAGTTGTTTATTTTCATTTTTTTCTGCCTTATTTTATATTAACTTAATACTTTTGGAGTTACATCTTATTTCTACTAATGATTTATTCATGGAATTCTTTCAACTTGCTTTTTTGATGAAATTTTAATTTTTTTCCCACAAAAATATTTTGATCACATATAAATTCTACATTGGTAATTTTGTTGTTTCTGTGGTGTACTTTGGCTTGCATAGTTTCTGACAGAAATTCTTCAGACATTCTTTTTTTTTTGGTTCCTCTATGTGTTTTCCTTTGATTGTTTTAAATTTTATTTTGATGCTTGTTTTCAGTAATTTTTTCATAATATACCTTTGTGTGATTTTCCTTATATTTTTTGTCATTGAGTTTTTTTGATCTGTTTGTTTATAGGTTGTTCCAAATCTGAAAATTATCTTACATTATTTTTGCCCATCCTCCAGACTCCAATCACATGTGTATTAACATACTTGATATTCTACAGGTCATTGAGGTTCTGTCAATTTTTTATAGTGTTTTTTACCTTGGAGTTTTATTTGGATAGATCTATTGCTATTGCCTCCAGTTCACTGATTTTTTCCTGCTACAGTGTTTGTTGTTAATTGCTTCTAGTCAGTTTCACTTTTGACTATTTTAATTTTTATTTCTAGATATTTCTTTTGGTTTTCTTATGTTTTTCATTTCTTTTATTATTATGATTCTTTTTTTCCTTTTCTTCCTTGAATATGTGAAGCAAATATAAGTTTCCAATCTTCTAATTAAGTCTCTATTATTTCTGGATATGTTTTTATTAATTGTTTTTAATTCTAGACTGGTTGCTAGACTCTGAAGTTTATGTTTTTGAATTGTTGAGTGTTGGATATTTCTTTGTTAATGTGAGTTTTGAATTTTGCCTGAAGACAATTAACTCACTTGCAGATTAGTTCGGTGTCTCAAAGCTGATTTTTCAGCTCTTTCATCTTGAGTGGGTATGGAGTATCTTTTATTTTAGAGTTAAGTTTATCTTCACTCTTAAGTCACGGACCTTCTACAGTCTACTGCATGCCTTGTGTCTTCAGCAAAATTTCTCGATCTTGCTGGCAGGAATTCAAATTGTTCTGGGCCCAGCCCTGTTTTAGCTCCAGGAAGTGTTCATCTCTAACTCCCTGGTAATTGCTCTTTTTTTCCCCCTCAGAAATTGTTATTGTCTATTCTCCCAGGATTTCACCTTAAAACTGGGCAGATTGTTCCTTAGCCAAAGATTCAAGGTGACCTTTACACAGATTTCTGGAATTTTTTCTCTATGTGGTTTTGTACTCTTAGGTACATTGCCTTAAAAGTTCTAGCAATTCTGGCTTCCCTGAATTCCAGCATATCTGCTTAAAGGAGACTGCCAGGTCCTCTTCTCTGAGTCACCTGGGCATGGTAACATTCACCTAGTCCCTCAGACCCCATTATCAAGGGTCTTAATGGTTGCGCTGCCTGTTGTTCAGTATTTGAAAGTGGTTTTTCTTGTGTTTGTCCAGTTTTCTATTAGCCTTCCTCTTTTATGGACAGAAATAGAAGTCAGTTTTTCTTCTTGACTCTCAGCCTGTCTGCATTATCTCGTTTTTCCCCCCAGTACTCTGGGCCCAAGTATCTGTTTCATTCTTCCTTTTTGGACGGTGAGATAGAAAAGGCTCAGACCTTGTGCACAGGAAGTGGGAGGTAACAGAAGGAGAGCAGAGCATCTCAAAGGCCAGCAGATCTTTCTACTTCTAAGTTTAATTCCTTCCTTAGAAAGATTCCTGATCACTGTTATGCTAAAGATTCTCTGTCCTTTAGCCTTACCTAGGAAAGATTGCTCCCTTTCATCAGTGTCAAAGAATGTTACTGTTAAAGAATGTTTAATTTGGGCTGGGGATGTGGCTCAAGCGGTAGCGCGCTCACCTGGCATGCGTGCGGCCCGGGTTCGATCCTCAGCACCACATACCAACAAAGATGTTGTGTCCGCCGAGAACTAAAAAATAATAAATATTTTAAAAAAATTCTCTCTCTCTCTCTCTCTCTCTCTCTCTCTCTCTCTCTCTCTCTTTCCCCCCTCTTTCACTCTCTCTTTAAAAAAAAAAAAGAATGTTTAATTTTATTTCTGTTTTAATGAACCCTTTTGCTCTTTTGTTTTTTTTTAAAGAGAGAGTAAGAGAGGAGAGAGAGAGAGAGAGAATTTTTAATATTTATTTTTTAGTTCTCGGCGGACACAACATCTTTGTTGGTATGTGGTGCTGAGGATCGAACCCGGGCCGCACGCATGCCAGGCGAGCGCGCTACCGCTTGAGCCACATCCCCAGCCCCTTTTGTTTGTTTTTTATGACTCAGGTGTCCCAACAGGTGATGAAAATGTTGAAAACATTAAAATATTACAAAAGTGGGAGAAAATCTGGGTTTCAGGTACTGTGGTTATGAGAACATTCTTGAAGTTGATGTTTGCTTCTCATAGAAACATAGCTGAAACGTCTGCCCACAGTCATTTATCATTCATAGTTCTACCTGGGAGAGTATTTATCTAAGAGCTAGGGAGGCCAGCACAAATATCCTGGAAAATGAGTCCAGGAGATAAAGTAGATTTTTTTTCCCCATATGACCTGCTTTTTCATATTTTTTTACTTTATGACTTTGACATAACTGGTTCTTCCTTTATTATCTCAAAAGATACTCGGGTTATTTTTCATAGGCACTGTTTTCTTTAGGTAGAATGAAGTCACCTTAATAAATTAGTTGAAAACCATATTTACAAACTTTTCTCTATACTTGAATTTTAAGAAAATGATATTTAATATTGGCAAATATTTCATACTATGTTATAATTTCATTTTTCCTAGAATTTATTATCATGCAGTGTATTCAGTTGTCTCTTACAGACTTATTTCTGGAGCACTACCTGTTCTGTCTGCTTCCCCCTACCCTTCATGGGGTGCTTCTTTGGCTTCAGCTCTCCAAGTCTCAAGGTTCACTGTGCTTTCCACTTGTCCTTCAGGCTTTAGGGTAACAGCTTTTCTCTGATGACAGCCTGGGGGTCCCTGGGTCCTTTACTAACCTTCGTTGGCTTTCTTATTCCTACCCATACCTCTGTAAATAGTTCCTTCATTAAACTCTCTTAAACACTTTTGAGTGTGGTTCTTTTTCCTGCTAGGACCCTGACTGACTTAGATCTCTTTCCAAATATTGTTCAGAGAATTCTGTTTAAGTCAAATAAGGTCATTGCCTTCGTCCAAACTCTTCAACCATTTCCCTTTACATTTAGAATCAAATCAGAACTTTTTAAAAGAAACCCATGATCTTGACTTTCCAATTTCATTTTCTTCCAATCTCTCCCACTCTCTCTTTCTGTTCTAGCCACACATCGTCTTTCCCTGGAGCATATCATGAACTCATTTATACCTTTGGACCATTCTTTCAGTCCAGCAATGTCTTCCCTTAGAGTTTTACATGACTGCCTCCTTATTATCCACATTTCTGCTCAATTTTCACCTTCTCTGAGAGAATTTCAGATCATTATATCTATCCCAATCACCTCCCTCAATATTCTGTATCTTATGACCCCATTTTACTTTTAAATAGCAGTTGCTACTATTGGAAATAATTGAACTTACTTTTATATTTATTCATTGTCTGCCTCTCCACACTAAAATGTAAGCAGCTATATTCAGGGAGTTTGTCTATGTTGTTTTCATTGGATTTCCAGTGCTGAACTAGTGTCTAGGAATGCTGTGGGTCTTCATTCATTGAACAAATTTGTGGTTAATTCATGGAAGATCTAAAAAGTAAATGAAGCTGTTGAAGTCAAAGAATTTGTAATCCTCTGGAAGGTGAACTGACAATGTGAGTTCCTTCTTAGAAAATGAGTCCTGTTCCATCTCTAATTCTCGATGGAGGGCAGGATCTATTGGTACCAGTGTGAACAAGTCAAACATGGGAGAAAAACATGGTAGATCAGAATGGAGCTGAGAACATGGAGAAGAGTGTGAGGAGGGGAAATGAAGATTACAGGCCAAGGTACTAATGGGAAGAGTTGCTCTGTATTGTTGCTCTGTATTATTGTATGGGGGAGATTCAGTAGGAAATAAACCTTAAGCCACACCAGCAATGGTTTGTCTCAATAAAGGCCAAGAAGAACAACAGGTACCATAGAACCAAATCAATTTTAAGTCACTGAAACAGAGAAAGTTGTGGGAGTCTGAGGAAGACATCCACATAAGACCTATTTTAACATGACCTTAGATCCTCTGAGCACAGTCCTATGGTTCTCTACTTCTCCAGTCCAGCATCTGTTCCAAGGTGGCACGCTTATTCAGTCATCTGATCAACCATAGCTTTTCCTGATCACCTAGATGTCAGTAAGGAAGTCTTGGAGCTTCTCAATTGGGTTTGTCAGTGAGTGAATTTTTTTCCCAATGGAGTTAACAATTCTAGCAGAAGGATTCCCTCCTTTTAAGAGGCCCTCCTCTGTAAAGTTGGACTCTTTCAGGAGCAGGGCCAAGGCATCTCTGAAGAGCGAGCTATGCTATATTTCCTCTCCCCATTTGAAGCTCAGCTTCTTCCTCTGGCTGCAGGAGACCTCAAGATTCTGGCTCTTCTCCGGCAGACTAAACATCAAACAGACCCCCGGTCTATCCATCCTGTCTTTTAACAATAGGGTGGTGCATCTCATCACTAGGCCCATTGACTTCTTACTCACAGCAGGGCAATGCTACACCATTGTCTTAAAACTTACTCTCATTAGGCAAAGGGTGAAAAATGCAGTAATTTAAAGAGTTCAATGAAATATGTTGGTTACAGATCCTCATCCCAGATGAAACTGATCTCTCCTTAGTGGAGCCTAAAATTCCCCATTGTTTATGGAACAGTCTTTAAGCCTCTTTAGACCTTGGAACACTCTGTTTCCACACAAAAATTGGCAGAATTACTTTTAAAAGTCAGATAGCTAGGCTATCCTGAGGGAACTCTTCTAGAATAGTTCTATTTAAAATAACATTCTTTGATAATGAAAATGTTCTATTTCTGTGCTATTCAATGCAGGAGCTACTAGTCACATATGGTTGTTAAATACTTGAAATGTGAACAGCTGAACTTTAAATTATATTCAAATTTAAATTATTTAATCAATCAATCAATCAATCAATCAATTTTTGTATGCTGAGATGTGAACCCAGGATTTCACACATGCAAAGCATACACCATACCACTGAGATGCACTCCCAGACCTAATAATTTAGTTTTGCACTAATGTGATGGTCAGCGGTTGCCATGTTGAGCCTCACAGTTCTGCTTACCAGGACCTTCCAGCCCAAGTGCAAAATTTGCACTTTCACTTGTCTATGAGTTATGCTCTAATAGAGAGATTGAAAGACTCAGACTCATTTTGGAAGGGTACCACACATATGCAAATATACATCTTATTTAGACACCAAAATGTGAGTGATATTTCCTCTTATTCTATTCATTCTGGAAACAGAGTAACTGGAGCTGAGTAATGCATTTTTACTCCCAATTACTAGTCACTTCTTTATTTGGTATTGATAAAGCATGGTCAGTGTATCTAGGGAAACCTCTGATATTGTCTTTTTTGATTCAATTCTGACAATTCATTCACAACTAATCCTCATATTATTCCTTCTTCAATGTTCATACAATCAAAAACTATCAGTTCTGAAAAATCTCTTACTGACATTGCTTAAAATCTATCCTTGAAAGTACAGAGCCACTGTGCATTGGATAGAGACTTTCATTAACAATATTCTAAAGCTTTAGCAAACCTGCTTTTTATTTTCTCATAGAGTTTTGTAAATGCTGGTCTCTGGTTCTTTTCCAAAGTGAATGGACTCCATTTGTGCTATCCATAAAATTTCCCATGGTTTTCTGAAGAAGCAGACACCAAGAAGGGATAAACAGGCAGAAGTTCTATTCTAGGAAGATGCCTATATGAAAGGGAATAGAGAGGTACTTGGGAGAACCATCTGACCACTATGCAGATCTAGCCCATGGTGAAGGATGGAGAGATAGAAGGTTGGATGGAGGCACACATTTTCAGCAAAGTTATCATGGAATCCTGGAATTACGTTTGCAAGAAAAAGTCCAGTGTCTCTCTGGAGTGGGATTTGCCTTAGAATCACTACTCCCCTCAGCCATAAGCTGGAGTAGCCCATGGGTGGGTACAGCAGCCCATGAGTGGATGAGGCAACCCTGGAGGCAAACATTGATATAGTTCTCTGAGCTGGAGATATTAGTCATTTTAGTCTCTATAGTAGGGTGTGGGCAAAGCACATTTTCATGGTCTTTATACCCTGAACAATCCTGATATACAATTAATATAAAAGAAAGAAAAGAGAAAAATGCAATTCTGAACATTACCTAGAAGACTCTTCTTTGTAACTTAGATTTATCCCCATTTATTCCCTTAATGTTAAATCCAGTTCTTCTCTATCAAATGTTTCTCTTGGCTGCAGAAAAGGGTTAGAAACCATGTTCTTGCCACCTTTCTTGGCTTTTGTGATTAAGCGATAAACATACCCATTTACAAATGGGCCTATACTGTATCTGGCCAAACAGAGCTATTTTAGTAGTTTGAAGATGGAAAAAACTGAACCAAAATAAACTTGTAAATCACCTCCGTCCAATTCTAGTCTTTTATTTCCAAAGTATGACAAAAGAAGCATTTTTTTTTCTTTGTGTTCTGTTTGCCAGTCATTGATATCCAATTCTCCATCATTTTGGAGTCTTTCAAGGGGTGTGATAAACGATATCCTATATCTCCATTCAATTCAGAATAATTGAAAAAACAAGAAAAAAAGAGTCAGTAGATAAGAGGCCAAAAATAACATTAATTACTAATACAACTGGAGGGTTTGACTTATATCTGAAGACAAGTTGGCTTCCCGAGGTGGAAGCTATAGTTTTGAGGCCACCTGTTCAGTTTCCTTCACGTCAGAGCAGGATGGGGTCCCCGTCTCCAAGTGTAGACTCCACCAAAGCTGTGGAGGAAAGCAGTTTCCTGAAGGCATTCATGTTACTCCCTCAGAGTCACCCCTCAGGGTCAGGTGAAATGCTCCTACTGTTCTGAAAGTGAATGAGGAAAGGCAGAGAGAGACTCAGGGGAGATAAGTTAATGGATGAGAAAGCCAGTGGTGAGGAAGATACCGAAAGACAAAATACCAAGACGACACATGCCTGGGATTATGCAGTGATGGGCATTAAATAGGGCAATTATTCTCTTGGTTTGGGTGGCCCTAGAATCATTCTCAAGCTTCTCAGTTCAAGTAATAACCATTTTTTTTATACCTCTCTCTCTTTGGACTCTTGAAAAATATATATTTTCTTTTCTGTTCTGGTTCAAAATGTTTTTAGAGAAGCTCATGAAAGTTTTAAATTCTCCCCTACAACAAAAGTATATACAAACTCAATTTTTGCTTTGGTGTCTATAAAACAGGTTTCTTTCTTGTCTCAGAACTTCAAGTCTTTTTATATACTATTTTTATTTTACACACACACACACACACACACACACACTATGGGACTTTGAGATTTTTGAAGGCCCTTTCTCTCATTTCTGTTTTCCTTAGCTTGCTTGAGTCTAAGCCAAAATCACTATAATCCTGATTTTTGAACTTGGGGAGCTTATGTGAAATGGTCCATAAACTCATTCTAAGAAAAGATGCTTAATGCATTTCTGTATTACTGTGGAATTAAATCCTCCTTCTCAAACCTACTTTTACATTATCTTTTTCAGATCAAAAGCTCAACTTGAATTTTATAGATTTGGGGAAAGAATTTTTGTAATTGAGCCACTCTTTATTGTGAGGTAGTATAATGCATTGGATAAGAACTTAAGCACTGGAGTCAGGCACAGCTATATTTAAATCCTAGCTCTTTGACCTTGTGCACATTACTAGACATCTCTGAGATTTAAGTTTCTCACAAAATGAAGACAATAATAATGCCTATATCACACGGCTATGGTGAGGATTAAAGGAGATTATGTACTTAAAGCATTTAGTACAGTGCCGGCACATAATGAACAGGCAATAAGAATAAACTATTTTTGTTACAATTATTTTTATTTATCTTTATATAACATCTGGCATAATATAATATCTAATGTATAATGAAAGAGGTGACACAGAAATAGTTATTAAGTGAATGACCAGGACAAATCCAGTGACCTTGGTGCTCTCATGCCCAAGAGTAGTAGACCTTACTGTAGTCTGTATTGTTATATGATGGAATTCAAAACTTCCCACCATTCAGTTCTTCTGTGACCAGCAGAATTTGTCTCACAACGTGATGCTAAATAGCATAGCATCTGTAAATATTATTTCTTTAAGAGAATAGCTGTCAAATTCACACTTAGTCAGAGATGTCTCTCTAAGAAAAGTCAGAATGTTTCCACTTGGTGAACATGCTCGCCAAGGCCTTCACTATAGAATCTGTTTTTAAACACACTCCAAATCTTGATGCAGTTCTTTTGGGAGTCAAAATCATACTAAGAATTGATCTCAAGGGGTAAAAATTATCTAACTAGAACCATTTGTTTTTATTTTTACATAGATGGATAGGTAGATATAGCTATTTTGAGATTAATTTTCACTGTTGCATAGATTCCAGATAATTCTCACCAAACCTTGCACCTTAATACGTCACCAAAGCTTTTCATATCAGGAAACTCAGGTTGAACAAGTGTTTGTTTCATTCCTCTAATGCTCGCTCGCTCTCTCTCTCACACATGATTTCCCTCATCTGTTTTACAGATAGAATCTTATGAGGATGTCAGCTTGCCAAATAGTTGAGATTCTTTTCAGTAATATAGAACCCAAATCAAAAACATTCCTGGAGACTAGTTGCATTTACAAATGTTATTGCTTATACAGATGTGTGGTGGAATGGAATAAAATTTTAGGTATGACAACAAAGAATTATAGAAATATGAGGCTGCCTTCAGGCACATGAATATATACATGAGGGTAGAAAATATTTGGTGGGAATTATTACTAAGAATCTTTGAAATTCTTTTTGGGACAGAGGAGTCCAAGTTAAAATCAAGGAAGCCAGTCAATATTTCTTAAGCACAAATTGTGTGCCAGCTACTGGTCTAGGCACAGTTGTGAATGAGAATGCAGTTGTGAATGAGAATAAGTCCCAATCTGTACTTATAGCCAAATGTAGAAGATGGACATAAAGCAAACAGTTGAATAATTCAGAAGTGTATGAAGCTTTGAAGAAATGCAGAGTCATACAGAATTTAAACTAAGGGTAGGTAGGAAGAGGAGAGAAGTCTTGCCTAGTCTGGAAGGTTAAGGAAGGTCTCAAGGAAATGCTGTTTATAACAGGATTTGAGGATGGCTTGACTAGGAGAAGAGGAAGAAAGTTGTTCTACTAGGTAAAAGGAACATTATGGGAAAAGGCCCAGGCTGAAAGTTGGATATTAGTTTGCTATGGCTGCTGTTACAAAGTACTCCAAACTGGATGTCTTCATAACAGAAATTTATTGTTTCACAATTCTGAAAGCTAGTTCAAGATCAAGTTGGGTCAACAGATTGGGTCTTTCTGAGCATATGAGAAAGGATAGTTTTCCATACCTCTCCCCTAACCTGTATAGATTTGCTGTCAATCTTTGGTATTCTTTGAGTTGTAGAAGCATCACTACAATATCTCCTTATGTGTTTAACATGACATTCTCCCTGCATGTCTCTGTCCAAACATCCCTCTTTTATAAGGTCACTAGTTGTATCGGGTGAGGTGATTATGGGCTTCCATGATCATCATTGGCAGGATAACAAGGTTTATTCCTCCTTCTGTTTTAGTCCTAAAGTAACACCCTTTCTTCCATTGCATTGATTAATTTTCACAACTGAAACACATTTCAGAAATTATTTTTTTTTAGTAATCTCTGTATTAGGTATTGTTCAGGCTCAATTAAAGTATCAAAGGACACCAAATTGAAGAAGTTGAAGTAAAATACCTGTATTTTTTTCTTCTTTCTTATCTAAGAGTCCAGAGGTAAGTTAGATCTATCTGGAAAGGCCTCATATTAACTAATTATAATTGCAATAGCTGTCTTTCCAAAAAAGGTCACATTTTGAAATTAGGTCTTCCACATATGACATTAGGGGAGGGGGACATAGTTCACTCCATAAAGCCCAGTGTGCCCAGCCTGGAAGTAGGAGTGGAGATAATGGTGTGAAGTGCTATCATAAAGGTAACTAGATTTCCAGGCATGTAACACATTTCTATAGGACCATCATAAAACATTTATAAATTTTAAGTGGAGAAATTAAAATGACGAGATTTGTTTTTAAATAATTGGTCTCCTTCAGTGTGGGAGATAGATGAGTAGGTAGGAAATAGATGCTCAGGTGGGTGAGGCCCCTATATTGCATCCCTACACTTTTATTTTAGAGCATCCCTTTAGTCCTTCCCTTTCACATCAATTCTCTGCACCCCAAAGACATAAATTGCCACTTAGCTGGCCATTGGGATATCCAAATCTCTTCAAGGTATGAAATGCGCTCTTGGGAAACTTCATGCTGCTGAATTGATCTGTTACCTGCATGTTTTCTCCTTCAGCCATCAGTAGATATCAAACTTTAAATTTGCACAAATAATTCAGTTTCATTATATAACACTTTATCTCCTGAAATCTTTGAGACTTCATATGAAGGCTCAAATAAAAATATTGCTAATAAAAAGAATTAATAACCAGTAAAATGTAATTTGTGTTCCACTGTAAAAATTTGTGTTAAATTAAATATTTAAAACTGGGCATCTAATAAAATGATAGGTTTCTTTGGGTCCATTTTTGGGAAATGATTTGCATAAGCCAGAGCAGGTCTGAGTCAGTTCAAGTCTGCTGTCCCAGAACTCCCTGTGGCTCGCCATGTGAGCTGCAGGATTTCTGGTCTCTAACCTCCCATCAACTCCAAGCCCTCCCTGCCTGTTTTATGCTGATTGGTTAAAAACTACTTTTAGTGATCTAATCTTCTCATAGGATTATGCCTGAGGATAATGAAACTTTACTAAATGCCCGTGGGAATTTGAAGACAGCCTTTGTAATGAAGGCAATCTATTGTCATGCAGCCTGGTAGTAACCTGGAAGAATATTGAAGGAGATTAACAGAGTAATTAAAAGATGTGATGAAGGGGCCTCTAAGTCTGAGATGTTGAGAAAGAGGAGAAAAGGTCACCATTTAAAAACTGATCTTAAGCCTTAGCATGTGCTTCCATGATCATCATTGGCTGGATAACAAGGTTTATTCTCCTTTTGTTTTAGTCCTCAAGCAAAACTTTCTTCCAGTATTGATTATTTTTTTTTTTTACAACAGAAACATATTTCAGATTTTATTTTCAAGGACTTTCTGTATTAGGTAGTGTTCAGATTAAGTTAACAAAGGAAACCAAACTAAAGAGGTTGAAATAAATATAGATATATATATATTTTTTTCTTTCATGTAGGAGTCCTCAGTAAAGGGTTTGCACCGGCGAGTCCCAGGTAGTGGCTCCAGTTGCCATTTCCCAGCCAGTGAGATGGGGGAGGGTCCAGGCCAACTGGCTTTATCTTTAAGAAAATGACATAAAAATTGCAAAGTCACCTGATATTCCATGACCACTGGTAACTAGGAGGAAGGCTGGCAATATTTCCTCTGGGCACCCTTGTACCTACTAGCTAAAGTTTGCAGGGATTGATGGTTTGTATCATATACTCTCATTCTTTGAGAAGGTAATTAAGACCCAGAGAGGAAAATGGGTTAAAAATCACATGGTTTTTGAAAATAATTCCCAAACTTCTCGGAAGGGACACATTTTACTGAAAGTCTGATAATTGTCCCATGTCCCATTGCCTCCACATTGCTGATATTTAAAAAAAAAAAAAAAAAAAAACTGTGACAAAGGTCAAGAATTTATCTTTGAGATGGCAAAAGTTTGTCATTTGGTTTCCAGGGATTTCTAGTAATTGATTTGGGGCACTAGTTTAAAAAACCTAAACTGATGGACCAGATTAGAGAGATAATGGTAAACTTCCCTTTGCTTTCTCTATAATAGTTTTTTTTCCATACCAATATGCTGTCTTAAACCCAAAATCATATTGACCTATCTTTGCTTCTTTTACAGTTTTTCAAATAAAATATCCAGCTTTCTGAGGAAACTTGTCACTTTCTAGTTATCTATTTTACACATTGTCCTTCATTCTGGAATTACCACACTGTTGACTGATTCACAGAACAACACAAGAAATGACATATAATATATGACCATTCTATTTCTGTAAATACAAATTCTTAGTTCTTGTTTGTGTAGCTATCTTCCTACATTATCCTTGAGAGAAAAATGAATCTAGCATATCTAAAAAACAAGTAATGGGTTTGACTTTCTTGTACATGTGTGGGAATTATAAGAATTATACTTTGTTTTGTTGCATAATATTAAAACTAA
Organism: Spermophilus citellus; assembly: GCF_964194105.1. Taxonomy (NCBI): domain Eukaryota; kingdom Metazoa; phylum Chordata; class Mammalia; order Rodentia; family Sciuridae; genus Spermophilus; species Spermophilus citellus. The sequence continues at coordinate 56,605,424 of NC_138189.1, forward strand.
TATTTTTCAGGAAGACCTAATTTATCCGCATTTTATTCTTAGAATCGTATCTTCTTTTAGGAAGTTCTTGACCAAACTTAAAAAAAAAGTCACTGAGACATGTGCTTCAGGCTCTCTGGCGCTTTGTCAGGTAATAAGATTTTAGTATTCTGTTTCCTCTTGATCAATTCAGGGGAAGATTGTTTCCTTGTTTTCAGCATAACAACATTTTAGCTCCAAAGAGTGCATTTATCTCACTTACCTACTGGAGAAACCCTGAGGTTGTAGTTTACTGATGTGAAGATTGTTGAATGCTTGTGACTAAACACTGAATCTTTAACAGGCCTTCAGGAAAATATATGTTAGAATAGTCCTTGTTTTCTTTAAATATAGGAAAGGAAGTTTTTCTTACACTTCTCTTCAGCTTTTTAAATTTCCTTTGTGTGTTTTGCCAAGTCTATGAATAATGGTCAGATATTCACTGATTTACCAATGACTCCATTTACATGATTCCAACTTTACCATGGTGTGAAGGAGATCTGTGTTCAGCAGAAATCTTATTTCAGATCTTTTCTGGGGTTAGGATATGTGATGCTGGCTGCCGCCACTCCAAGTCAGCCCCACTATCATGAGGACAAACGTCCCAGACTCTACCATTACAATATTACAGTAGAATCACTGTCTTGCTAAGATATGGTGCTCTGCAAGCTATGTGATTTAAATGTATTTTCCCCTTGTGATATTTTCAACATATGATGGATTTGTTGCAAGGTAACCCTACCACACACCGAGGAGCACCTGCTGAGTAGGAAAGTAAGGATAGCCTTACTCAAAATAATGCTCATTCCCAAATTCAAATTTCATTTTTCTTATCTTGGCTTCTTTCTATTTAAGAAAACTTTCCTCCCCCAAAATTAAATTGCCTACCCTCTCTTCTCTCATGCATACACTTCTAATTACATACCCCCTTATTCAGAACTAAGCAGATCATGCTAACTTGTGGCTATTTTAATAGAATCACATAAAAACTGAGGGAGTGAATCAGGAAGGCTGCACAGTGTGAAGGTTTTGCTTGCTCCTGTTACATAGGACCTACACCCAGCTCTGCCTATGTTTTCAGCCCCTGGGACTGGAGGTAGTGTATAGTGCTACCTGTTTTCTTGCCTCAAGCTATGTGGTCTATCCCTTCTGCATTTATGTTATAAAATTGCTATTGACTTTGAATATACACATGTGTGCTACTTATATTCCCAATCTGTAAATTATGCTTTGGGAAAATACTTCCTTTATACCACATATAAGTTTGGAAATGCTAGAAAATTTAAGACCTTTGTATATAAACCATTATTTTGTGTTCTTAGCTGAAGTATCACAACACACCGGTGTAAGGAAAGCTTATTAGTGATGTGTTACTAATAATAGTCATCACAAGGCAGTTTGCATATGACATTAAAAAAATAAAAGGAATTAAAGGAGATTCAAAGTCATCTTTGCATGTATACAGTGGGAGAGGGAGAAGGGTCATGATACTTGTGAGTCTATTAATAGGCGCAAATTTTCTCCTTCTGGCTTTCTCCTCAGACTAGATTTATCTGTGATTGGGATATGCTTACCACTTTTTTTCCACTTTCAAACACTGCTGTGTGTATGTAAGAGGGGAGAGGAAGAGAATTGACTTGGATTCTTTGAAATGTTTAAGGAAAAAATAAACTGAAACTTCAAAGGCATTTTGCATTGCTAAAGATGGATTCCTTATCATCTTTGAGATAGAAGGAGTTTGAAGTTTTAGAATAAACATTTCCCATATGCAAAAGTAAAATAAAATCCTATTTGGGAACATTGGATACGGAATAAAAGAAATCCAATTGCTTCACAAGGCAAAGGCTGTGTTTTGTGTGGTCATTTTTGAAAGATTATTGCGGGATTAACTGGTTTGGTTTCTCTTAGATAGCCAGAGTAAAGTAAAAATGAGGTTTCTCAAGTAAGAAGACTCAGTAAGTCCTCAGGACATAGTTGAGGACTAAGGAATGATTTTGATAGATTCCAGGAGTAGGATTTCCTACTTTTTGTATTGCAATTGCCTTATTTCCATAAACCTTCCATTTAATCGACAGATTTTTACTGAACATGTACTTATGTACCAGGCAATATTTTAGGTGCTTAAGATATGTCAGTGGCAAGACAAAGATCCCTTATGTGTTAGGGATAGCATGTATTAGAGTAGAATCACTGAGTGAAGTCTTTTGCCTCCTGTCAGCTGTGTTTTGGAGAAAATGCAGCGGTGTCTTCTTTTTGAGTGAGGTGGCAGAGACAAGTACACCAGATTGAGAATAGTTATGAGTGGCAGGCATGGGAAGAAGGGATGAGGAAGCTTGGCAAAGTCACAAGCAGGAGAAGATAGTTGGACATTGTGACATCACACACGATGGAGACCCACATGATAATTATTTGGGTATTAAAAGGAGAGGAATCCAAGAAGCTAGTGAACTGTTAAGGTATGCCTATAAGAATGTGAGTTTAATTCTCAAACTGTTGACTATTTTATCTTGAATGGAAAACAAAGAGATGACATCAGAAATACTGCACAGGGAATTGAGCTTAAATCTCATTTATGTTTATTGCATTCTGAATGCCCTCATTTCTCATGGGTGCTTTCTGGGGAAGACAGACTGAGAATCTTTGAGGGAGTATCTGTTCACCAGGGATACCGGGAATTGTAGCATCCAGCAAAAGTTACTTGTCCATATAATTTATTGAAAAGCATGTAGACATCCTTTATCTAATAAAATCCTTTATTTCTCATTAGTTAAAGTTAGATGCAGACATCTTTATTTTAAACCCAATGGTACTTTTGTAAATATTTTTCAGTACATGGTAATTGTTATATGATTAATCAAATGATTGTTCTTGAAAAACAAAAAATTATGTAAGAATAATTTTGGCTATTAAGGTATTTTTCCATCCATTATTCTATTTTCTTTCCAGAGTTTTTCTCCACTAATGAAATTATATTCATTTTATTTCAGGTAAATCAATAAGTATTTCCTTTATAGGTTCTTTGATGACATTTATCATGTTAAGATGCACTTCCAAATTCAGTTTAGGCTTATATTTAATAATATATGAGGCATTCATTTGGTTGCCTAACCACACAGAATATCAAATGATCTTTTTATTCACCTCGTGCTTATGGAGTTATTGACCTAAAACATAGGATATAGACTTCTAGGTAATATATGGAGAACTCATAAGAACAAAATAAAAATATTTCAATTTCCAGTGACAGATAATTAAGTTTTCTTTGGCTCATGTGTGAAAAACTTCCTAAACTACTGCTTTGTCTTAAACATCTCAATACCATTTTTGTAGTCCATGTCAGATTCCTAAAATTCATCTGTTAGTAAGGTCTGCTATGGTGAGCACAATAATCGCTCCCAAAATATGACTACCTCCTAATCATAAGAACCTGTAAATATGGTAGGGTACATGAGAAAGGAGAATTAAAGTTTCTAATCAGGTGACTTTAAAAGAGGGAGATTATCCTGGACTATCTGCATGGGTCCAGGGGATACAACTGTCCTTAAAAGGGAAAGAAGGAAGCAGAAGAATCAGAAAGGTATGAAATCAGGAATGAAAAGTGCAGGAAAATACAATGTTGATGACTTAGAAGGTGGAGGACTGGGACCTTGACCCAAGAAATGTGGGTGGTCTCTAAAAGTGGGAAGAACAAGGAAATGGATTGTCCCCTAGAGCTCCCACAAAGGAAAGCAGTACTGCGGATACCTTGATTTTGGTCCGGGGAAACTTAGGTTAGACTTTTGCTCTACACAAAGGTTAAGAGAACACATTGTGCGATTTGAAGCCTTTAAGTTTGTGAGGATTTGTTAGAGTAGCAACGGAAAACTTACATAGTTGCCATTTGCAAGATTGTGATATCATTTTCTCAATGTCTTATGGGCTCTTTGCACCCTCTCTGTTTCTTTAGTCATACCTTGGCATTCCCAACCCCTTTCTGACCCCTACCGGCCCATTAGAGGTGTAGATAAGTCTGAGTGGTCCAGAGTGGAAGTCGTCATGGTGTCACCAGTTCTGATGTTTTGTTCAAGTACTCTGGTTGCCTCTGAAACTTTCAGCATGTTGAATACAAGCTAGGATACCCTTCTTGACATTAACTTTCCCCTATCCACACCCTTAAGCTCCTAACAGACATCTAGAGTAAGATGTTTAGTATTCTCTATTATTTGTAATGGTGCAGTAGTATGGATTGAGAATTACCTCACCAGGGTTTCAGCAAAAGAAAGACTTTCTATTCCTTAGGGAATTTTTTTTTAGAAGCTAAAGGTTTAAATTTAGCTAGAATTTTGCTACCTCACTGTAATACCTTTAAAAGGGTTACTTAATTCTTGGCTACCTATTGTCCAGTAGTAGGGAGCATGAATCAGAGGATAAGGAGTTGTGTTTTTTTAAAAAAATTTAGTTTTTAATAGTATACAGTAAAATTGATATTTTGATAAATCTATACATTTAAATATATTTAATATATGTTTACTTTTTAAAGTTTTATAATTATACACTTTACTTTTTGATGTATGATCCATTTTGAGTTAATGAATATATAAGATATTGAGGTTTAGGTAAAAGTTAACTTTTTTTGCCAATGACTATATAATTCTTTTAACACCAATTGCTTAGTAACTCTTTTCCATTGACTTATCTTTACATCTTTGTTGAAAATTAATTGCTCATATGTTCATGGATCTATTTTTGTTCTAATTTGTTCTATCGATTCATGTGTCCATCCCACAGTATTGTGTTTACATCCCACAAGATTGTGTGTAAGGCCACACAATATTGATAAAGGTAACTTTATAATAAGTCTTAAAAACAGGCAACGTAATTCCTGCAGCATTTTAGTTTCTTTGCATTTCCATATGAATTATAAAATCAGGTTGGAAATTCAACAAAAAATCCTGGTGGGCTTTTGATTAAAATCACATTATATCCCTAGATCAATTTGGGAGAGTTTATCTTTACTACATTGAATTTTCTAATCAATGAACAGAGTCTGTCTCTCAACTTTGAAGTCTTTTTTGTTTTCTTTCATCAGCATTTGCAATATTCAGCCCATAGATCCTGTATATCTTTTGTTAGACTCCCATTTAATAATTCATTTTTTGTTATTGCAAATGATATATATTTTTAAAAGTGTGATTTTTTCACTTGCTCATTGCTAGTATATATGAATAATATTGGTATTTTGTACTTGTATTGACCTTGCAACTTCATTGCATATTAGTTTTTTTGTTGTTGTTTGTTTTGTACTGGGGATTAAACCTAGGGGTACCACTGAGCTACATCTCCAGTCTTATAATTTTTTTTTTTTGTTTTGTGACAGGGTTTTGCTAAGCTGCTGATGGTCCTACTAAGTTGCTGAGGTTAACCTTGAACGTGGGAAACTCTAGCCTTGGCTTCCCCGGTTGCAAGGATTAAGCTATGTGCCACACATTTAATCAAATCACATGCTAGTTTTAGAAGTTTTATTTTCTTTTGAATGACTGAGTTTCTATGTAGGCAATCATGTTAACAAAAAACTATAGAAAGAAGTTTTATGTTTTCCTTTCAATCTGTATGCATTTTACTTCTTTGTGCCTTATTGCAGATGGTGTTGCATAGGAATGGTGGGAATTGTATTCTTGCTTTGTTCCCATTATTAGGGGAAAGCATTCAATCCTTCACAATTTATTATGTTAATAATGTTACATTGAGAAAGTTTTCTCCTATTCCTAGTTTTCTGAGAATTTTATTTTGAATTTTGGGATTGAATTTTTTTTCAAATACTTTTTATGCATTAACTGCTGTGATTTTTGTGGTTTTTCTTCTACAGACTGTTAATGTGGTAAATTATATTGATTGCTTTTTTTTTTTGAAAATTGAATCAGTCATGCATTTCTAGGGTAAACCCCACTTGGTCAGATTGTATTTGGGGTGTGTGGTGTGTGTGTATTGCCAAATGCAATTTACTAATATTTTAGTGAAAAATTTTGCATCTATGTTCATAAAGGATGGTGGTTTATATTTTATTTTCCTCTATTATTCATGTCTAATTTTGATATAGAATAAAGCTAGCTTCATAAAATAAGGTGATAAGTGTTCCCTCATATTCTATTTTTTGAAAGAGAATCTATAGAATCTCTGTAATTTCTTTTAGTGTTTGGTAGAATTCATCAATGAAACCATCTGGGACCAGAAATTTCTGTTTGAAATGTTTACAATTATAAATTTTATTTTTTTAATATTTATGAGATGCTTGCCATTGTCTGTTTCATTTTGGATGAGCTTAGGTAGTTTGTGGCTTTTAAGTAGTTTATATATTTCATCTATATTTGTGTTCATAGACTTTGTCATAGTATTCTCTATTTTTTCCTTTTTATATCTACAAGATCTGTTGTAATATCCCTTCTTTTTTTCTATTTTCAAAATATTTGCAGTCCTATTTGGATCTGACCCATGTGTGTACAATTCAGTGGCCAGTCTAAGACCTGGGCAACGATCTAAACTTTGAGTTGGGTTTTCAGAGTCTTTGATATATTGATTAGGGACAGATTCATGTGTGCACAGTATGGGGATGTGCCTAGGCATTCAGAACCAACTTAAAGGGGTTGCTTATTCTTAGCCCCTCCCTCTCCATAATTTCATCATTACTTTCCAATTCCTTGAAACACATCTTTTCAGTCTTTTTTTTTCCTTCCCCTGAAGACTGAACCTTTATTTATCCTGTTTTACCTGAAACTTCTCATGCCTTACCAGTGTCTGTGAGTAAACTGTAGAATGAAAGGGAAGATAAAGAAAATAATGGGGTTTGCTCCATGTTCCTGGGTCTTGAGATCTGAGCTCTCTCTTGGGTGGAGAGAAAGTTTCTTGTACCAAGGAGTTTTAGGAATTCTGTCAAGTGATTCCCTTAACTGCTATTCAAGCCTAAACTAGAGGGCTTCTCTTAGAGCTCTTTCTGTTTTCACTGATCCTATTTCTAGGTATTAGTCTGCTTCGAGTTTAGGCCAGGGAACCAGTGGGAAAACATGATACGTGCACCGTCATGAAGCGCCACTTCAGATCTTTTCTTCACTAATCTCTCTGCTGCCATGTACTTTTTAGAGTTTCCTAATATCTGCTTTGTGTATTCTAAGTTTTTGGCTACATTCACTGGAACATACAAGGTGGAATGCGCTTGCTGCTTCTTACTCTAAACTGAAACTGGGTAGAAAAGTTTTATTAGATCAGAAGGCAATATACTTTGAACTGAAAAATCTTTGTAATTATAAATTTGATGGAGGACACTAAGTGCCTCAGTGGAATGGTGGTGCTGGTGGGATTATGTGGGGATCAGTGTTCAATAGCTTCTTCATAGCTTTACCCAATGCTGTGCCAGCTCCCAAAGTCATCATCTTCTGTCCCCTCCAAGCCTCCAACACTTCATATTAAAGAGTTGGGGGATCTTTTCAATACAGCAAAAACATTGTCATAGGTCTCAGTGTCACAGAACTTCAAATGAAGTGCCACAGAATTTTACCTCCATTGACCCATTTTTTCAGTCAATATCTACTGATGGTTTAACATGTCGACATTTGTTAACTTCATCATCATTTCATGTGATACCTGTAGTAAATCTAAAGGCCATTTTATTTCATATAATATTTACTGGATGAAGCATAGAAATCCTTTCATTTTATATCTTTGTTTTGAGTCACTCTAAATGTTCTCTTTAGATTGTAGTCAGTAGACAATTCAGGAGGGTGTTCTGAATTGAGAGTTCACACTGCTCTGAAGCACACAAAAAGGATGATTACATGTAATTTACTGGAATCCTCCTTGCATTTATGTTACCAGTAAATCTCTGGTAAGCAGTTTAGTTGTTCACACACTGAAAAGTATGTGGATTAAGGAGGGAAAAGACTGTGTGGGAATTTACAAAGATCAGGAACGCTGGCTGGCCCTGTTGAATCTAATTTTCTCCTCTTGAAGATCAGCTTAGAATAAGAGTATTACCCTGAAGTGTACATTAGAGACAATTAACCTAACTTATGAAAAAGGAAAACAAACATTAATGATGTGTTTCAGGTTACATGGCTTGTAGCTGCTAAGAGTAGGCATAGGGTATAGATCTTCTGACTTCCAAACCCATTGTATACTGTAGAACTCACAGTTAGCCGGGATGGTGTTCTGGGTATGAGGAGCCACTAACTGTCACAGGCACATAGGAAGTTTCTGTGCTTTTGAAGCCTATATCCTGTCCTTAGTTCCTGTTTGGGTTGGTTGAGCTCCTTCATATGTTCCCATACACATTCTGAGAAAGTCTGGAGAGGGCTAAAGGTCAAGGGTTTATGAACCTGCTCTTTGGTCACTCAGCAGGACAGTATTACAAGCTTTGTTGCTGGTATGTTACTCAATTGTATTGTCCTCAACAAGAGCAATGAAGGCAAACATTTGCCGAGTGTTTGTGTGGCAGGCAATGGTGGTGAAAGGGTAGGTCAGGTTAGGTCTCTGCCTTCTGTGAGCTCATGATGTTATGAATGGTAGTTGTGCTGTTCTGACAGATTTTCCTTGAGCTAAAGAACATATAATTAGAGGTCAGTCTTTTTTCTTTTTTCATTTACCTCTTTGTGTGTGTGTGTGTGTGTGTGTGTGTGTGTGTTAATTATTCTTCCTAAGTACCATATGTATTGAAGAACTATTTTTAAAAATTTTTATTTGTCTTTTGAAAGTCCTAAGGCATCTTTTGGTGAATAAGAACCAGTGGTGTGAGCAGAAAGATTCTTAAAGTACCTCATTAAGCAGTGACCACACTCCTTTCCTGCACCCCTGCACAACCCTCCACTATAGCCTGATATCTTGGAGGGCCACTCTGTCTCTAGGTCCTTGTCTTCATTCTTGCTAGCATCTGGATAAAAGGTCTGAGATGTTTCCAGACTCAGCTCATGACTGGCTCCACTTCTCGTGACCTGCTTTGCTCTTAAGTGTTTGGGCTCCATCGTCCACCTCATTTGCCCTGGGCTGGGCCATGTTCTCTGACTCACTGTTCCCTGTCAGCACCAATATCTTGACTTGGGCTCACCCTGTTACAGAGCATGATATCATTCTACACTCATATCACTGCTGAGAAAGTTATATGCTAAACACTGAATAACAGTGGCAAAATGAAATGGAGAAATTTGTTGTAATATAGTTCTTTGGAAAATGAGGTGAGGTCAGGGAGGGGAGAGTTCCTGGTAGTAGGGATAACTAGTTTTTGCTTTTCACCTTAATTCTTCTGGGTTATCATATCAGCTATTTTCAAAAGTGATGATAGATAATGAAAACAAAGGAGCGGGGTGAATCCTAAAAATTTTATTTACTTTAAGGATTTGGTTCCTTTAACCTTATGTCTTCCAGTCTTTAAACCTATACCCAAGAGAACTTGGCAACTCTCTTCAGACTATGTGTAACAATATTTTTTTTAGAAGAAGTGATATTCTTGATGATTGCGGTGAATAAATACCAAGTTAAGGAAGAATGAAGTAGATTGTCTTTTGCAATCTAGGTTAGTTATCTTTCAGGGTTGGTCTTTGTAGATTTTTGCTAAGATGGAAAGCCCACTGTGTCTACCTGGCGTCTTCAGGTGGATTCTCCACTCCACCTGTAGGGGGAATCTACAGCCTGCCAGGCTCTAAGGGGCTTTAGTGAGGATTAGGTAAGGCACAAAATATTGACTCCTGGACTGACAGATAGATCTAAGACATGGACCTTTTTGCAGCAACTTAGATTAAAGAGGATTCTGGGAACCATTTCCGGAGCCTTGGCCATTCTATGTAGACTCTGAACCTATGCTTCATAGTCAGTATACTGCCCCTGGTTTATGCTTGAACACATCAGATGAGGCAGTATGTGTGTGTGTGGGGGGGGTCGGGTGAGAGTGGGGGAGGGAGGGAAATGGTTTGAGGGATTTCAAATGCTTTGAGACAGAATCAGAATAATTTCAAAAGAACTAGTAACAACAATAGTAGTTAAAAGGTATTAACAGCTTTACTTGGGATGCCTTACTGATTCATTTCAAACTCTCTAAATAATAGATATTATTATTTTCCCATTTTACACACAAGGAAACTAAAACCAAAAACCCAATATCTCATAAATAGAACATAGAATTTTTCTTTATCCCAAATTCAAATTATTTGAATGACTCAAGGTAGAAAAGAGAACATTCTTATTTAATGTGAGGACAGTACTATTTAAATGTGTATTGTTCTTCCTAGGGTAACAATATTTGTAGTTATAGATCTTCGTGATACTCTTTGATTTTATTGTGGGGGAATCAGAAACTTTGAAAGGCTTATTTGCCCAAAATCACGTAAGTAATAAATGGCAGAGCTGAGTAAATATGAATAAAACTCAAGTGTTTCGACAAGCAAGGCAAAGTGCTTCTACTAACTTTGATAGGAGAATTCAGGCTGTTATGAAAGTTGTTGGCTGCCTGTAATCATTCAGTAACCATTCAGTAATCATTCAGAATTTGCTACCATCTAGTGGGTCAACCGAGTAATTTACACTTTTAAAAGAAGTCTCAGATACTGCATGTAGACCCCCGAGCATCCCCCAACACACAGAGTATACTGTTGTCAGTGAATATGAGTGAAGAGGATTTGGAGAGGCTCTTCTTAGTCTATTACCAACATTTTATTGTTAGGAGGATTTGAACATGAAGAAACTGAATGACTTCTCCAAGATCTCACAGTATGATGTTAAACTGCAGCCTCTTCACTTTTGGTTCAGTAATCTTTTCCTCTGTTATGCCACAAATAGAGAGAGAGAGAGAGAGAGAGAGAGAGAGAGAGAGAGAGAGAGAGAGAGAGAGAGAGAGAGATCCTTTCAATTCATGGAGTTCAAATCAAAGTATTTGTATGAAATGTTGTGAAGTTTTCAGCACATGATCATTCAACTTTCAATTTTGGCATCAGTTATTATTTAAACCAGTGGAAGGAAAAACTTGTGCATATAATATGAACATGGATCTATATGTCCATATCTGCACACATCAATGTCTACCTATCTCTATCCCTATATCTATAAGCTTTTTTTACTTAGGCTAATGCTAGAATAAATTTCCATTTCTTAGTAACCTGATACGTTACAGTAACCTGGGCATAGCCAGATTAAAAAAAATAGTTAATATGAGAAAAAAGTTTAATAGAGTATACAGAGAGTATATTGTATATATTATATAAAATATTCTTCTATGGCATTATACTCAGAACAGTAGTGGAATTTTGTAATAAATTTCAATGAATCTTATATAAAAAAGATTTTTATTGTTACCATTGACAATTTCATCAAGTAGCATAAGAAGACCTACCTCAATAAACTTTAAAATGTTCTTAAGAACTGTTTTGTTGATTGTATACATGAAATGGACAAAACTTAAAATGGCAGATTCTTGCCTTTGCCACGTTGGTTGGTTTTTAATCTTAAAACAATGTATCTGAGCAATATGAGAAATGTTTATTTAGTGGCATCCTTTTGAAAAACAGCAGGAGAGCTGATACTCCTCTCAGGAAGAAGCATCCTGGGGATAATCTTGTGCATACAGGAGACCTTGTAGATTGTCTCTCCTGTCTAATCCTCTCCTATATGTTCTACATATGCTTCTCCAAGATGTGCTCAGAGGCAGAAGTCGTCAAATGCCACCATCACCACTGTTCTCATGCATTGTCATTATCTTTAATTTTGCAGGATGTTGAACACATTTACAAAATTTTTCCATATTTTTAACAATTTTAGAAAATGGGTAAAAAAGAAAAATCCTTTAAAATCTTTGGATCATATATATGTTATAACACACACACACACACACACACACACACACACACACACACAAAACCTGGCTGTTAGTACATGTGGGTAGAAAAATACCTTTTTTAACCCAAACCAAGAACAATTTCCTTTGCTACTACTTTGGTCCCTCTTTAGAGAAGCTGCCCTTCTGACACCAGGACCTCCAGACCCTGTGGGGAGAGTTAGCAGGGGGTATGAGTTCACAGGCTCTGGTGTCACATTGCCCAGGTGTGAATTCCACCTCTACTGTCATTTACTAATGGACAGACCTCAGCCAACCACATAATTTCTTTATGTTTCAGTTTTCTGACTTATAAAATTGGTATGATTATTATAGCTATCTACCATATTGTGTGTGTGTGTGTGTGTGTGTGTGTGTGTGTGTGTGAATATGACATATGATATACTGCAATTAAAGTGTTTGGAACAATGCTTGGCACATGGTAGATAACAATTTTCAGCTATTAAAATAATTATTATTCATGGACTTTAGTTGGAGCTCTTGAAACCACTGAAGTCTAGGCTTAGCTCAGCGGGACCATGAAATCTGCCTCTGCTCTGTTGTATTTGTTCTGTATATTCTATGCTACCATAGAAAGACCATAATTAGACTAATGTAGGGGAAGCCATTATCCTTACTCTTCCTCAAACATTGTAAAAGATGAAGTAGGTGTTCTTCAACTATATAAGGTCAATGCTAAGTACTGTCCCAGCTCTTGACTTACTGGCCCCTGGGCAGGTGACTATAGGCAGAACTTCTCTCTGAAGGTGATACCTTTGTGATGTCAGATCTGGCCAAAGAGACCTGAGCATGAAGGATTTATATTGGAGAATTCCTTGGGAAACTATGAAATATCCTTTTTATCTTTCTCAACTAGTGTCCCAGACCAAGGGAGAAGAAAACCTTGGAAAGTGTGAACCCAAACTATACCTCAGCTGTGGGAATGAATTGATAAGTTTCAGCAAAGCATATTTCTCTTTTCTTCCCTCATTTCATTTTAAGTCATTTTAAAATGGATACCCAAAACATAAAATTATACATATCAATGTGGTACCATGTAATGTTGGGATATCTGAAAGCATTATCTAATATTTAATTAGGGAAATATGTTTATTTTCCCAGGAATTTATCATTTCTTTATAGTGAAAGCTTTCAAAAATTCTTTCGTCTAGCTTTCTGAAGTGCACAGTACATTATTATAGAAAACATTGATTTAAACTTCATTTCCTTACCTGGGTTAGTTTTTTTTTCTTTCTCATTGAATCAAGTGTGGAAGGTTAGTTTAATGATGTCTGTCATACTCTTTAGGTACATTAACATCTTTGTCCTATGTAAAGCTCCTGTTTAACTTATTCCCTCTTCATTCTCCATTTTCATCTTTATGTGCATACTATGTATACTTTCATTGTACATTCTTCTTAAATAGGAAATATTGTTTTGCATGTATGCATTTTGAATTCATGTGAATAGTATTGTGTAAAAAATCTGCATTTTTTGTTAACATTATCTTAAGCTCCATTCATATTGTTATTGATACATCTTCTGACGTTTTTAGCTTCTGTGTGATATTACATGGTAGGTGCCTGTCACATTCTAGCTGTATGCTCTTCTGGGGATGGATATCTAGTTTTGGTTTGAGTCTGCCTTTACCAATATCACATGGAAACTACCATGTGAGCTTCTTCCCCTTGATTATTTTTAGACTTCCACTCCAATAGTGAAAACTTTTGTCTTCTCCATCCACTTACTAAATTGTTCACTTCCAGCATACATGCATAGCAGTATCATAATTGTTAACACACACACATATACATATATATGTGTATATATACATATATATTAATAATATAAAATATTAATATTTTTATATTAATATTATATTAATAATATAAAAATAAAAGAATTTTGTCAATGGGAGTAAAATGCTTTAATGAAGTTCTTTTTGTTTATAGACTCTCTTTATTTCTCAAGTTATGTTAATAACACCTTTTCCCACAACCTTTTCAGTAACACTTGCAATACAGTTAGATTCTCTTGTCATAGTCTGCATTCTTTCCTGGGAGTATCAAACTCTTAAATGATGTTTATAAAATTGCATAAAGTTACTTTTTGTGATATAAAGTTCTGTGGATTTTTAAAAATGTATTATATCACTTGTTCACCATTTTAGTGTCATACAGAATAATTTCACCACCTTAATAATCTCCTGTGCCTCACCTATTCACTTAGTTGATGCATTTTTCTTTCTTTTTTGTTCATAAATTTGGTTATATTTTTCAAATTTTAATACCTTTTCAGTTTTAAAATTATAAATGTATTATTCTTATCTGCATTTTTTTCTATGAATTTTATCCATGATGTCCTTTGTTGGTCATAATTCCTTAACCTTCCTATAATAAAATTCATAAAGTCTTATGATTTGTCTTTTTTTGTATTTTTAAAATAGCTTGTTCTTGCTCCCATGTTACAAATTTATTTACCTTCATTTTTTTCCTGTTAACTCTAGTAATTTATCTTTTACTTTTGAGTGTTTACTTCACTTGTAGTGTATATTTACATGTGCTTTTAAAAGTTTCTTCTTCCTTTTCTTCTTCTTGTGTGAGTGTGTGCATGGTACTGGGAATTGAACTAAAGGACTCTTGCATGCTGGGCAAGTGCTCTAACACTGAGCTACATTCCTGGTCCTACATGTGTTTTTTGATAGAGTTATGATTTATACTACCTATAAAATAATGCAATCTTTTTGCATGGATTTCTGATAGCATCACTATAGCATTTTAAGTTCTTTTATACTCATGACTTTATAGTCTGTCTTATTTATCTGTTTGTATGCTGATATATTATGTATATGACTGTTTTATGTGTTAATATCTGGTTGTGCACATTCTTACATATTGTTGATTTTTAGGCTGACTTTGTTGTAGACTTTTTACTTCCACATACGTTTTCAAACAAGAATTTTGAGTGATTCAGAAAAATTCATCTGAAATTTTAATAGGGATTAGGTCTAATTTAAAGATAAATTTGGAGAGAATTGGTATTTTTATAATAGTAAGTCATTTACTCCAAAAGCATGGTCTGTCTTATTCAGACCATCTTTTATGATTTTATTAGAGTTTTAAAGGTCTGTAAATACAAGCACAAATTTAGATTTCTTCCAGCTTTTTATACTCCAGGATGAATCTCTTATAATTCAGCCTCCCTCCCTTCCAAGGTTTGCAGGTTCAAGACCGCCGTAAAGGGATTCTCCAGTGTCCAGAACACTCCAGGGTTCTCACAATTGTTATTATGGCTGCTAGTTACGCAAATCACTGTTAGTCTACCCTTCACATTCTTAACTTTTTCAGGCTTGATTTTTGAGGTGAGAGCCAGCAGCTTAAGTCAACATCCTAAAAAGCCTGGATAAAACTTCTTGTTGTTAAACCTGTTTGGATAAGGCTATATATTGCTTTTGTGTAGGGCAGATAAAGAGATGTCACCTACTTGATTCATTTTTGGTATCTCTATACTATAGACCTGGCCCTGATTTTGCAGGCCCTGGCATAAGAGTATATGTGGAGGTCCACCTAGCACATGTCTAAATATTTAAAGCTGATAAGCTATTAAATAAAGTACATTATTTACTCCTGCCTTGGCAAATATACCTTCAAAACAACCTGGAAATCTAGGTTTAAATTTAACAACTTTGATTCCTCTTAGCTCTGTAACAGAATGTGCAGAGAGTCAGCATACAGTTCATAGCATATCCTTATTTCTCCCCAGACCCATCTCTGCCCAGCTTCATGAGAATCTCATACATGCACATGTGTAGATCTTGACCCACATGTCTACATCCTGTCCACATCCTCCAAACAACTACCTCCCCTTGTACCTAGAGCATTTCTTACTAGCTGTGGTCTGCCTAGAGAGGAGGTCTGTGCCAGAACCGGCAGTTTTCATGGAATTCTGAGTACTAGAGTGAACTGAGGAAAGTGGACTTTTAAGAGAAACATTGACCCTATGGTTGCCTGAACTCCTGGAGAGGGTCCTAGAGGAAAGGCCATGAAAGAAGACTAGAATAGGATTCCCTAAAGTGAGGTACCCCTAGCTGGGGCTCTGTGTGGCTGAGTCCCAGGGAGGTACTGGTCAAGTGTTAATATTTCTTTTAAGCACTGGAGAAATAAATATAATTCCTTCCTTTTAATTTCTAAAAAAATCATATTTTGCTGCTTAACATAGTTCAGAGGTGAATTTTCTAATCTGGGAGTAAAATGAGCTGTTGGTTATGAGAAGAGATCTTTCCCTGAAGAATCTCTTTTCTGTTCTACCTGCACAATGCAGATATTAATCACAAATTTCCTATTTATCAACCCAGGTATTTAATTAAAATGGGGCCACTTGAAATAGAGGTTGGGAAATATGGGTGGTGCCTCAAGAAGACAAACCACGTTTTAGCAAAACTTCACTTAGTAGAGTTATATACATGTTTAAGAGTTGTGACCAGAGGTCAAAATAAATGATGTTTATTTAATTATTATTTTGTATGGACCAAAGGATCCAATTCAGTAATTTTCTTAACATTTTATTCAAGGGTCAAAATGAGTTTTGTTTTTTTTTTTTTAATTAACAGTTGGGTAGAGATTGAGGGCAAAATATAAACTTTATTCTTAATTGGTTAAGATTATGTCCAGGGCGGGCATTTGTATAGATTAATTTTTGCTTGGGAGGAGCCAACAGTACTATGTTTCATGTCCCATAGCAGGAAATGTCCAAATCTCATAGGTGTGCTTAGGTTGGGAAGACAGTGAAGTGTGTACAGTCGTGCATCATCTTTCCTTTGCCTCAGGTTCTCATGAGGTACGTGAATGACAGTGATGGACTCCTGTAACTGGTTGTACACTGGGTGGATGTCCCTACTATTGTGTTGGGCTGCCTTAAGAGACTGAGTGTCTGGGATGATGTCCTAGCCTTTGTCAGGCATCTCCTAAGCTGCTTCTAAATTTCAGCAGAGATATAGAGTGACGAATCTCACAGATAGATGCTCCTGAAAGAACCTTTACGTCTTTTTATTGAAGTATTTAAATCACAGCACACCTTGGCTGTGTACTGGAATATGTAAGAGATAGGAGGAAGAGTTAGAACACAAATAGTGTTCTAACTTAAATTGTGGTGAGAAGGAACTGTTTAAAAATGTTTGACTTTTTCTCAGTGTTTATGGTATATATTCATGGAAATGCTTAGAGCAACAACATTTTGAAATACAGCCATGCTAATTAAAAAATTGACTGGATATAATTTAGCTAATTGATGAGAATAATGATTTTATTTGAATTGAAATTAACTGCTGCTTTCTTTATTGTTTGGGCTTGATTTCAGTCTTTTGAGTCAATAACTGATGATTCTTTACAATGCAATTCTCTGCATGTTACACGGAAACAATCCATTAGAAATTAGAGTAACAACTAAGTGTAATTTTTTATTAGCTTTAAATATCATCATTGGGCACTTACAAATGACAATAAACCATATATAAATTAAACTGAATAAGAAAAACTGGTTGCGGATTAAAATTGTTTCCCCCACTCTGTGTTAAGTTTATTTACCCTTGCTCTGATTTTATACTAGTTTTTTAAATTTTCATTTGATTAACTTTATAATATTTTAGCTTATTTTATGAACTCCCCTCCCCCAGATTGCTGATACAGAAAGTAATTATTTAAAAACATTTGGTGACTTTGTTTCTGTTTAGGATGTTTTCATTTGACTTAGACTTCTATTTAAATTATTTCCCCTGCCTTCAGAGTGCTTTGTTATGTTCTGCATTGCAAAAATGTCAACAACCTAAGAACTTTCCAAGTGAATCAAATGTATCTTTGACTCTCTTGCTTTGTGTTTTTGTACCCCTTCTTCTCCACAGCTTTCCTCAATTAGCTCAGTTATTCCATTTCCTAATGGCAGAAAATGTTTGAATGTGCCCCCTCCCCTTATAGCTGAACCAGTTACCAGTGGTTTCTTTCAATCATGTTTTCTTATTGGCCAGTGTCTACTCTGATTAGTCAGGACATATAACATACTGATTATTAAATGTTTTGAATGTCACCCTGGTAATGGTCTTTAGTCCTAGTCCTTTCCCAACCAAATTGGCTTTTAAGAAATTTATCTATGATCTCATTTATTTACATATTTTGTTGATTTGGGGGTCTATGTTTTACATTGCCAAGGTCACTGCATTGGAAATAGTTGAGATAATTTTATTTAAGCCTAGAGGCATTGTAAGAAGGTTAAGATCACTATAGGGTTGGTTGGCTTCACAAATAGTGGACACATCCAGTTCTTCTCAGTTCATTTGAGCTATGATGTGGCCTCCTGGAGAGTCTACTGTCCTAAATTATTTTCTCCTCTCCACGTGTTTCTAAAACTTGTAACATATTGAGTCCTTTGCCTTTTACTTTCAGCCAATATGTTTTTGTAAAAACATCAAATATTTCTGGAAAGAGAATAATAAATTTAAATCACTTTAGGTTATTCATGCAATTTGGGGACTGAATAAACATGGATTATAGTAATAACATAAATGTGTTATAAAGAACTGAAATAACATCATTGTTGTTATCAGAATATTGAAGGTCTTGACGAGAGTCTGAGTCAAAGGAGGATTTCTCAAAGTACAAAAGGGAGCTGGTTGCTAAAATTCTTGGAAGATACCTCCCTCCTCCCTATTTGCTCAGGTAGGTTTTACAAAGCCTGACTGTGTAGATGGTGGCAGCATGATTTATTTTAATTGTATAATGAGTCACTCCAACCCATCACTAAAGTAAACAAAAAGCATAAAGCCAACTTTTAGTGACTTTTCAATGAGAGACCAATGAATGGTGTGCTATGCTCAATGTTCTTCTCAGCTTCAACTCCTAGATGGCGTTTCAAGAGAACTGACTTGGCTGTTGAGAGGCAGGAGGAGAAATGACAGATGATATGATCCTCGCACAGAAAAGAAGCCTTACAAGGTGACTGCACTGGAACTGACGGTATAGCAGAGAACATCATTTCACCCCAAAGAGCCTGCACCAATATTCATATCTGGAAACACCATTGGCCAGTGTTCTTCTCAGTTCATCTTTAGTGATTCTCTTCTCTCTGCTTGTGTCATTCACTTCCTAGTGTATTAGTCTTCTCTAGTAGAGTGGAAGTTCCTCTAATAAAGGGACTGTGCTAACTGGATATTTCATAAATGCTTATTTAAAACATATGCATTCTGCAAAACACAGTTTTACTAGCCCTCACTTTCTTGTGCAATGGGGATAAAGGGAAATATAAATATATATTTTTTATTTTCATTTTTCTTTTTACTGATAATTGTAGTTGAAAGCAAAATACCCTTCACAATTGTCAATGTGTATCCAGCTTCCAGTTTCAGTGTCACAAGAGTATGTACAGAGGTTAAGAGTATACTGGAGTCTGGAGTTCAGCTCTTGGGATTCACATTCTATTGCTACTCTTGTTATCTGTTTACCTTGGGGATATTAGTTAGCCACATCATGCCTCAGCATACTCATCTATAAATGGGGATGCTAGGAGTACCTAACTCACGAATGTTAATGGAGATAATGTATATATGGTGATTTTGAAATATCTACAAATTCTTTGTTACTTCATTCATCTAAAATTACCCTCTATTTCTCCTTCCCTTAGCATAGATGAGCCTTTGGACTTTTTGATTGATACAATGTAGCAGGAAGTGTGCAACCTCACTTCTGAGTGTCAATTAGAAAGAGAAACTTGTGCTATTGTCCTGTGGGAAACTCTGGGAGCCTTCAGCCACCATGTGAAGAGCCTGGAAAGACCACCCAAAGAGTGAGTTGCTCAAGTAATAAGCCCACTTATTCCAGACCCTCACTGTATCATTCTTTGCAGCCCAAGTGCCACATATGGTAATAGAAAAGCTTTCAAGATTGACCCCGCCCCTGCCACTACATGAGAAACACTGGACATCAAACCCAGATTTCTAAGCACATTTTATGATTATTATTGCCTTGAGTTGCTCTTTCAGAGTGGTATGTTGCTAAGCAATAGATCAATGTCATAGTTACAAGGTACTAAATGTTATACCTCACCTAGGGAAAGTACTAAGTGTTCTCTATTGTCACATTGATCTTTGTTGTTTGTTAGTGTGTCACATTGTTTAGTGAGTTTATCCCACTAAACCTACTTTATCTGAAAATTAGATGTAATAGTACCTGGATAATCTGCTTCGTGCAATTGAGATGAAGATTTGATAAGATCATAGGCCAGAAAGACCTTTGAAAAGTAATAAAGTCTGTAAAAAACAAGGTACTACGATGTTTTACATTTTTTTCTTATCTTAAATGTAATAGGAGTTTAATATAGAGAAGGTATTCATACTCCATTACCAGTGCTTTTAAGAGAGAAAATGGATCTTTTTCCCCCCTCAAATTTTAAACATCCTCAGGTCTCTGTGTACAAAGTCGCCAATTTTACACAATTATTAAAATTAATTTCTTGGAATAAAAATTGAAAATTACATGTCTTACTAGTGGTTTTTCATGTTCTAAATGGGGCTTAGATTTTGTATTTGCAGTTTTATTAGATCTGATTTCAGAATCTTTTTGCATTTAGCTATGTCATCCACAAGGTGGCGGCAAAGGTTCTCATTTGAATCAGGCATACACTGACTTCAAGTGCAGCACACAACAGATACAGAGACACATCCTGACACTGAAGATTGCAAACACTAGATTCATAGACACTTTCTTACTGAGGTAGAAGCAATATAGGAATGCCCAGCCACTGATCTATGAGTCACTAATTGCAACCTAAAACTTGCCCCAAAACCTAAGTATGACACCAGGAGGCTCTTGGTGGTGATTCTGGTGGAATAAACTATTAGGTGCTTTCTTAGCCTGGTGGGGAAAAAATATTTCAGATCCTGGAAAAAAATGGACAAAGATGAAATGGACTGGTGAAAAATCAAAGTTTCATTCTATAAGTAAGGAAAAAAACTCAAAATACAATGCTGGATTAAGATAATGCAGTGTTAGAAATTTGGGTGAAGGCATGTAGTTCCTGAAGCAGTGATTTTTCAAGCTTGGTTAAGCAGCAGATTTTACTCAAGACTGATTAAATCAAAACTCTGAAAGGATGCTGGGGCACTGATATTTTTTTCCCCCCTCAGTATTTTCCATATGATTCTAATGTGTAGCAAGATTGTGAATCACTGGCCCATAGGTTGGTTAGGGGAGAAAGCTCAGTAGTGAAGACAGATGCACAAAAAAGAGACCAGAGATATGGACGGCAACCTTCTAAGCCTTCTTATTTAATTTTAGTTATTCATCTTCCACCGAAATTGGGTGAATAGTCAAACTGATCAAATTCTTTCTGTACTAGGGCTTATTGCTGTTAAAGTAAGTGACACAATAGAAGGGCTTTTCCCTTGTTATGTTTTTAAATCAAAATCTCCACAAAGGGAGCTTTGTTTCTCAAGAATTTCCAGGTGAGATAATAATACTGTGAAGACCAATTAAAGTTGATGGTTCTTGGGTGATGCTACTTCGGTCAATCAGGTAAAATTCATTGGCTACTTAGTAACAGTACCAGCCAATTCTGCCTGATCAAGAATAAAAATAATTGATAAAGATGGACCAGTTTGTAGTAGTTGATCATTATGATTTAGCTACTAGGTTGTCCCCAAAAAACTCATGTGTGAGACAAGGCAAGAAAGTTTAGAGGAGAAATGATTTGATTATGAGAGCCTCAACCAATCAATGAATTAATCCCCTGATAGGGATTAACTGAGTGGTAACTGTGGGCAGGAAGAGTGTGACTGGAGGAGGTGGTTCACTGGGGGTGTGTCTTTGGGGTATATATTTTCTATCTGGAAAGTGGAGTGTCTCTCTCCCTCCCTCCCTCCCTCCCTCCCTCCCTCCCTCTCTCCCTCTCTCCCTCTCTCCCTCTCTCCCTCCCCCCTCCCTCCCTCCTGATCATCAAGTGAGCTGCTTCTCCACTCCTCAGCCATGGTGTTCTGCCTTATCTCAAGCCCAGAAGTACAAGACTGACTGTCTATGGAATGAGACCTCTGAAACTGTGAGCCCCCAAATAAACTTTTACTCCTCTGAAATTGTTCTTATTGGGTCTTTAGTCACAGGAGTGAAAACTAAAACATTGATGCATGATTTATTATTGTGATTTCTCAGGTAAGAACACAGCAGAATTTTCCAAAATTGATTTCAAAAGGGAATGATTTTGGAAAGTACTAACACAAGGGAGGTTAGTGGTTAAATAAATTTCAAAACACTGAATTTATATAAAGTAAATTGGGACTCTCCAAATAAGTGACATACAATGTTATATTTCCAAAATTATTCAATTAAAGAACTCTTTCTTCAGTTATGCCTACTAACCTTCCACGAATTGCTAGAATTAAAAGGTAAATTCCTGTTTTGTTCTTTGGTAACTTTGGTATGATTTCACCTTTTTGGAGTCTGTCTTCTCATATTTTAGCAATGGTATCTACTCCTCAGAATTGCTAGAAGCTTCAGTGATGTCATTTTTCAGTAAAAGATAATGAGGCAGCCCTTTTGATATTTTTAAAAATTATGTGTGGACAGTTTGTTGCCTTTGAACTCCATGGCATCTGCAGAATTTCTCTAGTTGAGGTTAATTTCCCTGTTTGGGATCATTGTGGGAGGCAGAGCTACGCCTTTTACTATAGAAGCTGCAAATGAGCAGGTTTTTTATTTCCTAGCCATTTGTCATGTAGGGTCTCAGACCCAGGAAACAAAGTTCAGGGTTCAACAGGTGGAAGAAGATGAAAATCACAGTTGGGACAGTCGACATGTCTTATTCAGAGGAAGTAGTAGTCTCCAGTCTCTGGCTTTCACTTTAGCCCCCAGCCAGTTCCAATTTTTTGCCCCTTATTTGCCCCCATTTAGCCCTGAGTCTTTTCCATAGGCCCTGTTCTATATGCAGGCCAAACAAAGAAGGCACATTGCCAACAGTTTACATAAGGATGGGTACTCACAAGTTAGTGTTGATGACCTGGAGTATATACCCTGAATCAAAATTTCTGATCTTCACTACACACTGACCATAACATAGTGGATTCATAGCTTTATCACACACTAAATGCATAACCTAGCTCCCTGGAAGCCTGTACGAAGGAGCCTAACTACAACCATTTGGGGCCTGCCCCCCCCCTCCCCCCCAACACTATTGCCTTGGGCCCTTGACCTTGGCTCTGTTAATGAAATGCTCCTGGCTGGGACTTTGTCTCTTGGAAGTGACAAGTGACGATTCTGGTTAAATTGACTCCGAGTATATTCACCATGAAATATGTATGACCATTACTATATAACCTTCCTTCTGCCAACAGGTGAATTCAAATTCCCTGATACTATTTACTCTACATAGAAAAGGTTTTCCTTGTTCTTCCAAAACAGAAATATAGAATAAAGTACCTTCATTTTCCATGGGCAAAAAAAGGCATATAGAAAAATCGCATGTATTTTCATATGTAAAGTAAATTAAGCTGAAAAATTGTCATGTTCTGAAACTTTGTTTCCGTAAATTGCCCTCAGGAGTTTTTAGCAAAGACAGAAAACAAAAACAAAATCTTATTCAGACCACAAAGATTTTTCTTTTTGCAAGGCAGAACTACGTAATTAATGCCACACAGCTGTGAGCAAGAAGGTGGTCTCAGGAGATGTTTTGTTTTTAAGAAGTGAAATATCCCAAAGCTGTTTTCAGTAGAAAGTTGGCTTTAATGGCACCTACTAAGCCCAAGAAGCAATCAAGGAGTGGAGTTCAGTGTGTTGGGAATTGTAAAGTGGATGATTTATATTGTGAGTCTTTTAGAGAGAAACAGCAGAGATCTAGTAAAAAGTGAAGGCTCGTGAGGCTGAGGCTGCCTACCACAGCATCATTGTGAAAGACACAGGAACAGTTCTGTTCATTGCACAACAGTTCATTCTCAGTTGCGTTTTTGGTTTGCATTATATTTCGATTTATTCTGATAGTAAATCATCATGTTTATCATTTGTATGAAGACACTGTGGCTGGTTAAAGGAGTATCCTCGTGTTCGCCCTAGGAGCTTGGTGGTTTGCTTAGGTTTGGCCATCTGAGGTCATCCTTCAGGGTGGTTCCTGTGGTAGGTCTATGTGAACAATGGAAATAAACACGTTAGGAAAACCACTAATGGGCATTATCCTTAATACTGCTAATCAGATGCATGTAGGGTCATATTATTTTTGTGGTTAGGACAAAAATAACCCTGTCCAGCATGATCCATATATCCATATACCCTCATGGGTCCAGAAAAAAGAAAAGTCAGAAATTCCCAGTACCAAAGAGAAAAAGGCATCACTGTTATTATGCCAAGCTACAAAACTTGTTGCACAGTGTTTTTTTTTCTTTTTCTATAAACTAATGATGGATTTGACTTTCTGCTCTGAGAATGAATAATCATTGCCAGAGCAAAAAAGTAAACTGGTAGCCGTGAGGCTGTTTGCTATAGTTTGGATGATGAATGTCCCAAAAGGCTTGGTTCCAAGGGTGGTGCTCTTGGGAGGTGATGGAAACTTAAGAAGGGGTGCCTAGTGGGCAGTCATTGGGGGGTGTACCCATCAAGGGAATTGCAGGACCCTGGCCTCTTCCTCTTTGCTTTCTGGTCATGAAATGATCAGTATGTTCTGCAGCATGCTCTTGGCCACTGTCATCTAGCACCCTAGCCCAGGGCCTGGAACAATGGGTCTGGGTCATGGACTAGAACCTCTATCACTGTAAGCTGAAATAAACCTTTTTTTCTTTATAAGTTAGTTATTTTAGGTATTTTGTTACAGTGACAGTAAGCTAATTAATACAGGTTCTGATTATAGAATTGACATAATAGATCTGTAGTTTTTATTTTAGTAAAACACTTATAGTATGAGTTTTTTAAAAAATATAATTACCTTCTTCTTTGTATTGTAACAAATGTACCACCCTCTTAATTTTTCTCTTTCAAGACAATCTAATAGAATTCTATTTGTACAGTACAAGAAATCTCATCTTTTATTGTCTTCAATGAATTTGTGCCTTGGAATGAAGATGAAATGTGAGATATGAATATGTACTTCCCTCATTTAGTACAAGTTCTTATGTTTCTCTCATAGTATGAGATATATGTGCTGGATGTGGTTCTAAAATATTTTTTACCCAGATTAATTGTACGGTGTAAGGAAAATCATTTCTCTTTTGGCAACCCGGCGAGACCTAAAACACTAGTTACTTCCAAAGCAAAAGGGCAAAACATACGCTTGCTTTGCCTTTGTGAGACTGAGACAGTTAGTCTCTATCCCATGGGGCATGTAAATATGACCACAATTCAGTTTGAGGGCTTGAAGAAAGTAATTGATCAGGGGGACTAGTTTATAATAACACTTTAGTTAAAAGTGAAATAGCATTAAATGGTTGATCATAAGGTATGAATTGGAGGTGTACCTAGTCATCATAATACCTTGAGAGACAAAAGGAATTGACTTATAAGAGCTGTTTAAATCTCTAACTTGAAAGGAGTGGGTCCAGGTATTCATTGAAAAAGAAATACATGCCTGACACTGTACTACTTCTTAGAGTATTTTATTTACTGCTTAAGATGATTCAAATTCTTTTCAATTTTTTTAAATTTTTATTTTTAATGGTAGATGAACACAATACCTTTATTTAATTTATTGATTTTTATGCAGTACTGAGGATGGAACCCAGTGCCTCACACATACTAGGCAAGCTCTCTACCATTGAGTTACAACTCCAGCTCCTAATTCAAATTCCTGATAGTTGAAAATCATAATACAGTGAAGTGATCCATTTTCTCTAGTCACTGGATTGGGATACTTTTGTTTTCACATCAGTTGGGGCAACATTGTGAACAAGATAGCAAAATAAAAATTTGACAGCATCGGAAACCCTCAGTTCAACTCAGACCTGAGATAAACCCCAAATATTGTTTGCATGATTTTAAAATCTCAGATGTAATATCTTTAAAATATATACTTGGATCTGGAGAGAATATATATATTTTAAAATGTGCAGAATTAAGGTTACCTTCAGTTTAAGGTGTGGCATTAAGTCAAAATAAACTATTTTGTGTTCTTAATATCTCCATCAGACATTTTTAAAGGAGTGAAAGCATACTATCTGAAAGAAGCAAGTGATAATATTTCAACAGTGTTGCTTTAATTTGAGGGAAAAATGCCTTTTTCTCCTAAGAACCCTGCTGTGTTATTTTTAAGACTTGATGAGCCCTATCTTTAAACTGTTTTTCCTATTGAAGTGCATCAAACTCCTTTACATGATCTTTATGATGTTATTATCTTAGATGTGACATTATGATGGATGTAGCACCAGGCTGGGGTCAATAGAGCTGGAGTTGGTTTTAACTGTGTCAGAAATTGGCTGTGTGTACTTGTTTAAGCACTTTAATTTTTTTAGATGCTTCATATTCCCAATTGTAAAATGAATTTGAGTAGATAATAAATAGAATAATCTAAATGATAAAGTCTTCCAAAACCGTGGTTTTTAAAGTATATGTTCAATGTTGGATTCTTTACTGTTCTATTTTTTAAAAAATGTACTCACCTAAGATAAGATAAACACGTCGGCCTCCAGTATATCTTTCATTTCAGCATCAATCTGATAAGACAGAAAATATATAATTTATGAAACACTGTATTTATAGACGACTAGAGCAGATAAGAAATGTACAAAACTTTGGAATCTTATTTGAGGAAACGATTCTTGACAGAATGGTATGTCAATTGTCATTTTTATTTGCCAAGCTTCACATTTATTTAACTTTATTTATAACTTTATTTAACATTCTCACCCCGCTTAAATATTTTACAATCTGCTGGGAAAATAGACAAAGAAATGAGAATTGAATTTAAGTGCTGAGTTGGGTGTGGAGTGTTGGCGCCCAGTTTGTAATCCCAGTGACTTTGGAGGCTGAGAGAGGATGGTTGCAAATTCAAGGCCAGCCTGGGTAAATTAGTGAGTCCCTTCTCAGAATAAAATAAGGCTGAAGATGCAACTCAATGGTAGAATGCTTGCCACCATGCGCAAGGCCCTGGCCCCATCCCCAGCACCAGAGCAGGGAAAAGCAAGCAAGCATTTAGTAAGTGCTGATTGGTGAGTGACACACCATGTGATGTGATACCAAGGAATTTTTGAGTGCTAGGGAATTCCTGGAGGAGGTGGTGTCTAGAGTAAATCCTGAAGCCCAGTGAAAGCTAGGGAAATTAGGCTGCATCGTTTTATGCAACGTTGTTGAGTTAACAGCAAGTTTAACGTGTTTGGAAAACTGCCTATAGTTCAGGAGAACACCAGGGGCATAAGACACAGTGATGGGAAGAAACCAGATCCTAGATCTAGAATGTAGAAAAGAAAAAAAAAAAAAACCCAACAAACAAAAAACCCCCCAAGAAAACAATGGATTTCAGTTTGGAAGTGATGGAGAGCTACTGGAGGAACATCTAGCCATTTTTTTTTTCTTTAAAAAAGTTATTTTGATCTCAATATAAGATGGGATTGAGGATGAGGCACTGGCGACAGAGTGGAGAAGGAGCCTAAAGGGGAGGTTGTATTCCAGGTGAAAGGTGACCTAGGGTCAGGTACTGAGAATGTTGAAGAAGATGGGTAGGAGACAGAAATGTTGAGAAATTAGAGTTGATAGGGTTTGGGATTTGGTTGGATAGGTATGAAAAAAGAAAAGGAGAAATCAAGTAACACTATGTTTTTGCTTTTTGGATAACAGGTGAATAATGGTGAAATTCATAAAATTAGGAAAAACAAGAGGAAGGTTTAGAGAGATGATTTGATTGTGATTATCTTAAATTTCTTGTGAGACAAGAAAACCTGGTGCTAAGAGGAAAAATCTGGGCTGGAGGTAGAGATTTGGAGATAAAATGTGCACAGATGAGAACACTCATGAAAAGGTGTCATAGAGTTGAAGACCAAGGATAAAACACTGGGAAAATAGAAATTTAAGGAATGGGTAGAGGAAGAGGAAAATATGAAATTAGAATAAGAAAGGAAGAATCATAGAACTGAAGGATTAAAGTAATAATAGATGCTGAAGAAATTGTTTTAGGAAAGAAGGAATAGTTATAGTTGTCTACTAAAGCAGAGAAGTCTATTAAGGACTGGAAAAAGTTAGAATTACCAAGGACACTCTTGGTGTGAACTTGTTAGTGGCAGAGTACCAGCAGAGCCAGATTGCAAAGGCTGAGTAGTTAAAGGAGGCAGGAGGAATCACAGAATGTCCTGTTCTTTCATGGATCTTATAAGGGGAGGAGAAAGACCACAGGGAGGTGTCTACAGTGTTGTGTTACCTATGTTTTTAGATAAGGAGAAGAGCAACTTTAAAACAAGTTGGGCAAAGGTAGTAAAAAAAGGAATTGTTGAAGCAAAAGCAGAGCATATAACTAATGGATATAACCCAGGAAGGGAGGCGGATAGAATTCAGAGTGATACTACCAACCTGGTATAATTTTTTTGCCATTTAAACAACAATAATTTTTCAGCCAATAGTTAATAGTCTTTTTGGTGTCAAGATTTTGCTTTTCTCACTGCTAACTTAGGGCTTAAGTCTATAACAATGATATGAAGTGAGAGTAAAGTCTCATGAAGAATAAGCTTGTGATTTTCCTAACATTACATAACCTCTATAAATCTTAACCCATCTAAAGGAGGGAAATTAAAATGGTACTTAACATTTAGAGTCGTTTTTATTATTCTGTAAACATAAATTTGTAAGGCTAAATCATACTCTGCTTAACATATCATAAAATATCTACAGAGAGAGAGAGAGAGAGAGAGAGAGAGAGAGAGAGAGAACTGAAGTGGCTACGTGAGGGTTTCCTGAAGTTATGAGGTAGGGAGGAGAGGGGACCGAGTATGTCACCCTTCTTGTCAGCCCAGTTTCCACTTCTCTATTTGTATTTGTCCCTGTTTCCAGGATTTTACTTATCTACTCCAGCATATGACAGTGGCCCTCTAAATACTATGGGCAGTTCATAGTTGTGTGACTAGTTCTCTTTTGGGACATCTCAGAGGAAGCACAGTAATGAGTTCTCAGAAAAGATCATAGGATGCCTTGTCAGAATGATGGCAAAGAGAGAAAAAGCATTTTAAGTCTGATTTTTTGAAACTGCGTGTTTTTCTGTAGGCAAAAAGTTCTCTGTGGTATAAACAAATCAACTGGTTCTGAGAGTGCCACGGTAAAGCCAAGAGATGATCTCACTGGTAGTTCCGTTTCTTGGTCATGTCAACATTAGGACAGTAGTAGGGGTGGCTTTCCACATAGTGAGATGCTGCTGTGGTGTGATTCAGAAGGCCCTTTTGCCACTCTTCCAGCACTGTGCCAAGTACACTTACAATGGCAAACACAGCCTGATCCCTAGATGTAAGTGGCTTGAAGTAAAAGAGCAGGTAGACATTCCTTTAAAGGAAACAAAACTGTCATGCAAATATAGCAGGTGGTCTAACAAATTATGATTCAAATAAGGGTAAGTAGATAAAAAGTCACACTAAGTGCTGGGAGTTAAGGGCAGTGATGTTCTGACAGGTGTTACTGGAGCCCAAGCTAATTGGCCTAGTTACCTAGCTATGAGGTCAGTTTAGAAGGATAGCCAGAAAGACCAGAGAAACACAAGAATGAATCTGAGTGCTCTAAATACTCAAATGTGTTACAAACACCTCATCAACTCCCTTGGTTACTTAAGAACAGCACTACTATAAAGTTTCCTGGTGACAAAGAAAGAAAACAAAAAGCTATAAACTTGCCATCTCATCATTGCCATTGAAACCAAATGAGTTTTAGAATGGATTATGTTATAATGAAAAATAAACTGAAAATCAGTTATTTTTCCAAAGATATGAAAAATAAGGGGCTGGAGGAAGCAAGGATTTTGTTCATCAAGTTCAGTTTGTCATGTGTGATGTTAAAAAGGGAAATGTGCATCTGGAAAAACAGATAAAGATGACAGGGGAAGGTTTAAGCACTGATATTTCTTATCATAGAATCTAGAAGATTATTTAGCTCCCCCCACCTTTTAAATGGCTAAGATCCTCACAGCAAATTTTGTTGATAGAAAACAACTTTTAGGTAAGGTAATTTTATTTTTCTGGGAAAAGACAACCTAGAAAGTCGAACTTTTTTAGTGTTTATGTTCAAATCTTATGTGGTTTGAATTTTAATTTAAGATGAAGATGACATAGTTTGTCAGTGGAATTTAAAGAGTGAGCTTTTATTGTATTCTCATTTTGAAATTCCAACTTTATAAATCATTACAAATAAGATTATCAAATAGTTTTGCAAGTAGGTTATAAATTTAGAAATGAGAAATCATAATCTCTAAAGTTAGAAAAAAAACTCAACAACCCAATATGTAGTTTCGGTTGTCAAACTGATAAAAGACTATGTTGATCAGGCAGTAAAAAAATAAGACTTCACAAAAATATTAAGAGAATTGCACTCGTAGCCCAAGACTTTAAAAGAAAAAGGAGTAATTAGAAAAAAAAAGGCCATTTCAAAATATAAAAGAACTGCTATTGGGAACAGAGGACACATTTTCTATTTTAGAGAAAGCCAAGGTAGGTTCAGTAGAAATTATAAGATAAAATTTTCATGAAATGATATTTACCATCACTGTGTGAGATGGGCTCTGATATTTGTATTGTATTTTTCTTTCCTTTTTATAAGTGGCTACCAGGTTACAACTTACCAGTTGAAAGACACTATACTGTACTTTCATTCCTGTATTCACAAACCTTTTTGTTTCTTAAAACATACAATTTCCTATATTTTGCCTTAATTTGCTTTCAAGTGGGCATCACATGGAAACAGTCATTTTTCCTAGTTCCTCGCTAAGACAACGAAGTTATAATATAGCACCAGGAAAAGCCTGTCATATGATGACATTTTACTAACAAAATACTGAATAAATCTGAGGGCTCAAGTTCTTCACATACTCTGCAGTGATAAAGGAGGGCTGTGTTCTCTTACCTGTGAGCCACAGTAGAGAGGAGGTGAATTTATGGAACAGCACTTGGAGGCAAAGTCTGAAAGCTTGTCAACCACCCCTGTCAGCTCCATGGGTGTGGCGTTAGGCATTTTTGCTCTTAGTCGCTCTTCTAGTCTAAAAGACCATTTTTATTATGCAAGGTTTTATTAGATGTATTTTGTAAACGTTTCTAATGCAAAATGACAGTCATTTCAAATCTTATGCAATAAAAAAGAAAAATACTTGTCTGTCTCAAGAAAATTCTATGTATGTGGAATGATTTTCAGTGAGTCAATTTGAAATTAGAAGGTGAAATCTATACCTCTTTCAAGATCATGAAACATAGAAACTGCTGCTGAATTTAAATGCCAATCTTTCCACATTTATTTGCTCATTATTTCAACACAAATGACTTCCTTTTGTATGTTCTCTGACATTTTTACCTTCTCTCCAGTTGATTCAAGCTCTTAAAGAATATTTCCTTACACGATTTGATACTACCTTTATGCTTTTTCTTTTCTCTCATATTTCACCCCTCAGTTTGTCTGTCTCAACACACTATGCTCATTGATGTGAATCAAGCACTTTGGCCCTTCTTTTTAGCTGTTTGACTAATGAATCTTCCATCTCACTTTTAAGATGGAGATAGGACTTCATAGCTCTGGATTCTTTCAGTTTGGTCAATCTGTGGTCTTGGAGCCTCTCCACCCTCATAATGGATAGCTCAGCCTGGATTTGGGGGAGGGGACTTCAAATATCAAAACCCAGCCGTCTCTGTATTCTCTGATTTCATAACCCTAGATGTCAATTCTGCTACATGTTCATCTGGAATCATGACTATGTAAACAATGATTACTCAATTGCCTCCTTGCATTCCTGGAATTCGTAACTGTTTGCAGAGAGTTATCTGTTTAACATCCAACTGCCTCTGAAATATTCTTTTAGGTTATACAATTAAATAATTTTCTGATAAATGAGAAATAACCACTTTAAACTTGAGGCTTTCATTGATTTTCATTTATTTCTTGAACTTTGCTAAAGTAGACTTCATGGGGGGTCACTGATGGAGATGGCTTTTGGGATTCTTTGGGAGTTCTGTTTGTACTTATTTGAAGCCTGGGCTGATCAAAATGATTTGAAATGGGTGTGAGAAATTCACTATATAAAGCTGAGAAGGTCTTCTAAATGGAAAATTTCCCCCAAGAAATCGGTACCACTTCTTTCATTATTTAGTGCTAATGCCTATTTATTTTTAAAAATGCCTTTTACTCCCCTTAACTGAGAAAAAGTGCTTGAACATTATTGATAATTAGCATTTGTATTTCCAGTATATAGGTAACATATGCTGATGATGGCAGATTGATTGCTTGGGTCTTCTTGTCAGACAATATGTGGTGAAGTTAGATAGTACTTTTCAATAGTTCTATAGTTCCTCAATATGAACATCAATATTTACAGAGAGCTCTGGGGCAAGAATGTGCTAATGTTGCCATTTTGACCCAAGTTCTTGCAGGTAGATTTTATAAGTTATATTTTTGTGTCTATGTTTTAATTGGTCACTCAGTTGATAATATGATATTTTCCTCCCAGAAAAATAACTCGTCTGCTTCTTATACAAATATTAGATTCTAATTCCTTTTTAAAACAATTTTACCTTTGTGTTTTGCTGTTCACTTAACACATTCTGAGTTTTCAATTTTGCTTTCAAATCACAATATTAGAAAAGTATTATTGAAACATTTGGTGAACACAGCCAGAACAAATCACTTACTTTTTCTTGTACTCAGTGAATGTGTTTTCTGAATAATCTGCACACAATTCTTGTCCCTTGTCAAGGAAAAGAGATTGTTTCCTCTTCATTAGAGAACCCTATAAGAAAAGCAATATTTGCATGAAAAAAATTGTCTTGAAACACTGCCCCATAAGGTCATTATACCAAAATTCTATGTCCTGTCTGTGCCAGAAATCAGCAAATATTTTCAGTGTAAAGCCAGATTGTAAATATTTTAGACTTTGCAGGCCATTTATGGACTTATAACTACTCTGCTCTCTACAAAGAAGTCATAAACAATATGTAAACAATGAGGATGGATGTATTCCAATGAAAATTTATGTTATGAATTTCAATTTTTATGCATCATGAAATAGTAATATTTTCTCCCAAGCAATTAAAAAATGTAGAACCATTTTTCCATTTTTAGCTTATAAGCTATACATACAAAGGTAGGCAGTGGGCCAGGTTTGGCCCAGGGGTTGTAGTTTGCCAACTCTTGATGTACATGGTTGATTAAGAAAACCCAGAAAATCATACCTTAGTAACAAAACAAGCAGCAGGATTTTGAGAGTCACAGCATTCACTAAGGGTTTTCAGGGTTAGTGTGAGTATTTTGCTGAGGAATACTTCTGGAATGTGAGTCCTTCTACTTAGTTCAAATGCATACCTGGTGTGAGAGAGAAAGATGATAATACTTTTTAAGATGTATGTGGATATGTGTGGATGTGTTCTTGTTTTGAATAGGACATAGCTATCATAAAGGCAGAATACCTGGTTTCTGCATCTAAATTATAAAAGATTTATCCCAAACTAACTCCACAGCAACAGGTTTTGGGTTGTACAGTGTTTTTATTAAAATGTGAGTTATTAATACTTGTAATAAATTCAAAGCAAGTATTCAAATACACTCATGAAAACATGTTATAATACTTTGAAACATGTAATATGTATTTATATATTATATGTAAAACATACGGAATTTTGTATAAATAATAGAATTGACCCTATCAGTAACATCAAGGCAGTTAAGCAGATTTTCTGTAAAAAATAAAGTCTGTATAAATTCCACTGCTGCCTACACACTGATGAAAACATCAGTATTTATAAGAAAATTGTAAATTAGAGTTTTGGTCCTATCTACAAATCTGTTGTCTGATATGAGGACTTTTCAAGATATTTGCAAAATACTTTCATGCAATTAGTAGGCATGTATTCATAGCATATGCAACTCATGGTATGTTTACCTTAGTTCCTTTGTTAGATAAAACAAGATAAAGGTCCACCTTTTCTTTTTTTTTTGGTACTGGGGGTTGAACTCAGGGGCACTTAGCCCCTGAGCCACATCCCCAGTCCTTTTTCATATTTTATTTAGAGATAGGGCCTTGCTGAGTTGCTTAGCACCTTGCTGAATTGCTGAGGTTGGCTTTGAACTTGTGATCCTCCTGCCTCAGCCTCCTGAGCCATGGGATTATAGGCCTGTGCCACCACGTCTGCCAAGGTACACCATTTCTTTTCATTTAATCTCATTTTTCTTTTGATGGTAGTGAATATCAATACTTTTAGGAAAAACATGATTCTATATTTGTTTATTTGTATCAAATAATCATTCTCCAAAAGTTGGATAAACTTTAGACTTTGGATCTCTGACTTTGAATTAAATACCATGTGATAAATTAGCTAATAATTATATAAACATTTACACTGCCATATTTTTTGTGAATATATTTAATCATATAAAAAGTTTTCATACTTACTAATCTTTCTAGATGAATTTCTTAGTAGTAATTGTGCAGTAGTAAGAAAGTATTACCATTCTCAAATTAAGAAGAGACTTTGATTCAGAAAGGTCTTTTGAAAGTGCATGATAATCAGAAGAGGCAGAATTAGGAATGCTAAATTCCATTTGCCACATCCAAACTCTTTTTATTAAATTCAATTGTTCTTTGTTAAAATACAGTTTTAAAATTCTGAGTCATTTAAAGTCAACTAATAAATACTTGAAGTCCATAAAAAGCATAAAAAACTACCTATGTTTGAATGATAGCATACCTTCCCTCAATCTGGCCACAGTGAGATTTTCTCCAGGAGAAGTTGATACAGAAAGACATTTCACATCACCTCTACTTACTGATCCATGGCTTTGGTGTTTTTTGCATCACACACATCTTTATTTGTGGGGAACTGGACATCTGGCAGTTGGGGTGGTTGGGCAGCTGGCATGAAGTAAGTGCACATAAAAATGTCCATAGGTGTTTTTTCTTGACAACAGTCTTCAAACTTAGAATTCTTTGTGGATAAGTTGTCACATATTTTTACTGTGTGTTCAGGCAGCTACAAAAGGAATGGTGAGTTTGTGCATTGTTAGCTTCTTTGTTGGTCTTATGACAAATAAGGTTTAGGCTTACAAGTCCTGGCCTCATGTTCAGGAAAGTAAGTGTGATGCTCTTAGAAAGTAAATTGATACAACACATGGGAAGGCAATTTATCAATATATACTAAAAGCTTAAAAAATTGTACAACTGCGTCTCTAAGAATTCATACTTAGATAATAATTATGGATAAAGGGAAGACTTAAAATAAGGCTATATAATACAGCTCTACTTAAAATATTGGAAAACAAACACAACTTAAATACAATAATAGAAAATTAGTTAAATTGAAATATGGTATGTCTGGGGAGATAGATGTATTACATATAATAAATGTATGTGATAGAGTCCTATTTAGCCATTATATGTCATTATAGAAAACATCTAGTAACAATTATGCATTTTGATGGAAAAAACGACACAATGCATCTATTGCTGAAGAGGTTAACAAGATCTTGGAGACTGACTGTTGTGGTTTGGATATGAAGTGTCCCCCAAAAGCTCACATGTAAGAAAATGCAAGAAGGTTCAAAGGAGAAATTATTGGATTGTGAGAGTCTTAACCAAATCAGTGAATTAATCTCTGATGGGATTAACTGAGTGGTAACTAGAGGCAGGTGGGGTGTGGCTGGAGGAAGTGGTTAATTTGGGTGTGTGGCTATAGGGTATATATTTTGTATCTGGAGCTGGAGTCTCTCTCTCTATTTCATGATCACCATATTGTGAGCTACTTTCCTCTGCTGCACTCTTCTGCCATGGTGTTCTGTCTCACCTCGAGCCCCAAGGAATGGAGCCAGTCTTCTCTGGATTAAGACCTCTGAAACCATGAGGTCTCAAATAAACTATTCCTCCCTTACAGTTGTGCTGGTTGATCCTTTAATCACAGCAGTGAAAAAGCTGACTAAAACATTGAACTGCACATAAAGCAATTATTCCAGTTTATATACTCAGGACAATCATAGAACTTGAAAGTTTGAAATGCCCATCAAGTTATGAAAAGTGTTAGTAAAAATATTAATAGCCTCTAATAGTATAATGATTACAGCACTAATAGGATTTTATGTAATAATGACATTTATCTGTAACTGCTCTGTCCTATAATGTTGTGCAATTGAAATGTGGCTGTGTGACTAAAGAACTGAATTTTAAATTATGTTCAATTTACATACATTTAATTTTTGTTAAAGTTATACAGTATCCCTATGAAGCTAACTGTTACTGTACTGTACACTTCAAATAAAGGGTTTGGGATTGAGGTCCCATGTCCTTGCATGTTGAATTTGTCATGTATTAGTTGCATGGTCTCAAATTTTTGCCCCTTGTTAATCTTGTTTTCTCATCTGTAAAATAAACTGAAGAATATATTGATATCGCATAGAATACATGTGAAGATCCATTAAAATAACACACATTAAAAGTAGCTTAAAGAGCCTGCCAGGGAGAGCACAGCACTGCCTGCTAGGCACATGATGAAGATAATAGGGATTGCCTTACCTCTTTGGCCATGCAATCTTCAGAAGTAGACTCACAGCATTTGGAGAGGATTCTAGTAATATCTTCAGCTAGTGGCAAAACATCCTCCAGATCAGCAGTAGGCACTTTCTGGGCTAATTTGATGAGATGACTAAATAGTTAAAAATGAATCTGTTAGTTGGAAACGTCCTCAGTTTTCTTGGTTTCATTATGTACATACTTCCTAGAGGAATAATGTACTTTCAACTCTTTGATTTCAACAGATGCACGGAGCACATCTATACATGCTAGAGCCTACATATCAAAGCTGCACACTCAAAATTAAACTACCCCACATGAGTCTTTTCAGATTTTCAATGCTCAAATGAAGCTTCTCTTCTGGTCCAATCTACACAATAGAAGCATGGCTTTAAGATGCTGGATCTAAAAGGGCAGTAAAGAAAGCACATCTTTCTATTCATGAGGCCAATGTTGTGTTTTTATAGCCTCTTAGTATTTACAAAAAGTTTTATAAATTTACTTAGAAATTGTAGGTAAAAGAAGTAAAAAAATACCTTTGGCCCTCTACTAAAGAGTAAATAAATGTTGATATTTGGGGTGTGCAGTGCTTAAGCATTTTATAAGGGTGTGAATGGGATTATGCTATACTCTTTTTATATTTGATTTCTTCACTTACATATCAGGAATATCATAATAAAATAAAAAATAAAAGCTACTCCAACACCTGGAGACTAAATAAATGAACAATGGGTTGCAAAAGATATCAAGGAGGAGATTAAAAAATTTTTAGAGGTAAATGAGAACACCGATACAAAATATCAAAATCTCTGTGACACCATGAAGGCAGTTCTAAGAGGAAAGTTCATTGTATGGAGTTCATTCCTTCAAAAAAGAAAAAGTAACAAATTAATGACCTAACATTGTATCTCAAAGCCCTAGAAAGAGAAGAACAAATCAACCCCCAAAGCAATAGGAGACAGGAAATAATTAAAATCAGAGCAGAAATCAATGAAATTGAAACAAAGAAACAATTGAAAAATTGAAAAAACAAAAAGTTGATTCTTTGAAAAACTAAATAAAATTGATAAACCATTAGCTATGCCAATGAAGAGAAGGAGAGAGAAAACTCAAATTACTAACATCGTGATAAAAAGGAAATATTACTACAGACACTATAGAAATACAGAAGATAATTATAAATTATTTTGAAAATTTGCACTTCAATAAAATAGAAAACACTGAAGGCATCAACAAATTTCTAGAGGTATATGATATGCCCAAACTAAACCATGATAATGTACACAATTTAAAGAGATCAATTTCAAGCAAGGAAATAGAGGTCTCCTTCAGAAGCCTATCAACCAAGAAAAGCCCAGGACCGGATGGATACAAAGCTTAGTTTTATAAGACCTTTAAAGAAGAACTAACACCAATACTTCTCAAACTATTTTATGAACTAAAAAAAAAGAGGGAACACTTCCAAACACATTCTATGAGGTGAATATCACCCTGATTCCAAAACCAGACAAAGACACATCAAAGAAAGAAAACTTCAGACCAATATCTCTAATGAACATAGATGCAGAAATTCTCAATAAAATTCTGGCAAATTGAATACAAAAACTTTTCAAAAAGAGAGTGCATCATGATCAAGTAGGGTTCATCCCAGAAATGCAAGTTTGGTTCAACATTCAGAAACCAATAAATGTAATTCATCATATCAATAGACTCAGAGATAAAAATCATATGATTATCTCAATAGATGCTGAGGAAGCATTTGATAAAATACAGCCTCCCTTCATGTTCAAAAATTCTAGAAAAACTAGGAATAACAGGAACATACCTCAACATTGTAATGGCTATCTATGCTAAGCCCCACACCAACATCATTCTAAATGGAGAAAAATTGAAAACATTCCCTCTAAAAACTGGAACAAGACAAGGACGCCCTCTATTACCACTTCTAATTAACATAGTTTTTGAAACCTTAGCCAGACAATCAGACAGACAAAAGAAATTAAAGAGATACAGATAGGGAAAGAAGAACTGAAATTATCACTATTTGCAGATGATATGATTCTGTACCTAGAAGACCTGAACCATTCCACCAGAAATCTCCTAGAACTAACAAATGAATTCAGCAAAGTAGCTGGATATAAAATCAACACCAATAAATCAAAGGCATTTCTGTCCATCAGTGACAAATCTACTGAAAGAGAAACTAGGAAACCACCCCCTCAAACAACAACAACCACAAAAACAAAACTTGGGAATAAACTTAACAAAAGAGGTGAAAGACCTCTACGATGAAAACTACAACACGTTAAAGAAAGAAATTAAAGAAGACCTTAGAAGATGGAAAGATCTCTCTTGTTCTTGGATAGGCAGAATTAATACCATCAAAGTGACCATACTACCAAAGGCACTATACAGATTCAATGCAATACAATCAAAATCCCAATGACATTCCTTATAGAAATAGGAAAAGCAATCATGAAATTCATCTGGAAAAATAAGAGATCCAGAATAGCCAAAGCAACCCTTAGCAAGAAGAGTGAAGCAGGTGGCATTCCTATACCAGACCTTAAACTATACTACAGAGCAATAGTAACAAAAGCAGCATGGTACTGGCACCAAAATAGACTTATAGACCAATGGTACAGAATACAGGACAGAGTCTAATCCACATAACTACAGTTATCTTATATTAGACAAAGGTGCCAAAAACAAACATTGGAGAAAAGATAGCCTCTTCAACAAATGGTGCTGGAAAGACTGGAAATCAACATGTAACAAAATGAAATAAAACCTTATCTCTCACTACACACAAAACTTAATTCAAAGTGGATCAAGGACCTAGGAATTAAGCCAAAGACCTTGCGCCTAATGGAAGAAAAAGTAGGCCCAAATGTCCATCATGTCAGATTAGGCCCCAACTTTCTTAATAAGACTCCTATAGAGTAAGAATTAAAGCCAAGAATCAATAAATTGGATGGATTCAAACTAAAAAGCTTCTTCTCAGCAAAAGAAATAATAAGTGAGGTGAATACAAAGCCTACAGAATGGGAGCAAATCTTTACCACAAGCACATCAGATAGAGCACTAATCTCTAGGGTATATAAAGCACTCAAAAACCTAAACACCAGAAAAACAAATAACCCAAACAATAAATGGGCCAAGGAACTGAACAGATACTTCTCAGAACAGGATATTAAATCAATCAACAAACATGAAAAAAATGTTCAACATCTCTAGCAATTAGAGAAATGCAAATCAAAACTAAGATTTCATCACACTTTGGTCAGAATGGCAGCCATTAAGAACACAAACAACAATAAATGTTGGCAAGGAGGTGGGGAAAAAGGCACACTCATACATTGCTGGTGGGACTGCAAATTGGTGCAGCCAACATAGAAAGCAGTATGGAGATTCCTTGGAAAACTTGGAATGGAACCACCATTTGATCCAGCTATCCCAGTCCTTGGTTTATACCCAAAGGACTTAAAAATAGCATACTTCAGGGACACAGCCACATTAATGTTTATAGCAGCACAATCACAATAGCTAAATTATGGAACCAACCTAGATGCCCTTCAGTATATGAATGGATAGGGAAACTTTGGTGTATGTATGTGTGTGTGTGTATATATACACACACACACACACACACACACACACACACACACACATACATACACACACAATGGAGCATTACTCAGCATTAAAAGAGAATAAAATCATGGCATTTGCAGGTAAATGGATGGAGTTTGAGAATATAATCTTAAGTAAAGCAAGCCAATCCCCCAAAACCAAAGGCCAAATGTTTTCTTTGATGAGGATGCTGACTCATAATGTTGATGGTGGGGGAGCATGGGAGGAGTGGAGGAACTTTAGATAGGGCAAAGGGGAGGGAGGGAAGGGAAAGGAGAGGGTAAGGCAGTAGGAATGATGGGGGAATGAGTTAGACATCATTACCTGAAGTACATGTATGAAGACATGAATGGTGTGAAAATACTTTGTGTACAACCAGTGACTTGAAAAATTATGCTCTATATGTGTAATATGAAATGAATTACATTCTTTCCATCATGTATAACAAATTAGAATAAATAGTAAAAATTATTACAGTTAAAAGCATCCATTAAAATGACATTGTGTGCTTCATAATGTGATGTACTAAGGACACATATCACTTATTTAGTATTCCTGTTAACAACATCACTTGAATTTAATCTTTAAGAAACACTGAAAGAATCTAAACTGAGAGACATTCAATAAAACAAATGGTCTCTACTCTTAAAAATGTCATAATCATGAAAAAAATGAGTAAATAAAAGCTGAAGAATTATTCTGGATTAATAGACTGAAAAGTAATAAAACTCAAACTCAATTAGTGATCCTGAATTTGATTTTGAACTAAGGAGGAGAAACATATTAGATCATTGAGACAGGTGGTAAAATCAGTAAAATTCATAGATGAGATAATATGATACCATATAGAAGTCAACATTCCTGATTTTGGCAATTGTGTTGGGTGATTAAGTAAGTGGATTTCCTTATTATTAGGAAACAGGGAAATACACACCAAAACATTTAGGAGTGAAGTGGTATTATGAGGGGTTGGATGTCTAAGAAAAAAAATTCTTCATAGACAAGGATATCATTAAGAATTCTTTTTTAGAATTGTGATGAAATGCAACATTAAATTTAGCATCCTGGGGCTGGGGATGTGGCTCAAGCGGTAGCGTGCTCCCCTGGCATGCACAGGGCACTGGGTTTGATCCTCAGCACCACATAAAAATAAAATAAAGATGTTGTGTCCACTGAAAACTAAAAAATAAATATTAAAAAATTCTCTCTCTCTCTCTAAAAAAAAGTTAGCACCCTAATCATTTTTATATTTCAGTAGTGTTAATCATATTCACATTGCATTGCACTGTATCTCCACAACTTAACCTTGCAAAACTGAAACTTTATATCCATTAAACACTGTTTCATCTCTCCCTGGTCCTAGTCCCTGGCAATTACCTTTCTTTATTTTGTATGATTTTAACTACTTTATATAGTTCATATTAGTGAAATTATATACTATCTTTTAGTGACTGGTTTATTTCACTTAGCATCATGTCCTCGAGATTTATCCATGTTGTAGCATGTGATAAGACTTTTAAAAGACTATCATATTCCATTGTATGCATATTTAACATTTTCTTTAGCAAGTCATCTGTCAATGAACATTTGGTTTGTTTTCATCTCTTGGCTATTGTAAATAATGCTGCAATGAACATGGGTGTGCAAATAGCATTTAGAGATCTTTCCTGGGATTCTTTTAAATAAATATATAACTTGAACCAGAATTTCTAGATCATATGGTAATTCTATTTTTTTTTTTTTTTTTTTTTTTGGTGCTGGGGATCAAACCTAGGGCCTTGTACATACAGGTAATTCCATTTTTAGGTTTTAAGGAATTTCCACTCCATTTTCTTTCATGGATGAACCATTTTAAATTCCCATCAACAATGCATGGGTATTCTGACTTCTCTGCACCCTCTCTAACATTTTCTATTTTCTGCTTTTTTGATTGTAACAATCTTAATGGGTATAGGCAATATCTCATTGTGGTTTTGATTTGCAATTCTCTTATGATTAATGATGCTTAGCATCTTTTCATATACTGTTGACCATTTTTATATTTTGCTTTGGAGAATTGTTTATTCATGTTTAATTGTTTTTTGTTGGCGTGGTATAGTATTTCCTTATGTATTCTGAATATTATAAATAATATTCATAATATTAATATAAGATGTGACTTGCAAATATTTTCTCTCATTTTGTAGGTTGCCATTTCACTCTCTTTGTTATGTCCTTTGAACAGAAGTTTTAAGATTTGGTATAGTTCCATTTATTTATTTTTGCTTTTCTTGTCCATGTATTGGTGTCATATCCAAGAATCATTGCCAAATCCCATACCCTGAAAATTTCCATTTTATTTTCTTCCAGGAGTTTTATAGTTTTAGTTCTTATATTTAGATATTTATTTCATTTTTGTATTTGTATATAATATAAGGTCAGAATAAAACTTCTTTATTTTGCATGTGAATATCCAGTTTTCTCAACACTATTCAATGAAGAAACCCTTTTCTTAATTGTGTAGTCTTAGGATTTTTATTGAAAATCATTTGGCCATATATGAAAGAGTGTATTTTTAGGTCTTCTGTTTTGTCCCATTGGTCTATATATCTATTTTAAGGCTAGTACCACACCATCTTGATTATTGTTGCTTTGTAGTGGGTTTTGAAATAAGCAATTATTTTGTTGTAGTTGTTGTTGGTACCAGGGATTGAACTGAGGGGTGCTTAACCACTGAGTCACATTCATAGTCCCCCTTTTCTATTTTTTATTCTAAGACAGGGTCTTGCTAAGTTACTGAGACTGACTTTGAACTTTTGATCTTTCTGACACAGCATCCTGAGTTTCTGGGATACATTCAGGTGTATGCCACTGTGCCTGGTGAAATCAGGAAATTTTTAGTTTCCAACTTCATTCTTTTTCAAGATTGTTTTGACTCTTTGGAGTCTCTTAAGATCTGCTGAAGTTTCCCTATTAATTTTAGGATGGTGCTGTGGTTTGGAACTTGAATGTCTCGCAAAGGCCCATGGGTTAAATGCTTGATCCCAGGGTTGTGGTAACTGGAGGTGGTGGAACCCTTAAGAGGTGGGGTTTAGTGGGAGGTCTTTATGTCATTGGGAGTATGCCCTCCATGGGGTAGTGGAACCCCAACCAACCATTTCTCTTTTGTCTTCTGGCTCTGAAGTGAGCAATTTACTGTGCTATGTACTCCTACCATGATATATTAGTACAGAACCAAAGCAATGGGTCCAATTGATCATGGACTATGACCTCTAAAATTGTTGGCTAAAATAAGACTTTTCTCTTTATAAGTTAGTTATTCCAAGTATTTATTTTTGTAATGGAGAGTTAGCTAAGTTTTTTTTCTTTTTCTGCAAAAAAACATTTCATTATAATTTAGAGATTGCTTTGAATACTAAGGGCATTTTAATAGTATTAAGATTTCCAAACCACAAATGTGGAATTTCTTTCTATTTTGTATCTTTTTTTTATTTCTTTGACCATTATTTGGTACTTTTCATAAAATAATTTTTACAATATAATTTTGACAAAGTTAATTCAAACATTTTTTATTCTAGGGACATTTATGAATTCACTAATATTTTTCTTATTAAAATATGGCAGCAATATTTTGTAGCTTAATCTTTGTTTAGACTGAATGTTACTTCTTTGGAGTAAATTCCTAGACACTGATGCATGTATAAAATAAAGGTAAATATGGGCTGGGGATGTGGCTCAAGCGGTGGCGCGCTTGCCTGACATGTGCAGGGCACTGGGTTCGATCCTCATGACCATATAAAAATAAAATAAAGGTATTGTGTCCACCTAAAACTAAAAAAAAAATTAAAAAAATAAAATAAAGATAAATAATGTCTATTTGGTGACTTTATATTATAAATTCCTATGTTCTGCATGCCAAACTCACTATCTCAATGTAAAAGGAAAACTAAAGGAAATACTGGAGATCATTGAATATGTGCATAGTTCTGTGGTAGTCTAGTTTCTATATTTCACCAACATCTGGGAGAATTCTATCATTA
The DNA here is from genome assembly GCF_964194105.1 of Spermophilus citellus. Taxonomy (NCBI): domain Eukaryota; kingdom Metazoa; phylum Chordata; class Mammalia; order Rodentia; family Sciuridae; genus Spermophilus; species Spermophilus citellus. The sequence goes on from NC_138189.1 coordinate 56,649,584, forward strand.
GGGATAGTGCAGAAGTAATGTTCTAAATGTGATGATGATACTTAATCTTTACCTGAGCCTTGATTTCTCCTTTCCATAAGCAGCATATTGTGAACAAACTCTATTTGACATAGTGGTAAGAAGAGAGAACTGTCTCATATGAAGTCTCTAGAAAAAAAGTGACAAAATCTCATCAGATGATCAGGATCCATTGAAAACAGTGTGCACAAATAGCAAAAATAGAGATGTTAATTTTATGATTTTTTGATGACTAGAAAGCTGGAATCTGACAAAAGTAACAGTGATATCTCCTTTCCTGAGGTGGCATATTTATTTTCCAATTAACTGCATGTGAAGAAGACATCTGAGAACTCTTAATAAGTGCAAAACCTCAACATCTACCATTGTTTAAAAGAATGTCATTACAAGAAGAAAAATAGCACGACTATGTAATAAGCAAAACAGAACCTACCTCTTTCAAAAAGCATACAGTTGGGCTTGCGGAGGTACAGCAGGTTCCTACCATAGAGAGATAACTCTTGGTGTGACCAACTAAAAGTGGCAGAGGAACTTGTCCATAATTACTGGAATATTCATACAAAAACCTGTGGGAGAAAAATAGGATTGGTCAAAAAATTTGTAGGAAAACAAAACCTGATTTCTCATATGTATGTTGATGGAGGATGTGTGTTATATCAGTTTTTAGTTTGTTTAAAAAACACAAAGGACCTAGAGAAATAATTACAATACTAGTCTTTTAATGAATATATATTTTTAAAAAACTAGTTGTCTTAGTTCCTATGAGATATGCTTGAAGCAAAGAGCTGTTTGTCCCTTTGTTCACTTTGTTCACTTAGCCAAGTGCATCTCTCACCCATACTAGGTGTTTATTAAGCCATTTATTGAATTAATTACAATGAGTGTACTTATCAGGTTTACTCAAATTTATTCTTATTCACCTCAGTTTATTATTCTGGACAATTGTTATGTATAAGCATAATTAATTGTTGAGAGAAATCATTTCAATTTTAAGGAGCACAAATCCATGGATTAAAAAGAAACTGAAGTCTTCGGCAAAATCCTTTTTGAAAATTTATAGGAATGGGCAAGCAAGTTGTTATAAAATTATTACCAATTTGAATGACATTGCTTTTGATTTGTGCAATATATTCTTTTTCCATTTTCATAAATTGTCTTTTGCAGTTTTTTGTACATTTTTATGACTTTCTAAAGCTAACACAATCAAGTATAATTTGGCTCCTCATGAATGTTAAGCAAGGAGAGGGTCAAAGTCACATGTTTACTTTTGTAGTGCATGTGTCGTGTTCCCAATGCCCTTTGTATGAATTCAGGATAAACCAGGAACCTTCCATTTTATCACTGCTGTTAAAAGCTTTTTTAAAGGGCCACATGATCAACATAACTGGTATTAGGAATATAGGACCTGGGGAGCTTTAAATAAAGAAATTGAACTTGATACTTGAAAGGGACACAGGGAGCTCTCATTCTCTCTTATGACATCAGTATAAACAAACCTCAGAAATCTTCCTGCCACTTGTATTCCGTAACTGCTGTTGTGAGCTGTTTCTGGAAATGTATAGGAGTGAGGGGGAAATAAAGCTGTTCCTCTCATATGCTTTCTTGGAAAGTATCTAGAAGGGACACAGCAATAAAGCTGCTTCGATTGTATGGATTACCTCTAGCATAAGGGCAGCCACAATAGGGGCTGTAAAGTATTGGAAAATATGTCATGTTTTGTCAGGGGATCCAAAGGATTCTGCTTCAGATAATAGAACCTAGGGTTTGTGGGTGGGAGTTTGGGAGAGTTGATTTCATCTCTGTCTGGGACAGACATAAACAATAGTCGGCACTGACAAGGAGATGAGCTGTCTTGGGTGAGAGTCAAGTTTCCATCATTGGTAGTTGTCTGGGTTCCTAGAAGAGGTGTTTGCATAGAGTAGCTGGTTAGATTCAATTCATTTCAGATGTTTTATGACCCAAAGTTCTTTTTGTAATGAAAACAACTTACTGGTCAGCAAATCCCTTTGGATCTTTTCTGAATGCTTCACATATTTCATCATTTGTTGGCTCCACATAGGTAGGAAATTCTTGTGGCTGGTGTTTTAGGGCAGCCATACAGAGCTTCCGTTCAAGCCCCTCTTTGGTACAGCATTCAGGAGTTCCTGGGTGTACTGGGAATGGAGAGTCACTTTCACAGGACTTGGCAGATAGTGCTGAGGTCTGCAAAGAGAGAAGAAAAAAAGAGAAACTTATACAATATGTGCAACCTTCAGGCTTGTAGTTCTCCATTCAGAATGATATCTTAGCCTATTATTTAAAAATTGTCATCAGTAATCAAGTGTTCAGACAAAAACTCCAGAGATGATTTCAAACCATGAAAAGTTGCACAGGTATAGTTTGAGGGAAGTATAGGGTCGTATTTATGTTAATAAGTGAGTCTCCTCAGAGTAGAATAAAAAGCAGAACCTTCATTAACAAATGGACATATGTTCTACTATAGTCGTTAGAATTTTATCCTTTGGCCCAGTGTTCCTCCATGGGGATTTTAACATCTCTGAGGAGGAGAGGGTCATTTGGAAAAGTTCCACTGATGATTCTGGAAAAGTTCCATTGATGATTCTCCATATGTATTCTGTTGCGGTTACGCCCCTAAAAATGAAGACTTTCCCCTGCCCCCTTCCATTCCTTTATTACATGAACAGACTCTTGACACTTGACTGCTTTAGAGTTCTGTGTTGGTTTATATTTTATCTAATGGTTCTGAAGCATGCTTCTGCATCAGAATTATTTGTAGAGTATGAAAAAGTCAGAAATGCCTGGCTTACACAACCCAGAAATTCTGATTCAGTAGGTCAAAGATAGGACTTGAAAATCTGGTTTTCTCAAAGTTTCAAGATTTGTTCTCAAGTGCAGCATGGGGTTAAGAACCTCTGGGAGCGCTATAATTGCCCCAACATGGCCAAACTGATGCTTGAAGCACCATCAAAGCAATTGTAACAACAGAACATGTTCTTTTTAGAAATAATTTGATACTTAAAATGACAGAAAAGTGTTAGACATCATAGAAAAAAGAATTAGAAATAGTTTTATAGAAAAATTACTTATGTGGGAAAAATAATTTGATATTTTTATAATTATTTTACATGTTGCTCATCTTTTTAAGGTAAAACTTCTAAAGAGCTTTCTTATCAATGAAGAATAGTGATGTGATGAATGAATTTTGTTAACTATCTCTTCATCCTCATCCATACCTACCATATCAGCCTCTCAGAACGTAGGAATCAGGTTCTCTTTAAATCTTATATCTCCTAATATCTCATTTCCTTTTCCTTTCTATTTATTTCCCTGGCAACTTTTCTATTTTTCCTTTTAAAAAGTATTCCCTTTCAAATAAAATTAGAATGTAAAAAAGTATCAACACTTTCCCCCCCACCCCCCCATTTTTCTAAATATCTTGAATGAGCAGGAGGAAGAAAGGTGTCATGCAAAAAAAATGCCGACCTTACCCTTGTTTTCTTAAGCTCCAAGACTATAGAGACAGGTCACAACTTTGGATGCCTTAGCAAATAGATGAAATACAATTTAAAATATGCTGTGATGTTTTGACCGTGGTTGACAGTTTGATGCTTGTTTAGTTTGAGGTGATACAGAGGTGAGGTTGAAGTGACAGTTATTTATGGGCATGGTGGTGGAAGAAAATTATTGTAGAATTCAGAGAAAGTAAATAGCCAGATAAAGCAATCTGTGAGTAAGAATATTCATTGTACAGAATGTGTTCCAATCAGATCTTTGAACACTGTTTCTGCAGGCTAATAGGCCTTAGCAGAGAGACTAATGTGTTTGTGGAGGCCTTTATCAAAATGCCTCTAAATGTAATTTGCGTTGGGCCTGATTACTCTATTAGTAACTTGCTAAAACTACCCAGGTTTCACATTTTTCAATTGTTTATAGTTTGTACTCTGTCATTTCAGAAGTTTAATTTCTGCATATATACTATAGAGAAAGTTAACTTGTAACCAAGTGTATGTATGCAATTCTTGAACCCCCTATCATTTGAGGCCATCATGAAAGTATTCTATGGCATGTGGTACCAGTGCTTACATGATGATAAAGGTATAGGCAGGCTTTTAAGCTGCATAGCATGTACTAAAATTATTTTAAGAGATTCATGAGTTGATATTTGTAAGGTGTAAATTTATAATTATTTTAAAAACTGGCTTTAGAGTAAGATCTAAATTCATATTCTTTAACTACTTCTCACCAACAGTGTATATTTAGTAAGTCCCTAAGTTACTTTTGCCTAGTTTTCTCATTTGGATCATGTAGGAATGAGTAAAATGGACTAACACTGCTAGAATAAACCTGGGAACTAAAGATAGTAGGCTTCATATTCCACCACCAGCTCCAGACTTAGAGTAGGTAAACTTGCTGTCTGAAGTTTCGGTTAAGACATGGCAGAGGGACCTATCATAGCTTCCTTCCCTGGGCCACTGTAGAGAGGGCCAGCCACATAAGCTCACCCTGGTGTCGTAGCAGTCAGGGTCAGCCCCCTCCGCACAACAGTCTTCGGTCAAGGAGACAACTTCTTTCACAAGTTGGCTGACCTGTTCAAATGTACCACTGGAAAATTTTCTGCTATATAGGACTAGTGACCTGAGGAAAATAGTAAGTCGATATACAGTTAGCATTTAAGTTTCTTTTGCACTTTGACACATATTAAAATGAGGTCTGTATATTTGTGTTTTAAATGGAATATTTTATACATTTACTTTTATATTTCAGTAATGAAAAGAATAACACATTTAATTTTTTAAAAAAGTGGGTTTTTTTTTTCTAAGAAAATGTATCTTATAAGCAGTAGAAATTGAACTTGGAAGTTCCATTAAGTCATCCCGATATTATGTGCTTTGAGCACCCCCAAAAGAACCTGTTCTGTTCCTTTTTGCCTCTGTTTGCAGAATCCTAGAAAGTGTTATAAATATATATTTTAATTTCCCTTAGAAAACTATGCTTACCTATTCACTGTAATCACACTCATAAACTTGTGACAAATTCTTAGATCACAGTAACCACAGTTCAACTGGGACCTTTGAATTTCTTCCATTTGCCGGATATCCCTGGCTCCATTGGCCTAGGACTCTGTCCTTTGTTTTCTCAGAGATCATTTCAACCCTCCTTCAGTTTTGTTCTAGACCAAGCCACCAGGGTGAACTGAATGCATACTGCACACTTACAGAGATCTGAAGTCATCTTTTCCCAGACTAGCCAGTTCCTGGCAGACTTTATCCTTTTCATAATCTCGGCCTAGGACCAGAAATAGAAAATTTGTATCTTTTCTCTTTTAATGAATATTAAATTAAACATACATGCGTAAAGTGATAATCCACATGGTTTATAGTAAAGTAGCATTTTCTCAAGCAGTTTCATTTTTGGAGCGACTTTCTAGCTGTTTTCTCAACATAGGCCACCATTTTATGGCATGCTGTTATATTTTAATAGACAGCAGGAAGTAAAAGAAACTAATGTTAAGCAGATAATTCAAATGGTAAGTGTCAACTAGTGAGTCAGAATTTATTAACATGAAAATTATTCTCTCAGATTCCATCTTTATAGCAATGCTAAAATGGGACTGCTCCCTCTTCCTCTCTCTCTCCCCCTCCCTTCTTCCCTCACTCCATTATCCCCATCCCTTCTTTCCCATCTTTATGTTGTTGTCTCAGTTTCACTGAAGGCTTCAAAGGTGCTGCAGTCTGGCTGGGCAAAATAACCCGGGGGGGGGGGGTGTGTGATAAGCAACTTGTGAAGGTTGATACAACGGGAGCCGCTTTATTGTAGGACAGCAGAGGTATTTATACATAACTGAATACACAGCTTGACTCAATTTAGCATCATCCAGTTACAGCAATCAGTCATTAAGGAATCCTCATCATCTTAATAATTATACACAGCTTAACTTAATTGACATAATCTAGACACAGCAGTCAGTCATTAAGGAATCTCCATCATCTTAATGGCTCGCTGGCGTTACTTCTCAAACCACTCCTCCTGGCAAAGTGCCAGGCACCATCTTGACTTGTCTGTGGCCCTCAACACAAAGGAAGAAACAACAAAAAAATAAATGCAGAAAGTTCTTAAATTCTAAAGTGAAGGGACAGCCCCACTAATGCAGGACTTTAAAGGAGGTGTGTGAGAGTGAGCATGGCCACACTGGGTCTATTACCATCTCCAGGGTCTCTAAGGGAATGCTAAGAATTCCTCTGGTAATAAGATGGAAATTAGGCAAAATACTTTTTGGAGAAAGTCATCAGTGTGGTAAGTCTGCAGAGTATGTCCACTTGTGTCAAGTGTAAAGAGGGACTTCAAGGAAACTGCTCAGATACCATGTTAGGTGACCCTTGAAGTTTGGACTACAGTGGACCCGTGTCTAATTAAGGCCAGATAAATCTAAAGGGTGAGAGCTGGTTGGGAAACCTGAGGAACAAAGGAGAGGGCCCTGGATGGAAAGTAGATCTGATGTAAACCAAGCAAGCGAGCAAGATGGCCTGGAGTCATCTTAAATATTACCGCCCCTCCAAATGCTACCTGGAGGGCAGCAGGCTTCCACCACTGAGGCACCTCTGTACAGAAGCAGATGACTTGAAAATCAGGGCCCAAGAGGAAATCTTAAGATGCCAGCTGGGTGTGACACATCTCCAGGTGTGAAGGGAGAGAGTTTGCCTAAGAGAACACATCAGCATCATACCTGTCCATACCCAGAGGGAAGGTCAGTCATTCCCCAGCTGCCCACTGAGTCACTTTCCCAGCTTTTGCCTCTCCTGATAACTTCTCCCTCCCCTGTGTTAGCCCTAGAGGAGCTAGGAGCAACCTAGAGAGTAGGCAGAAGGAGAAGAGGGGATTAGGCAGAGAAAAAGAGATTCAAAAGTCCACTTCTACCATTTCTACCACAAGACTGGAACTGGCAATGAGGCGGTTACTTCCTGAAGTAAAACTGAAGGACCTTTTTGTTAGTGGGAATGATCAGAAAACTCATGACACCTGGTCTTTAGTCCATTCAAGATGACCGTCTTATTACCAGGGAGTAACATTCCCACAGTGGGAAATGATGAGTTCTTTACTGATCATGAGACCTGCTTGTTCAATATGCCTACCTCATGTCATAGGGCAGCCACACGGAAGTCAGTATTCTCCTTTCCTAATCCATCATTCATACAATTACATTCCCAACACCCTTTGATGCAGCATCTTTTGAAAAATTTTAAGTATATGAATGGCCTGTCTCTAAGTGTCTTTAACTTTTAGTCTTTATCCTCTTGGCTTAAACATCGGGAAAGTCATCTCAGAGATTATACTGGTAACCACTATCATTTATTTTATCCCCAAGATGTCCTTGCTTGTCTAACAATTATAGTTCTGGGAATTCTGAATATTCCTGGGTAGAAATTTTTGTTTTGTGGTTGGGAGTGTAGATGGTGATGATTGGGTACAAACTAGGAGATTTTGTTTGTGTTTGTTGTGGTAAAAGATTGGAATTAGTAGATTTATGATAAAACCTGTTGACTCCATATTTCTCAGATTGACAACCCAGAATATATTTTTGGGTGAGAAAAGTCAGGATTGATAAACAAATACATTCTTCAGCTGCATTTTTTGAATTCAATATTTACTGTAAAAACAGAAACAATCCAAATTAAGGACCACAATGAGTTGATGCCCAAGATGATCATAAATGCACATTGGCAAACCAGACACCAGACAGGGCACAAAGGCGGCAAGACAGCTCTTTCTTCACAGCCCTTGACCACCCCCAGGAGGTACAGTGTTCCACATGTTCTAGAGAAAGAAAGCAAAACTCCTAAGCTGACAGCGAGGCCTGAAAGCAGCAGTTCTGAAAACTGATTTCTTGTAATCCAAATCGTTGTCCTTGTGGCAAGGCTTTGTGACCCATTTTTTTATGAACAGTACTGTTACTTTGTTCTGTGTATTTGTAAGACTAAGTACAGTTAGACTTGTCACCTGCTTTTACTTAATTTTAATGACCAACTTCTTCAGTGATCTTGACTGACATAGAAGAGCTCCTGAAATTTTTACATGTTCAAAAACTTGGAATAAGCTGTCTGCTCAAAAACATCTTTTAAAAAACCAGCTAGGAGACTAAAGGGGGAAAAAGACAGAGGCCTTACACATTCTGCAGTGGGGTAAGGGAGAAATCAGAGATTAGCAATCATTCTCCTGGAAGAAATACAAAGAATAGTCCCTGAAGTCCGTTTGGGGAAGAAAAATAATCCTCCAAACCAAAAAACAACCACCTAAATGTCCATTTACTGAATAGACACACAAATGTGTTTCCTAGTTCTTTCCACTGCCAAGCTGGGGGTGGGGATGAGAGGTGTGAAGGACACTATTCCATAATTCTGTCATAAGCAGGTTTGGGGGACCTCACACCTGTCCCGAGTGTAGTCCTTGCTACCTCATCCTGTGTCATGGGGTGGAGGTGTTGGGAGAGGCTGAGCAGGGGTGGCCTGGAGAGGTTCTCCTTTCAGAGCTAGAAGGCCATTCCAACACTCTCAAGTCAGCCATTGGAGACAGACTTCGGATCAGGAGGAGGTTTGGCTCTGGATCCTGCCACACTGATACTGGTCAGGCGCATTCTCCTCTTTCCTGTCCAACTTGAATTTCTCAGGCTCCTGTAAAACCTTGATCATGAAGTCCTGGAATTCTGTTTGTAAGACACAGCTAATTGAGTTCTACCATTTTAGAGCTTCAGGACGTTGGTAACATCAGCTGCTGAGACAAAGTACAGAGGCACGGAGAACTTCCTGGCAAAATTGAAGCTTTATAGGGTCACATGTATGTCTATATCAGTTTTGCTGGTTATACAATGCATGGAATCTCTGGCCTGAACTCCTCAAGCTCTGTCTACCAGAAGTTCAGGTTTTTATAGGTGACTTCACTCTGCATATTGAACACGATGATGCAGGCATGGGCCTTGTGGTAGTAGAAGGTGTGCATGCCTTGGAACTGTTCTTGGCAAAAAGTCTATGAAGATGATCTTGCAGTCCAAAGTGGCCCTGTGTTTAGGCAGGGTCAGGGCTTATGTGGACAGCTGCTGTAGTTGAAATCCATTCATGAGGAATCTCTCCATGAGTTTAGACTTGCCCACTGCATTGGGCCCCAGGCAGATGATCTTCAGGTTGTCATCAGCATGGAATTTCTCTTGGTTAAGCTCATAGGATTTGGTTCTGTCCCCTGACATTGACTTTTAGTTGTAGAGAGGCTTGGCCACATGGTCTTGTCGCTGTGGTCCAGTGCGAGGGCTAGAGACACTAGGGAGGCTACCGCACTCTGGCCCCACAGCCCCTCTGCCCCACTGGCCCATACTGCACTCGGCTTCCTGCTGGGTCACATTCCTGCAGTGGCTAAGCAGCATTTTATAATTAGTGACCAACTGCAATGAATACCATCAAAATCCCAAGGGGGGATCTCACAAAAAAATAGAAGGAAGACTAACAGTGTAGAAGAAATAGATGGAGAGGGAGTAAGAGATCAGGGAATGGGAAAGTACTGGGGAATTAAATCTACCAAATTAGGCTATGTTCATGTAGGAGTATACCACAATGAGTCATGTATTACACTAATTCACAATAGTGCTGGGGAAGAGTTCAGTAGAGAAGAGTAGGTGGATCAGTGAGGGATGAGAGAAAGGGAAGGTACTGGGGAATAAGTTTGACTAAATTATGTTATGTGTATGCACAAATATGACATAAAGAATCCCAGAATTATATACAATTATAAAGCATCAATAATTTTTTTAATTTTAAAAATGAAATAAACACAATAACAGGTTCTTAGAATAATGATTTTAGTCTTTCCTAAGTGCTATGGCTATGCTATTATTGTTTCGGAGAACTTTAAGTTCTGCAGTTTTGGGGAATTTAGCACATATTAAAAAATATTCCATGCAAGATAGAAAAGACCCACATGTTCAAATCTGACATTATTCTGGAAACTAGGACAAGGCAATAGGATTGATAGAGATAATGGTCCATAGAATCCAAAGGCCACTTAAAACCAACCCCTGTTTGTCTGAGAACATTAGCATCTAGTACTCTAAAAAAAATTAATGGATAAGTTTAGAAGATTGGATATTGTAATGAATTCAAAAGGTCAAAGTAAGGCGGACATTTTTTATTAATCATTGATGGTATTCTAAAAGGCCAAAGATTAGAACATAGAAATAATATAGGTTAGAACTACCCTTGTTTAATAAAGAGCTGTACTTTAGAATGTCAGGAGAGCCATTTTATGTTGTTATTAAACTAGAGATAGGAAAAATAGCCGGCAGTTGCAGAGCAACAGCTTTTAGGTCAATGTAAGAAAACTTTGTTACAAATATGACTAATAACTAGCTGAAATGATAGCAACATTTTGAAGAAGAAAGTTTGTCACTGGATTTATTAAAAGCTTTCAATCCCCCCACAAAAATTAATTTAAATAACTAGATAAAATAAAGTTAAAAGCCAGCCTTAGCAGATTAGCAAGGCACTCAGCAACTAAGTGAGACCTTGTCTCTAAATAAAATATAAGAAAGGGCTAAGGGCTGGGATGTGGCTTATGGTTAAGTACCCCTGGGTTCAATCCCCAGTACCACAAAAAAAAAAAAAGATGATGATTCTTGAATTTAATACAAGATTGTATCCTCATGATCCTTAAGATCATTTCCCAGGGATTATATATCAGTACTTATGAATTTCCCCCAAAAGTTTATAGTGTTTTAAGCTATAAAATATGGTTCTAATGGAATTTTTTCTTTTAATGCATATGAGATTACTGCTTAATAAACTCTCCCTATAAAACTGAAGAGACTATTTTTGTGGCTATTTGTATTGGGACAATTCAATTACATTCAAAGTGAACCCCTGCATTCAAATGGGTTATTGCCAATGAACACTTTGAAAAATATTTTATTTTTAGCCTTCTGATTTCAGATTTCTCATTTCTCCTGAAGTTTTTTTTTTTTGTATCATATGTATGATATTAGAATGCAATGTGCCTGAGAAAGGAGTATAAATGAGCACTATAGATTATCCCATTAAGTAGTTTTAATTAAATCATCTGCTTGTTTGCATACAAGTGCTTTAGAATTCATATCCATATGCACAGCTTTAGTTAGAATGCATATTGATGGGAGAAAAGTGGGAAATCAGATGGACTGCAGAAAGCTTAAAGTGGTTTGAGAACCATTTTTGCTGAACATTCAGCCTTGGACATGAGAGGAAGCAAGGGAGGAAGGCTCAAAAAGGAGGCCCTGAGAAAGTTCAGAATCCAAATATAAGGATAAACTGCTCTTATAAAAAATGGCTCATAAAATAAGCTATTGAATCTTGATATTTCAGATGAACTATCCCTCAAACATATTTCTGATAAAAATTCCTTTTATTCATTTATCCAAAGAGAAGATATCTTGCTTACAAGGCTAGGGAAATATGTTAATCATTCTCTCATTTTGCAAAAAAAAAAAAAAAGAAAAGAAAAGAAAAAAAAACCAACAACAAAACAAAAACAAAGCAACATCAACAAAACCCAGCAAATAAATACTGAACTTAATTTGTAATGTGAGTATTGCGTATTGACTCCCCACAGCAATTGAATACTGCTTAGTAAATGTTTTCTACACTAGTTACCTCACTCTGATTCATATAGTTAAAATATGTCTCAAATGAATTGTAAATGACATACTCTGTCCTTTACAATTTAGTCATAAAGAAAATGATTTGGATCTTGATATGGTGCCAATAAATATCGGCATGATCTTAGTGACTCTTATGAAATCATTTTTACCATGACTCAGTATTTAATTAAATGTTTACAAATTTCATTAACACAGTTTTACTTTTTGTAACATCATAACAATTTTTATCTGTATTGTGAAATATTCTGGTAAGTCATATCTAATTCTGAACTTTTGAAAACAAATTTGATTTACTCTGGGGAAATATTTATTGCTTCATGCACTTTACCTTTCCCAACAAATCAGACAGCATTCACCCATATGTGCAATAGATGATTTTTGAGGACTTGCTCTGAGCCAGGTGTTGGGTTCACTATTGAATCTGCATATATAATGGAGACCAAGAGAGACATACTTCTGCCCTTATGGAACTTTTATCCTAAAGATGTGGTACCAGAAGAAAAAAAAAAAAGGTATCTTGGGTGCTTTCACTCTTTTTTTGGGGGGGGTGGTGGTAACCAGGGATTGAACTCAGGGGCACTCAACCACTGAGCCACATCCCTAGCCCTATTTTTTATATTTTTATTTAGAGACAGGGTCTCACTGAGTTGCTCAGCACCTCGCTTTTGCTGAGGCTAGCTTTGAACTTGTGATCCTCCTGCCTCAGCCTCCCAAACTGCTGGGATTACAGGTTATGTGCCACCATGCCCCGCATTCACTATTATAATCTTTCACTAATACCTAATCTGGTCTTCTAGGAAAGCCTTTTGTATATCAGGTGCAATAAATGGATCCTAAATAACATTGACTTGAGTTGATGCTTATACAGGATGCTAGAAACAGATATGTTTTGGATATGAGGTGTCCCCCCAAAGCTCCTGTGTTAATCCAGGAATGTTCAGAGATGAAATGATTAGATTGTGAGAGCCATAACCCGATCAGTCTATCCTAGTTTGAATTGACTTACTAGGCAATAATTATAGGAAGGTGGAATGTTGCTAGAGGAGGTAGCTCAGTGGGGCGTATCCTGGAAGGGTGCATCTTCCCTGTGCCCTTTTTTCCTTTTCAGCTCTGCTTCCAGACCCCACAAATGGAGAAGCTTCCTTTTGCCATGTTCTTCTGCCATGAGTTTCTGCCTCACCTTGGGCCCAGAGCAATGGATTCTGCAAACCATAGGCTAAGCCTCTGAAACCACGAACGAATTTAACCTTTCACTCTTCTAAGTTGTTTTTGTCCAGTATTTTGGTCACAAGAATGCAAAGCTGACTAATATATTGTTACAAGTTGCTATTTTCCTTTTGTGTTCTGGAGAATCACAGGATTTTGAAGTTCTGTTATGTATTCTATGTTTTTGCAATTTCATTTTTTTGGCATTTCTATTCTGCATTGACATGCTCATCTCTTTTAGAAAAGGTAGGTACATATGTTAGTATGTACATATGTTATTTTAAAGAATATTTACCTATTAAGAATATAGCTTGCACTGTTATTCAAACTAATCAGGCTAGATACTGGTGATTTCAGAGTAATAATTTTACTTGACAAATTAAACATTGGTCTGGTTTAAAATCTTCCCTGGTTATTGGAGACTGATATATCACTAGAAATATTGTCAATGAAGAATAGGGAATTGAATTAACACTTTTTATTACAATTTTCAGTTTTTAAATCTCCATTGACATTTTTATGTTGAGCATCGATTTGAGGTTTCATATTAATACTGATGGCTGCAAGCAGGTGTGCAGGTTTTTGAGTTTGACTCAGTGGAAAGAAATTCAATCTTTTAAGATTAAATTTAAATTTTTCCTCTTTTTAAAATTTATATATGACAGTGGAATGCATTACAAATCTTATTACACATATAGACCACAGTTTTTAATACCTCTGGATGAATACAAAGTATATTCACACAAGAATTTAGCCAAAGATGAGCAAAAAAACAAAAAAAAGGTTTAAAAGAATGCTTCTTAATTCTAGATAGGGAAAAGGGATGGGAAGGGAAGGGAGGGGGCATAGGGTAGAAATGATGGTGGAATGAGATGGACATCATTATCCAAAGAACATGTATGAAGACACAAATAGTGTGAATATACTTTGTATACAACCAGAGATATGAAAAATTGTGCTTTATATGTGTAATATGAATTGTAATGCATTCTGCTGTCATATATAACAAATTAAAATTTAAAAATTTAAAAAAAAGATTAAATTTAAGACCTACATAACATTTATAGATTCACTAATCTAGAGGAAATTAAATTACCTCTTAGGATTATATCAGTGGAAAAAACTGAACTTCATTTTAGATTTTGAAAATTTGAAAACAGTAGGAGACTTAAGGTCAAGTTAGTGACCCCCAAACTACAGCTGCAACAGAAGCAGCCTCACAGACTCATTCAAACTAACATCCTTGGGTTTGTACCAAGTAGTATCCTGCCTTTTAGATACTCATTAAAGTCCCAAACGAAGCATTTTTTTTTCATATATGTGTCTTAACTCTCCTTCTCTTCATCAATTATGTAACCTCATCTACAATTTCTTTTGCAGGAGTACAGATAGGAGAGGAATTTTCTCTCTTGCATTGGGATGGGTGAACGCAATCTCTGCTGCATCTTGACTTGGAAACTTAAAATGCATTGCTGTACTTAGGTTGTAAAGCAGCACTTTTTGGGTATCTCTTATCTGAGACCAGATGTGTTTTAGATTTCAAGGTATTTTAAATTTTAGAATATTTATACAGACTTTGCCATTTGAGTATCCCTAATCTGTAAATATGAAATCTAAAATGCTCAGATTTTTGGATTAGGAATGCTTAGTCCTTATAAGGGTAAATAATAATATAATTACAGTTAACATTTGAGCACCAATAATTTGGTGAGTACCAGTCTACATATTTGACACACATTTTCCTTTAATCCTGAGAAAAACAGTTCTAAGATTGTCGTTATCACAGTTCACCTCCAATGTACAGCACAGCAAAAATTGGGTTCAGTATTAAACCTGCGTATATAATGGAGACCAGGAGAGACATATCTCTGCCTTTATGGAACTTTAATCCTGAAGTTGTGGTACCAAAAAAAAAAAAAAAAAAAAAGGTATCTTGGGTGATTTCACTCTTTTTTTGTATGTGTGGGAGGTACTGGGAATTGAACTCAGGGGTATTCAACCACTGAGCACTTAATCTTTGTGTACAATTAATTTTATGAAAAAATGTGTTTTAACTTTTAAATAATCAACATTAACTTTTTGAACATGTTTTGTCTATGAGTTAGAGAATTACTCTATTGGAATTTCTCACTATTCTATTCATGGTGTTGAAGAGTCATTATTCATGCTTTTCTGAACTTTTAATTTATGACTACCAGTACTGGGAAAGTTGATGGTTACTCTTTATTACCACCCCACCTCACTAAAAGAAAAAAAAAAAGATTTGGTATAGGGAAAGGCAAGTGGTTTGACTGAAAGTCTCAGTCAAGTTCTTGGGTCTCAGTAGAGACAGGGACATGAAGTAATACTTGCTAGGCATTTGCTGATAGATCTTGTAAAGAAAGTCAATACTAATTATGTTTCCCTTAAACAAAACTTTTTATTTTTTATTCAAGTTTGTTCTGGTAAAAGGTCATATTTAATTTAGAGGTTCTTGATGCCTGGTACAGTTTTAGACACAACGTGTAGTTTTTTAAAAGCCTATATCAAAGATGTATTATAAAATCTTAAGAAGTTGTCATTCAATAAGGGAGGACAAAGTTGTATTTCTATATTGTACTCCTGTGATGAGGTGATATAAACAGGAATTGGCGGTGATTCTGTTTTCATGGTTAGCCATACACTATCTAGCTCAATTAAAACTTCAGAAAAGATCAATTCAAAATGAATTAAAGAGTTAAATGTAAGGCCTGAAACTGCTTAACTTATAAAAGAAAGAGCAAGGGAAAATTATACAACACTGTATAGGCAATGATTATTTTGATGTGACTTCAAAGGCACAGGCAACAAAAGCATAAAACAGACAATTACATTATATTAAAAATCTTCTGTACAGCAAATGGAAAGAAAGCAACAACCTATAGTGTGGGAGAAAATGTTTGCAAACTGCTGAGAGCCATTGCCAAGTAGGAATGACACATCGAAATTTCCTTGCCAGCGTACCCCATGTTGCTTAGAGGAAGGACTCGTGGAAATGGACTTGCCTTGGACATTTGCTATGACATTGCATGTATGTTTGAGAAAGGTGACACTGCTCAAGGACCAGGGTGGATCCGGGTTTAGGGAGGATCCTACTGGATTAGGGCGGATCAGGTTTTAGGGAGTATCCCACTCCTTGGGTTTAGGGCAGTTCCAGGTTTAAGGTGTACCCTGCCGGGAATAGGGCATATCCTGCTGCCTCAGGCACGCCTGATCCTTGAGTTCCCGTTGAGTTCTCGTGGGATTGAAAAAGTATTTGGGATTCAAAGCCTGGTGGAGTACGTGGAATTTGGATAGAACTTGGATTTCCCCAGAACGTGTTTGTAGAGGGCCAGTGAGAGTTCGGGAATAAAGAGTTGCTGTTTGAATCTACAAGGCTGTGAGTGGCTCGTGATTCTGTGCCCAGCCAGAATGCGGCAGCAAACCATACATCTGATAAGGGGTTAATAATCCCAATATAATCTGGGTGCTGTGGGGTAAACCTGTAATCCCAGTGGCTCAGGAGGCTGAGGCAGGATGATCATGAGTTCAAAACCAGCCTCAGCAACATAGTGAGGCCTAAGCAACTCAGTGAGACCCTGTCTCTAAATAAAATACAAAAAATGGCTGGGGATGTGGCTCTGTGTTGAAGTGCCTTTGGGTTCAATCTCCAGTACCAAAACAACCAAAAAAATCCTAAATAAGTAAGAAACTCAATAAAACACACACACACACACACACACACACACACACACACACCCCAAATTAAAAAATGGGCAAATGACTTGAATAAATACTTCTCAAAAGAATAGGTATATTTGGCTAATAGACATAAGAAAAATGTACTCAATACCACTAATCATCAGGGAAATGCAAACGAAAACTACAATGAGATATCACCTTTATTTGTTTGAATGGCTATTATCAAAAATATGAAGGAGAAGTGTTTGGGAAAATACGGAGAAAAGGGAACCCTGGTAATTTGTTGGTGAGAATGTAAATTAGAACAGCTATTATGGAAAATAGTATGGAGGTTTCTCAAAAAATAAAAATAAAAAAAAAGAACTGGGCTGGGGATATGGCTCAAGCAGTACCTTGCTCGCCTGGCATGCATGTGGGTTTCATCCTCAGCACCACATAAAAAAAAAAATAAATAAAGATGTTGTGTCCACCGAAAACTAAAATATAAATATTAAAAAATTCTATTCTCTCTCTCTCTTAAAAAAGATAAATAAAAATTAAAAATTAAAAAAATAGAACTGTCATATGATCCAGGAAGAAGAATAACATTAAACAGGGATGATAGGCGGGAGGGAAAGTGAGAGTTAAGGGAAATTGCATGGAACTGGAAGGTGAGCCTCAGGGTTATACACAATTACATATAAGAGGAAAGGAGGAGTAGGAGAGAAATTATATAAGTGGAAGAAACGATTTATAGTAGAGGGGATGGAGAGAGAGAAGGGGAGGGGAGGGGAGGGGAGGGGTGAGGGGACAGTGGAGAATGGGATAGACAGCAGAATACATCAGTCACTAGAAAGGCAATTTGTAAATCAATGGAAATGTAACTGATGTGACACAGCAATCTGTATACGGGGTAAAAATGGGAGTTCATAACCCACTTGAATCAATCTGTGAAATATGGTATAATAAGAACTATGTAATGTTTTGAACAACCAACAATAAAATAATTTAAAAAAAAAAGAAATTGGCATCAATATATTGAAAGGATTTCTGTATTCCCACGTTCACTGTAGTATTATTCACAGAAGCTAAGATATGAAAATAACCTCAGCATCCACAATGGATGAATGGATAAAGAAAATGTATTAAGCATATACAATGGAATACTGTTCAGCTCTCTGAATGAAGGTAATTCTGGCATTTACAATAATGTAGATGATCCTGGAAGACATTGTGCTAAACAGACAATTACAGTAAGCCAGGAACAGAAAGAAAAATGCATGATCTTATATGTGGAATCTAAAAAAACTAAGGTCAAAGAAGAGTAGAATGATGGTTACTAGTGGACAGTAACTACTGTAGGATGGTTGGGGCAGCAGGAAGGAATGGAAAATTATTGGTCAAAAGGTGCAAAGTTTCAGTTAGATAAGAGGAATAAGTTTTGAGATCTTTTGGGAAGTAGGGTACCTATACTCAACAATGTATTATGTTTAAAAATAACAGAGTAAATTGCAAATGTCTCAGCACAAAAAGTGATAAGCAAGTGAGATGATGCATGTATTCATTGCCTTGATGTAATTTTTCTACATTGTGTATATGCACATGCCTAAAAAATCCCATTTTAGCTGGGTGGGGTGGTACACACCTGTGATCCCAGTGACTCAGGATGCTGAGGCAGAAGAATCACAAGTTCAAAGCCAATTTCAGTAACTTAGTGAGGGCCTAAGGAATTTAGTGAGACCCAGTCTCACAATAAAAAATAAAAAGGGCTAGGAATGTGGCTCAGTAGTTAAGCACTCCTGGGTTCAATTTTTGGTACTAAACAAACAAACAAAGTCACATTATGCTCCATTAATTGATTTATCAATTAAAAATAACTTTAAAAAAATCTTTAGAAAATAATGTACACAAATAATTTTCTTTCACTGTTTCCTATTAATTTATGTGTAGCTAAATAGTTGTTAAAGTTATACCTATATACCCTGAAAATAAATTATGCAATCTAGTGGCAAGGAGTCATTTATATTTCTATTATCATGCCTGATTTTTGTCAAGCAGAACCTCTGAACCATTTAAATGTCTTTTAATTGCAGCAGACTAAACATGGCATGATAGGGTTTAGGTAGACATTCCTTTAAAGATTAATAATCATTCTTCTTATAATTACAAAAACTAGATTTGTGAATTTTTTTACCTTATTTTAATTTTTCTTGTGGGGTATGGTGTTGATACATATATACATTGTACAATGTTTAAATCAAATTAAACATATCCATCTCCTCCAACATTTATCATTTCTTTATGGTAAAAACTCAAAAAATTTTAAAAAGGCCTAAACAATTATATAGCAATTATCTAGTATATTAAAGTACCAGCAAGATTTGTATTTCCTGAATGGGATACAATTTTCTAAGTTTCTTACTAAATCCCATTGAGAAACTGGGAGTTCATTATCAGCCATGTGTAAAAACTGTAATTTAAATGGGACATTTCATAAGTATTAAGCATTCAATGATATTTTGTACTAAGCTTTGTGATTTAGATTGTATTAAGTGTTCAGTAGCACTCCATTTATCTTAGTAAGGTTAAATAGAGGCTTTTGGATACATAAATTAATAATGACCTTTTGGCAGTATCATTTAGGTAGAAAATGCCAGTTTCCCCAAGATATGTACTAGGTAGTATATTTCAATTTTCACTAGGATGTAATAATTAAGCCATATGGGCTATGAGAAATTCAAAGGAACACCCATGAGATATCAGCTCTCTAGAATAGTAACAGGCAGAGAAAAACTGCAATAAAACTAATCTCACCCTATAAGGCTGCTTGGAACCCAGGAGTCTGCTGAACCTCTTTATCTGTCCACTTTGTAACTTCCTGCTAGGAAAGAGTACACATAACTTCCAGGTACATCACTGACATTGTCTTTGGGTCAACTCAGAGAACTGGTGAGTAGAACTTCTCCTAAATACTATGCATTTGTTACTTACAAATGTATTTTATGTGTCTCAGAATATTATCTGACTTGGTAAGACTGAAGTTCAGATAGTTAAGGGATCTTAGTTGAGTTTTTGAGTATCCATTTCATCTGGGACTAGGACTGCTGAGAATGTCAAAATAGAGATTGCAGAATGTTCTGTAAATACCCAAAGAACTTGTAATTCTGATATAAAGCCTATGCACACATTCTGAGTCAGCAGTCCAAGATGGTAACTCACATCCCAGGTTTAGTCTTTATGTGTATTTCCAAGACTTGGCCCATTACTGGACCATTGTCTTCATACATTCTGATCTGAACCAGCCTCAGCAGAATTTTTCAGGCTCAAATCTTCCCCAGGGAAATCTGGGGCAAAGGAAGAAGTCTTCAGAGTTCCTTGGAAATTACCCACACAATTTATTTTACCTTCTTATATTCTGTTTTATCACCTACGTACTTATAACTTACTTAAGGATCTGTAGATGAATATGACAAAATTCAAAATAATTTGTATGAAAGTCACAACATCAAGGAAAAGTGAGCATAAGAATCAAATAGAGATTATACATATTACAGGTAAAAAATGACAATTTCTGGTGAAACACCTTTTATTCCACTGGTTAAATAAATTACTAAAATGAATATGAACGTATGACTTGGGTGAGGCTATTAACTGACAGCCTAAATGAAATTTTTATTTTACAAAGCAGGATGAATTCAAATTTTCTTATAAACATTAAAATCTAGCAAGAAAAGTAAGTTGAAACTGATATGGAAGTTTGCCAAGCTGTGAAATTCAAGAAGTTGTATACATCACACAATCTATGTTTGCATCATTAACAAAATATTTTAAAGATTTCCTGAAAATGAAAACACTATTGGGAGAACAATTTCAATTAAAAACATTTCAATTATCTTATTTATGGTCCTCTTTCATAGTCAGAAAATTCTTATGTGGGAGGTATTTGAAAAATAGTAATGCATTTTCAAATACTTCATGTATATGATTCTTTGAGGAGGATCAAAGAAATCTCTTAGCTGACTTTATGCATTATTGACATAGTATATTATGCTGTCAATAGGGATCAATATTTGAGGTCTGAAATGCCTAGTCATGAATCTGTCTCCACTTGCATTATCTTTTAACAGTTAACACATTTCTAATTTCAAACCATTCTCTTCAGATCTTATTTATCAAAAAAAAAAAATAAAGGGATAGTTAATAAATTATATAGTTTCATTTTCTTTTCTTTCATGACTCTTATTTTTTTCTTTTTTTGCTATTCCAACTCAATAGTATATGCATAGTTGAACTCGAATTAATCCCTTGTTAATTGGTTCTTTTCTCCCCCAACACATTCACCAATTCTTCTGTTTCTCACTCACCTTTTGTATAATTTTTAAAGGGGTAATAGAGAATTTAACTCATAATACTTATTAATCACAAGAGAAATTTTACCTCTTTCAAGAGCATGTCCAAATGCTACAGCAAGCAGGAAAACCAAGACTCTCTTCATTTTCCCACCTGGGAATCCTGCAGCACCTCCTGTCCCTGGTAGGCTTCTATGTAAAAGACAATAGCCAAAAGTTACCTGTTCCCTTTACTAAGACCTCTGACTATGAGCTAATCAATTATTAATCTCTAAACAGAAGCAAGGGACAGTTATCCTTGGCCCAAAAGAGGTAAAATTATCATCAATCAAGGCAAATAGACACTCTGGGCATAATGTAGTGGAAAATCTGGGAGATTTTAATCATTAACTTGTCCAAATTCAAAAGAGCCAAGGTATATAGATTATTTTCCACGGTTGTTTTTCACTAGAATTGGTTTACAGTATTAGTAAGGGACACATTTTCTCCCTCTTCATAGTGCTATTTATCTTCTTTGTGCATTTCCACCTTTCTCATGTATTAATGGAAAATTGGAGGTGTGATTTCTATTTCACTCTATTTAAATCTACTATAAATAATCATTGCCTTCAAATACCACAGTTCTAAAGTTGTAAATAAAAATGGAAAGAAAGAATGAGAAGACAATTTAGTACAATTCCTTAAATCCCTAATTTCAATGCTGTAAAACAATTTTGAAATGATGGTATAGCACTTTATATGTTAATTACACACTTTTTGAAGCACTGGTGTACATACTAAGTGAGGAAAATAACTAAAGAGGTTAAGTGACTTGTCCCAATTCAATGAGTTAGTAGATTTCCTCTAGATAGTTCTTTCTAACATTCCACAACTGATATGTTTTATGATAATATAACTTAGGAGTTCATAGTGGTATTAGAGGTCATGGAATCCAATAATTTTATTTCATAGAAGAGAGAATTGACTCCCAGGAAAATTTTGTGACTGGTCCAGAGAGGCACAGATAGTGATCATTTATGGGAATTGGGTCAACCCCTAGTCCTCTTGTCAGGAAGGGCTTAGGTTCAGGTTAGATACACAGGTTTTTGGAACCAAATCTTTACCCAGATCTTATTGCTATTTAATCTTGGGAAATTTATTTTACCTCCCTAAGCCTTATTCTCCTTATATGCATTGTGGTGATTCATAGTATCCTTTATCACATGATTGCTTGAGATTAGGATAATCCTTGTGCAGAATTTTCCATAATATCTAACTTATGGTAATGTGCATTAATCTTACCTATTAGCCTTTATTCTTGTTATTACAATTTTCTCCTCTGCATCTCTAAATTTGTAACTGTTGGAGAGGTCAATGGAACTATTGAAGTTTGGAACTTGGTAGAAGATTTTAAATCCAGTCCTGTATTCTGGGTCTCACAGATAAGTGATTTAGAATTCCATTATTAGTTCATTAGCTGAGGATTAACTATATAGTCAGGGTTCCCCCAAATCTCAATAAATGATAGGAACCACTTACATTCTTTAGTCAGACCCTCCAACTGTATACAAAACACATCAACCAGATGCCTGTCAACAGGTGAATGGATTAAGAAATTGTGGTATACATAGACAGTGGATTTCTACTCTGCCATTGGAAAGATTGAAATTATGACATTTGCTAGTAAATGGATGGAAATAGAGAATATCAATCTCAGTGAAATTAGCCAAACTCAGAAACTCAAAGGTCAAATATTTTCTCTCATGTGCAGAAGCTAGAGTAAAATAAAGGAAAGGGAGAGAGAAGGACAAGATAATATAAAGAACCAATAAACTATAAATTCATTGATGAGTGAAAGGAAGTCTAACAGAGCAGTGGAAGGAGATGGGAGAGGGGAGGGACCCTGGGAGGGAAAAGAGGGAAGAAAAGGGAGATCATGGGCTGAAACTGATTTCCATGCATGTGTGAGTTTGGAGTTTGTCAGGATGAACCCAACTACTATGTATAATCATAAAGCTCTAATCAAAAAAGAAAAGACATGAGTGTTAGGTTCATAAAATAGAGTACAGCTAGTTGGAAAAGGTACTGATGCAAGATCAAAGAAATATTTCTATAAAGTCAATTGAAATCCACATGGTAAAGCTTAGAAGATTCTGTAACACCAATGGGGAGAATAAGCAATTTTATGCTGTTGAAGGATTATATTACTGTTTTGACTAAATCTTTAAATTTTCCCTTTGGGTTGAGTCCTAGTTTTTTTTTTTTTTTGCAATTTAATTAAAAATGTATGTTACTTTTACTGGAAATTATTTGGGAATACATTCTAAATGAATGTAAAAAGTTTAAGCAGTACTGAGAACCCCGGAAACCCATTGAACTATTAATATATTAGTGTTTTATTTAAAGATAATATTAAATATACTTTTGCATCTTTTAAAAATGGTATTTCAGTCATCTTATGATGATTAGTTCATTCAAAAATACATTTAGATTATTTCTCATGAATTTTCATTAGTTTAAGACCTGCTCATTCTTTTATTTTTTAAATTTATAACTTTATTTCTGCTTTTGCAATAACACCACTTTTGCTTAATTATAAACTACATGTTGCAAGAATTGCAACATCTAATTTAGGTACCTCTTGAGAAATCTCCACACAAGCGGCCAAATGCATTCTCTTGGCTTTGTTTGTCTTTTTCTAACTGAAAATTGGCACTCACTTGTCTAATTTTCAGTCTTACTTATGTGACTTTTCTTTATCTTTCAGATTTTGATTGCTTACTGTCTAAAACTGGGCAGAAATGATTAATCATAATTGGCATAAACGAGATGCCTCATGTGACAATGATTAATCTAGTAAGTTCGATTCAGAGAAATAGGTAAAATGACCAAATCAAACCTGGCAGTGTTTGTTACAGCAGCAGTTAGTGGTACTTGGAAATTTCTTAAAGAAGTATATACTTAAGAAAAATTATTCTTTAAGCATGTAAAGCATGGAATTGTACAGGAATCTTTTGTCCCTTTTAGTAGCTCTTAGGTTTTACACTCTTTACCAAAGCAGTCTCTCTTTATTTTTTATGCTGCTACATGCTGCTTTAAAACTCTTCTGTTACAGTTCTGCAGTAGAAATGACTGTTTTCAGATGGACCTCATTTAATTGAAAGTTGTATTTAGCTAGATTCTCTTTATATTATTAAATGCATTATCAATATCTTTCCCTGCTACATGACATAATAAAATGGATGTTAATGGCTTGAGGTAATCCTCCTCCCTTTTAAAATGTGTTACCTTACCAATTTATCATTTTAGCCATTTTGAAACACACAATGCATTATTATCAACTGTGGTCATTGTGCAGTGCACTAGATCACTCAATGTATTCCTCAAATTTACCTGAAATTTTATAACCTTTTAATAATACCCCCAAACTTTCCCCATGTCTCCTTTTCTCCCCGTCTTCATCATCCACTAATGACTTTTCTACTCTGTTTCCTTGAGATTGGCATTTTTTAGATTCTACATATAAGTGAGATCAAATCATATTTGCCTTTTTGTACCTGACTTGTTTTCCTTAACACAGTGTCTTCTAGGTATCCATGCTGTTGCAAGTGATAGAATTTCCTTCTTTTTAAGGGTCATATAGTATTCTGATGTGTATATATAAACACATTTTCATTATCCATTCATCTATTTGTGGATATTTAAGTTGTTCCATATCTTGGTTACTATGAATAATGCTGCAATGAATATAGCAGTGAACATATCTTTCCAACATATCAGTTTCTTTGGATATATAACCAGGGGTGGGGTTGTTGAATCAAATGGTGATTCTACCTTTAGTTTTCTGACAAACATCTATACAATTTTTGTTAATAGGTTTACTAATTTACATTCCCACCGGCACCATTCAAGGGTTTTCTGTCTCTATATCCTCACCCCAATACTTGATACCATTGATATTTTAGATAGCTATCCTAACAGTTGCAAAGTTTAAAGTACTACCCATAATGTTGACATATAGAGAAGAACAAAGCACAGTGCACATTTAAGGTATTCTTTTTATTTTATATTTATTATTTATTTTACAGATCAGTGGGAATACTATGATATTTCCATATATGCATACACTGTGATTGATTATGTCTATCCCATGTTCTACCTTTGCCCCTACCCTGTATTCTTCCTAGTCCCTAACAATCAGTCTTCTTCTTTCAGCTCGACTGCATTTATTTATGCTTTAGTTTCCACATGTGAGAGAGAACATGCAATACTTGTCTTTCTGTGTCTGGCTAATTTTGTTTAATATGTGTGTTAGTTAGCTTTGTATCATCTTGACTAAAAAAACTGATGAAAATAGCCTAGAGGAGGAAAAGTTATTTTGGCTTACAATTTTAGAGGTCTCAGTCCATGGTTGGCTGATTTCATTGCTCTAGACCCAAGGTGAGGCAGAACATCATGGCAGAAGAGCATGGTGGAGCAAAACTGCAGCCAGGAAGCAGAGAGAGAAAAGGAGAAGCCAAGGGGAAAAGACATACTCTCCAAGGGCATGGCCCCAGTCACCCACTCCATTCATGGCCCTCCAGTCTACAGTTACCACCCAGTATAGTAGTCCTTTCAAATTATTAATCCATCAAATGGATTAATCCATGAACTGTATTATAGCTATTATAATCTAATCATTTTCCTCTGAGTATTCTTGAATTAACACAGGAGCTTTGGGGGGACACCTCATATCCAAACCATAATTTTCTCTCACTGGTCTCCCAAAGCTCATGTCCATTTCACAATGCAAAATGTATTTAGCCCATCTCTAAGAGTCCTCATAGTTTGAACAGTTCCAGCAATGCCCCAAAGTCCAAGTCCAAAGTCTCCTCTGAGAGTCCAGGGAAACTCTTGGTTGTGAACCTCTGTACAAACCAAAAGTAAGTTATATACTTTCAACATGTAATGGCAGAGTAAGTATTTCCATTACAAAAGGGGAAATGAGGGTATAGAAAGAAAGACTGGAACCAAAGCAAGACCAAAATTCAGCTGGGCAAACAAGTCCATTAGCTCCATGCCCACCATCTGGGGAATATGGCCATGAGATCTGAGCTCCAATGATTTGGGGCGGCCCTTCTTCTATAGCCTTTCTGACAGACGCCCATGTGGCCTTCTCTTAGGCTTCCTTTGTCCATAGCCAGCTATTTTCCATTTTCCTCAGCAGACATTCCACATTGCTGGCATCTATTAATCTCTGGGGTCTCCATTCAAGCTTCAGCTTCATTCTTACAGTGTCAAACAGCACCTGCTTAGCCTAAAGGGATTAGAGCTTGGCCACATGTTACCTGACCTCCCAGGTCTTCCTTTGAAATCTCAAAGAAAACTTTACTTATCCCTTAACTCTAGCATCTTGCATCCATGCAGAAGAAACACCATGTGGATAATGTCAAGGTCTACCACTAGTTTGAGCAGTAGCCAGGTCCTTTTGGGCCATAGCTGTAGTGGTCTCTGAGTGCCTGGGCAGATTAGCTACAGTGAAATGAATCCTGGAGAAACAATTTCCTTTTGGGGCACCCCTGCATAAACAGAGAGCCCATAATTCTCTTAAATGAGTTTTTACTTTTATACCCTTGAAACTGTGATGAATGTGGTCTTGATGATGCTTGAGATGCCTACCAGACATCTTTTCTATTGTATTTACAAATTAGCTTCTCTTTAGTGGCAGAAATCTCTTTAGCAACCATGCCTTCTTTAGCCCCAATCATACATGTACTTAATCTCTGGCCAAACTGTAAGTTTTTCAGTTTTTTCCTCTCTGCCTTCCATTCCTGATTCCCACAGTAAACCTGGCTAAAAACAGTCACCAATACTCGTTTCATGCCTGAATTCTGTATTACATTGAAATTTCTCCACCAAATTAATTATCCCTTCACCTTTAAAGTTAGCTTCATCAGAATATGGATAAAATGTAACCAAGTTCTTTGCCAGAGTGTAACATGAATAGTCTCTAGTTGAATTCCCAGTAGAGTCCTCATTCTCCTCTGATATCTTTTGAACACAGTCTTAACTGTCTGCACCACTATTGGCATTCTGGCCTTCTGAGCTCCCACCAGAATCACCCATTAAGTTCTACTTACAACATTCTGCATTTCAACATTACAACATTCTAAAGCTTCTCTTGAATGCATTTCCCAAATTTTCCAAACTCTTAGAGGCTTCTGAACAGCAACAGGTAGTCACATCAACAGCTCTACTTCTTGGTGACATTTTCTGTTAGTCAGCTTTGTATCACTGTGACCAAAATACCTGACAAGAGCAACTTAGAAGAGGAAAAGTTTATTTTGGCTCATGGTTTCAGGGATCTCAGTTCATGGTTTGCTGGCTGAATACATTTTTTGAGTCTACCTCCAACTCTGCTTCCTTTCAAATATATTTTTCATGTTCACTTTGCCTAAAGAACAATCACTGATTCATGATTTAAATCTCCCATATTTGTTCTGGTTTATTAAACTTGCTGAAATGAATCTATCTTATCTCTGTTGTCTATTATGGAGACATGACTGAGATTGATTGCCTGTACAATGTGTGTTTTATAAAGCATGACAAAATATTTTAGTTCACTATTATTTGATTGTGAGGAGACATATATCTACATATTTAGTGAGATGACATGTGTTTAAATTTTATTCCATTAAGAATTCAATTGAACGCATCATTTCTCATCTTTTACTTGTTCTCTCACTCATTTTTATTTGATGCTTACTATAATAAAGACTTATGGCTTCATGGTAGTTTATAGACTGATTTTATTATGTATTCAAAGGAGTCTGGGTCTTTATGATTAACGATAACTAGGATTTTCAGTCTTCCTTTCCTTATAAGTACCCAGCTTACTCTGGAGACTGCTTTTGCCTTTCCTCATATTCTGTCATACTACCTTCCTCCTCCCACCCCCAAACTTTGCTTTTGGAACTTGTGTAAGCAGATAGCACCTCATTTGAGCTGCACTTGGGACCTCTTCTCTGCCTCAGGGCTTGTCACAACTGCAGGGGACACCTGTAAAAACCACCAATCATTTTGATACACATTCAAAGTTAGAATGATGAGGAAGATAACACCTATAAGAAGCACACAGACAGTGGGGACAAGAGTTGGTGATGAACATAATTCTTTTCTACCACAAGTAGAGAATTTGGGTGTTCTCAATCATCCTTCTGAGGAAAGCATCCTAGAGGGTGAGCATGTCACCAAATAAAAAGTACACATATCAGCCATGCCTCAGGCTTTGCTTCTAGAAAAATCCCAGGCAGGACACTAGAAGTAGATCTAGTCATATATTTTTAATAGAACTCAAGACAGCACAGCACCCTGCAAGTGGTAATCCATACAGTGATCAAATCCCACTGCAGTGGAAGGCCAAAGGGTGGTGGTAACCCTCAGCATACAGTAGTGTCATACACTATTGTGTCAGTGTTAATTGTGGCATTGGCTGGGTTTTGTGAAGTGAAGAAACTTTACTAATTCATGTCATTCTGTGACGTTCAGAAAGCTTCCATGGCAGAGTTTAAAGATGACCCTATCTCCTGGATTCACTGAACAATTTCTGCCCCATCCCAGGGTTATATTAACTCCCCTGTTCTTTGTAACAGTATAGGTTTCAGAGACCCTGAATTTTTTTACATTCTTCAGAATATCATATTTTTTTTTACTATATTATTTCATCAGTCTAACAGAACATGCTGAACAAAAATTAGTATGTCCTATGGTTTTCTGGAAGGGTACATGAGTGGTAAAGGGTGAGGGATAATTCTCAAGCATTTCAGAGAACTGTAACATAGGTAAAATTTTTTGGAGTTTAACACAAAAAACCCTGCAGTTCTCAGTCTCTTCAGAGGAGATATACATTGTACTTGGGATAACTTTTCATCCTTTTATCAGATTTGAATGTGGCCAGGAATGAGAGAAGACCTTGGAAAGAAGTCAGTTAACTGACACCAGTGATTTTGAAATTGTCCTTCAGTGTAAGCAATATTCTATATTGGCATACCATGATAAATGTTGTCCTCAATAACTAAAATGTGTCTATGGGAACCAAAGTTAGCAGTGAGGATAAGGCTGCTCACCATTACTCCAAGTGACTGTCTTTGGAATTGTCTTTTCCTTCCCTGGGTTTATTCTGGTTCTCCTCAGGAAATACTTCTACAAGAGGGTATAGTAAGGATTCTGTGCCCCATACTACCTCATTTTAATTTCTCATACTGCTGAGCCATTAGACAAATAAAGTAGTTAATATGAATAGGAATGATTGCTCCTGATTACCTGTGGCCGAGATGCTACACCACAGGGACAAGAAGGAATACATCTGGAATTCAGAATATCCTAGTGCTTCCACACTCAGACATTAATATAGATATGTAATTGCAGCAACTATAGTAGGCCACAGTGAAGTAACTAAGGTTTTGCCTCCCCTTGGAAATCTATATAATCTCCTTAAGCAAGAAATCTGCAGCAACTGAGTTTTTGCTCAAGGATTAGGGGAATCTAAAATGTGTGATGGAGGAGCCTTGTAATTTATTATTTTTCAGGTTTACAATAGTGGCCACTATGTCTTCTTACATTGTATTTAATGTAGGGCACAAATGGATCTGAGTGGTATAAGCCATAGAATGTATTGGACAGCTCCTCTGCTCTGCTTCATGAGCTCCAGTTCTCCATTTTATATTAGCAATTACAGTAGCAATCTGCTACTTACAGGTGCAACTTGATAGACTTGCCCCAACTGCACTGTATGTTTCTCGCCTTCTGCTCTGGCGATTCTTTATGAACAAATGTAGGGCATTAGTGGAAGAATTGTGATATGTGCACCAATAAGGAAGTATGAGAGAGTTATTGCTCTGAGTCAACTCTTGGCCAGTGAGACTGGAAAGTACATAAATACTTTTTTAAAATTTATCCTTCAGAATACATTTTACATGGCTCCTCTGAGGCGTTCCAGCATGATTGGGTCTCAGAAATAGCTTCATAAAACCTGGGACTGCCTTTTACTCCTTCTATTACTCTTCCCACTATTCCTGTTTTTAGGATTACTTGACAATATTAACAACTGGCAGGAATGCACTTGACTCAGGTTCTGCTTTAGCGTTTTTAATTTTTTAAAATTTTGGAGGCTACTGCACTCCAAGACACAGCCTCTCAAAGTTAGGGATGGCCATATATGATCATGCTTGGGAGTACTTGAGATTTGCTTGTGTAATTATGCCCGCTCTCTTCTTTAGTCCTGATAATTGTATTAATGAATGTTGACTGGAGCCAAGAGGAATATGGAAACACCACAAGGAAGCAAAAACAAAAATTTAAACTTGTGTTCAGTTATCTGGGAGTTTGTCGATGTGGTACAACCCTGCTCATGCTAGGTAACGTGGTTTAAATATCCATTGGTGAAATGGTGCAATATGAAGCAGAAATGTATTAGCACATTTCCCCATTCTTGGGCCTATCTATAGGATAGAGAAGTCTAGATTTTGTTTCTTTAATTTTTCCTTGTATTATAATTTATTACAAACATGTTGAAAAGTTTCAGAGGATAGCATATTTGAAATTCATAAACATGTAACATAAAAATCCGTTTAAAGCACTTCTGTTGATTGCCTCCTCCTACCTCTGAGGTAACCAATTCATCCATCCATCCATCTATCTATCTATCTATCTATCTATCTACCTACCTACCTACCTATGATAGATAGAGAGATATTTTTGCTTCTTTTTTTATTCCAATTAATGTCATATTTTCCGATTGTTTTGCCTGCTTCTATACCTTATCTAAATATCAGCATTGTGCACTATCCTTAGTGACCACTTTCCTTCCCTGAAAACAACGTGTTTTGAGATTCACTTAGGTTGATACTAATCAATCTGATTTATTCCTTTTCACAGCTTTTAAACACTTAATTGCATGGATATGCCACATTTTATGTATACATTCTTCTGTTCAGACATTTACGTTGTTTGAAGATTGAACCAAATTCTGAGCTATTTTACCTTCCTCTCCTGCTCCTGGGGAAAGTAAGGAGTTTTGTGGTTTATGCCGGTTAGGGAGGATTCAATCTTTGTTTACCTAAGTGAGGCAAACTCACTTAGCTGCTTCCAGGAACTGTTGGGGTAAAGGCCAAACCACTGTTTGAATCTGAGTCTGAGTGAGGTGAGCAGGAGGCAAGGAAAGGTGAATGGTTTAGCAGAATGAGAAAAATCAGAGTTGCAGGTTTGAGGAGTTTGAAAATGGATACATGTTTAGGA
This sequence comes from Spermophilus citellus, assembly GCF_964194105.1. NCBI lineage: Eukaryota > Metazoa > Chordata > Mammalia > Rodentia > Sciuridae > Spermophilus > Spermophilus citellus. The sequence continues at coordinate 56,680,760 of NC_138189.1, forward strand.
GAATCTTTGGCTAAACTTCAGGAGATGCTCCCCTCTGCTTGTTTTCATAAGGCACAGTTTCAGGGGTACAAAGTTGCTATGAAACAAGATTAAGAAGTTCTGGTGGGCTCTTGCAACATACAAAAAGTGGAGACTACTTCATATGCTTTCCTCCTTTTTCTTTGCTACAACAACATGAATGAACTCCTGGGAATAAAAGGGACTCATGCTGGAATGAGCAGTCCTAGTTTACCAACCCCGTAAATTCTTAGATGAAGCTATTTGTCAAATGGCAAGCCAAACATCTTCCCATCCCCACAGCATGGTCCCACGTCCCAAGGGAACATAAAACGGACTGTTTTATTTACATCTGAGCTAAAAATAAATGAAACAGAATAGTAATGCATTTGGTATGGCAAGGGCAGGGGTGGTGGTGGGAGGAACTAGGTTGTGGTGATTATTAGGAGATAGAAAGGGATGTTACTAGGTATTTTCCCTGGAGAAGCTGAGAAATTCTCAAATTCTATGGGCTTGGACTTGTGGGGTTCAGCTGTTTGCTTCCGTTCGGTACCCCAGGGAGGTAGCAAAAGTTCAGAAGGGATTAATAGCTGGGGACCTGACTCCCCTACTTGGAAAGAGCATGGTGCCCCAAGTGCTCAATGAAATAGCCATGTTCCCTACTGTGACCACAAGGCTTGTTCCTTGTGGGCTGATTAGCAGTCCTTGAGAATGTTTTAGATAAATCAGACCCTGGAGCATTTACATAACCTTAGACAAGGACCCTCCAAAATAAACTTTCTGTTGATTGAGAGTGTAGAGAACCACAGCAGATTTGATTGGATTTAGAGAAATAAAGAATTATGTAAATTTTTGTCTTTGAAAGTGGAATAACATTCATACCTGCTGTATTTGTAAAAGGTGAATGTAGTAAACATCTCAGAAAAAAGCTAAATGGGCACTCTGAAGCTCCAACATGGGTAGAAACAATGGGCTTATCTCCCCTGGACTCTAGCTGATCATTGGGTTGGCAGAACCTCTGATGAGAACAGTACCCAGCTCACAGTGAAGTTCATATTTAATAAGATCCATTATAATAGTAATGGCAGTAGCTATCACTATTCTCTTTTTCTATGCCAAAGATGATGCTTATAATCTCATTTAATTTTCACAGAAGTATTATGAGGAAGAATGTTTTATATATCCCAATCTTGCTGGAAAAGAAAATTGAGGCTTTGAGAAGATAAGAAACTTGCCTATTTCTAATTCATTCACTTCCCTCAATGTTCTTTGCTACTACCTTAATCTGGGCCCCTGTCATTTTTTACTTTAATTTCTACAAGAGTCTCCTAATAGCTTCCCTGTATATCCTCTTACTTGCCTTCTCTTCATTTCCCACTGGACACCCAGAACTAATTTTTATAAAGTGCATTTTAATCTATTCCTTTCCTAATTCTTCAGGGACTTTTTATTGCCTTCTTGTCACATGGTGGTCTGCACTCTTCTGGACCCTTCTTTCTTTGCTTGTTAACTTTCACCTAAATTGGTGTTCTTTTTTTTTTTTTTTAATTCTGGAAACTATGCCACAGGACCTTTGCACATATACTGTTGCTTCAGTCTATCTTCCCGTTCTGGCCAGTTGTTTTAGTCAGCTTTTGCATCACTGTCACCAAAATACCTGAACAAGAACATTTTAGAGGAGGGAAAGTTTGTTTTGGCTCATGTTTTCAGAGATTGATTCTATGGTGAGTAATGCCATTGCTCTGAGTCCTAGGAGAGGCAGAACATCATAGGGGAAGGGAGTGGTGGGAAAAAAGCAGCTAAGGACTTGGCAACCAGAAAGTAGTTTCAGCTCACTAGAGAAAAAAATATAAACCCCAGAGTCCCACCCCCCAGTGACCTACTATCTTCAGCCACAAGCTACCTGCCTATATAGCTACCACCCAGTTAATCAATATCAGTGGGTTAATGCACTGATTAGGTCACACCTTTACATCTCATCATTTCACCTCTGCATGTTCCAGAATTGTCTCACACATGAGCTTTTGGGGGACACCTCATATCTAAAGTGTAACACTAAGATTATGTTCAGCTGCAAATGACAACATACTCCAACTAATAGTAGCTTAATCTAGATAAAGTATATTTCTCTCCTATGAATTTTTTTCTGGTGGTCAACAGCTCCCATGGATCAGAACCAATGTTTCTTCTCTTGTTACTCTCTATATGGTCTCCTGTCATCATCCAAGGTGGCCTCATTCATGTTCCTCATAGCAAGATGAATGAAGAGACAGGAGAGGGCATGTTCTGAGGTCACTTAGAGAAGGTTCCAGACATTGCCCAAGGATAGTTCTGCTTACAACCTGCCAAATGCTGGAGCTTAATCTCAAAGCCATACTAAGCTGTGAGAGAAATCATTTGGTTATTATTTAGCAAAACCAAAACAAGGTTATACTTTTAATTATGAATATTTCCTTCACTACTACAAATTATTCCATTCTACTTTGTTTCTATGCTGTTGGCCTGACTTTTCATAAAGACAATTCAAGTTTAATCTTTTAAAAAGACACTTTAAATGGCAATTAAACTTGCCACATGCACTATGAGGACCACACCTGACTCATTTGGTATAATGGCAATAATGATGGCAATAAGAACAGATGTGATGAGTTCAGAACGTGTGCAGGCAATGATTACCTTCTACCTGGCTAATAGTGAGATCCATTGCACCCAGGCCCTCCCAATTTTGGAAATATGAAAGATGAGGTACCTGATTATCATTGCTTTTCATTCCTTGGAAAAATACATACATTTTGGAAACAGAGGCTTTGCTTTACTCACTATTGTATCTATAGTACTGGGAAAATTATACAGAGCATTTTTTTTTTGCCAAATAAATATCAGATTTGTTGAAAATAATGAGAGGCTGTTATTTACTCTGGAAATTTAGGATTTTTCTGATGAAGGGCAGAGGGCACAAAATCCTGGTTCAATCATGAATAGCCTTAGAATTGTTCTTAAAATACAAATGCTCTTCAAAGGAAGATTTCCTTATTATGCTTGAGCACAAACGACACAATGAGAAGGACTGGAGTGGGCACTGTTGGGAAAACTTATAGAACAATACCTCCTCCAAGTCCAAAAGACCTCGCCACCAAGGAAGAAGAGAAAGAAAGCAATTTTATTATTGAATGGACATTAAAATAGAATGTGACCCACATGAGGCCATGTGCTTCGGTCACTTCAGTGACCCAAAAGACAGAAATCTTAGCCACAGACACAGTCAAGCCGATAACCCATTACATGAACATTCTCAAAATAAATAGTAAGTCCTCCAGTAAGATGTGACCTCACTATTTGTCACACATAGTTCAGCTTTCCTTGGTAACTGGGATGGCCATTGATATAAAGTAGTGGCTTTATCTAAAGGAAAATATAAACTTCTCACTTTTATGGCAAGAAGTCATTTTGGAGCAAGGCACCCAGTGAAAATGGGCCATGACCCTTTCATAGAAACTGGGAGGTAGAAGTGCTTTTAGGATGAGTCATTTCAAAGAGATGATTTCCAGGTGTCTGAGAAGTACATTCCTGAGTTGTAATGTAGCAAGTGGCTAATTTAACTTTAAAAGCTTTTTTTTTAAAGTTTTACAGATATTGTAGAGTCATATAATGAAATTGCAAGTTTTCTAAAATGCTCTAAGTAAAGAGTGTGTAGGGAGACTCTTCCCTTATTTTCAACAGGAAGTATTAGCCTCTTCTTTTAAATTTGTATTTGCCCTCCCAGTACCTGAAGGCAAACAGAACATCTCAGCTGAACCATGGACCTTGAGCAATCTGACACTGAGCAAAAATTGAATATTTACCATACAACCAGCACTGTGTACATGAGCTAGAGCCCTCAAGAGAAGTCTCTGACACTCCCTTCAAGGAGACTGACTTTCACTAAGTTCTTTCATTCATTTTGACATAAAGCTTTGTGGCACTTGGTGGCTTCCATAGGCCATGACCACAGTCATATAAAGAAATAGTGGCTGGTTTCTGTTTGAATTTTTCGTATTACCATCCTAAATTCAATGTAACTTTTTTTATTTTTTGCATTTTATTTTTTTATTTATATATGACAGCAGAATGCATGACAATTCGTATTACACATATAGAGCACAATTATTCATATCTCTGGTTGTATACACAGTATATTCACACCAATTCATGTCTTCATACCTGTACTTTGGATACTAATGATCAGCACATTCCACCATCATTTCTAACCCCATGCCCCATTCCCTCCCATCCTTCTGTCCTATCTGGAGTTCATCTATTCCTCCATGCTCCCCCTGCCTACCCCACTATGAATCAGCCTCCTTATATCAGAGAAAACATTTGGCATTTGGTTTTATGGGATTGGCTAACTTCACTTAGCATTATCTTCTCTAACTCCATCCATTTACCTGCAAATGCCATGATTTTATTCTCTTTTATTGCTGAGTAATATTCCATTGGGTATACATGCCACATTTTTTTTTTATCCATTCATCTATTGAAGGGCATCTAGGTTGGTTCCACAGTTTAGCTATTGTGAATCATGCTGCTATAAACATTGATGTGGCTGTGTCTCTGTAGTATACTTTTTTTAAGTCTTTTGGGTATAGACCGAGGAGAGGGATAGCTGAGTCAAATGGTGGTCCCATTCCCAATTTTTCAAGAAATCTCCATTCTGCTTTCCATATTGGCTGCACCAATTTGCAGTCCCACCCGCAGTGTATGGGTGTGCTTTTCCCCACATCCTCGCCAACACTTATTGTTGTTTGTCTTCATAATAGCTGCCATTCTGACTGGAGTGAGATGAAATCTTTGAGTGGTTTTGATTTGCATTTCTCTAAGTGCTAGTGATGATGGATATTTTTTCATATATTTGTTGATTGATTGTGTGTCATCTTCTGAGAAGTGTCTCTTTAGGTTCTTGGTCCATTTATTGATTGGGGTTTTTTTTTTTTGTGTGTGTGTATGTGCGTGTGTTTAGCTTTTTGAAGTTTTTTATTTACCCTAGAGATTAGTGCTCTGATGTGTGTGGGGTAAAGATTTGCTCCCTAGATGTAGGCTCTCTATTCACCTCACAGATTATTTCTTTTGCTGAGAAGAAACTTTTTAGCTTGAGTCCATCCCATTTATTGATTCTTGATTTTAATTATTGTGCCACAGGAGTCTTATTAAGGAAGTTGGGGCCTAATCCCACATGATGGAGATTAGGGCCTACTTCAATGTACCTTTTCTATTTACACATTCTAACCTTTACTTTCCTAGCAATTTTTAAAATTCATTAAAATTCTTTTATATTAGGAATAGGCTTTAATGTTTTGCCCTAATGTAGATACTTTATCTATCTATTGCACCATATTTTTGTCTAATGTTAGAGTATTAAAGCTACATTATTTCTGTAGAAATTGATAGCATTTAATTTCATATAAACTTTTTCCATTTTCCTGGAGTCAGAGTAAAATTTAAATATGAGTTTCAATTATAGAATGACTATTTCATTGATTATAAAATGAGCAGTAAATGTCACACTATATATAGCAGAGAAGATGCAGTGTATTGGCTACATTTATTATTTGTGTGAATGAATGCCAAAGTCAGCTAAATCTAATTTGGGTAAAACTGTTTCTAGATATCACTCAGTAATAGGCTCCAAAGCCAGATGAGGTTGTAAGTAAGGATCTGAGGTTTATTCTGCAAGAATGTACTTGAAGAGGTTGGCCTGTATGAGAGAGAAGTCAGGATAGGGTGAACAAAAATAACTGGCCAGAGTATAAAGTCTGAAAATGCAGTTCATGACCCATCTTCTGGGACAGTGATTCTCAGTGCTGACTGCACAGTACCACCTGTTATGCCCACATCTCACTCCACATCCATATATCAGTCTATGCAGGGCTGGGGCCCAGGTTCTAGTGTTTTCTTTTTCCTTCCTTCCCTTTACTTTCCCATTTGGGATTCCCCTTTCTGTTCCCTCTCCTTTGGTTAAAATTCTCCAAGTGAGTCTAATATGCAGCAGAGTTGAGAAACACTTAGCTAGGATAGGAAAAGAAAAAGCCTGATGGTCAACAGAGCAAATATAAAGAATATAAATAAACAATGTCTGAGAATATTAGAAATTCAAATGTTGCTGTTCAAAAATATTCATGAGTCCTTAGAGCTTGATAAGAGTTTTAGACAGAAAGATAAAGTAATAAAATGATTAATCCTATCAGGGAACATATGAAGCCCCCTTTCAATCTTAACTAAAGGCTCAATTGATTTTTGAATAGACTCTTAAATTTGGGCAGAATAACAAAAGAACAGTAGAACCTAGCATAACTATATTACAATGATCAGAATAGATATATTTCCTCTGTGTAGTCAATGCAGAGATTGAACTCTATTGCAACTTGCTACTATCTTTTGGGGGATACTGGGGATTGAACACAAGGGCACTCACCCATTGACCCACATCCCCAGCCCTATTTTGTATTTTATTTAGAGACAGGATCTCATTGAGTTGTTTAGCACCTTGCCTTTGCTGAGGCTGACTTTGAAGTCTGTGATCCTCCAGCTGCAGCCTTCTGAGCTGCTGGGATTACAGGTATGCGCCACCACACCTAGCTACAACTTGCCACTATCTTAATCACTCATGTTTTCTTGGAAGACATCTTGGAATAGTGTGATAGTAGGAGCAAATATGACTCCATTTTGTTTTATGACTCCATCCTGTAAAACAACCATGCCAAGTAGAAGAGTCATGACTGGAGCAAGATGTTCTTTTCCTTTTGCTATAGAAACCTTTAAGAACACAGAACTACCTAATGGGGTATTGTTTCTGTAACTAGGGTAACGGGGCTCTGTTTCTGTAACTGGGGTGACTGGGCTAACTTTGATTGGTTAGGCTTCCCTCCACTTGACTGCACTGTCCCGCTTCTGTAACCTGGCTTGCTTGCATTGGCTAGACCCCCTGAACATCCTTTTTGCGGTTTTCAGGCTTATAAGGAGTGCCCTTGCAATTGTTTGGGCTGATTAGGGGAACAGCTTTATGTTCTGGTCAGCCGCCACCAGTGTGCTTCAATAAAGGCTTGCTTCGATGATACAAGAGTGGTCTGGAAGTCAGCTTATGAAATCCTGGGACAAAGCTTTAACTATAACAATAGTAACTGTTACAGGAGGCAATGCACTGTGTTTAAAACAACAATAACTGAATTGGAAGCCCTGGGAATTTAATTATTATCAAGCTTATTAGTGGGAAAAACACAGAAATATAACCAATGTGGACATTGTGTTCCACTTCCATAAGATTTTCTGAGTAAATTTCATGTAGCAAATGCTAATTTTGGTTTTTAATAACAGTCTTGATAAAGGTGCCTCTAGCCATCAACTTTATTAGCCATGGTGACTCCTGGTAGTGAAAACTTCAGTTCTTTTCATTACCAGCTCCATTACCTCAGTCAAAGTACGAGACCTTCTTTTTTCTTCTTCAATCTGTCTTAAAGGAGGAACTAAAAATGGAAAGCAAGCATTCTAATGATATACCACTATTTTGAGAAATGATCAGTTCTATTTTGATGGTTCATTGCATGGCATGAAGTAGATAGTTTGGTTTTCTTGTTAGCTCTGGTTCCCTTCCCACACCCCCATTCATTGTGCAGCAACCATTATGATCAGGTGAGATGGTCCCTTTTCTAGTAAATCCTGCCAGAAAACAGTCACCCAGCATAATTAATTCTGCGTTTGCCATAATTAAAATAATCTCCTGCCCACAGTGATCATTTCAGGAGAAGGCATGTAACCTAATTTGAACCAATCAGTGAGAGCCCTGGGGAGATGGTCCTAAGAGATTTCTAGATGTCAAACCTGGAAAGTATTTCAGTCTTTGTTATATGAACCTTACATTTGATGGTGGACTAAGTCAAGGATATTACAGAGAAAATGTGCTTGGAACCCAGTCTTTACAACAAGCTTGAAGGCTGTTTAATCTATACTTTTTGTTATATGTACTAATAAATTTATTTTGCTTTAACCAGTATGAAATTAGATTTGATTAGTTGTAACCAAAAGAATCCTTCCTGGTAAAATAGCCACCCTCCAGTGTGCTAGACGTTGTGGGCAATATCCCTTGCCTATGTCATGTAACCAACATTGTAGAGGCTAATCTTTTTATTTATGTCCTTGACTTTCTCAGAATTTGTACAGAATTTACATTCATCCTTTCTTGTAGATGCATGTTCTCCTCCTCAACAGTTTATCCCAGTGACATTGTACTCAGTATCTCCCATTTAAACAAATCAAAACACAATCTCAGCCGGTCACTCATTGTTCAGCAATTGTTACCTACTCTCCTCTCCTCTGAAAGTCACTTTCTTCTATGGAATGACTATACTTTGCTATATCCATTTCTTTACCTCCTTTTCCCTCTCAACCAATGAATTCCTTGGTTATTTAAAAAATGTTCATTCCTCATTGCTCATGATGCTTGATATATGTGTATATATATGTGTGTGTGTGTATATATGTGTGCGTGTATACATACATATATATGTGTGTGTGTGTGTGTGTATATATATATATATATATATATATATATATATATATGTATATTATATGAACCTTACATTTGATGGTGGACTAAGTCAAGGATATAACAGAGAAGATGTGCTTGGAACATTTTCTTCTTCAATCTGTCTTAGAGGAACTAAAAATGGAAAACAAGCATTCTAATGATATACCACTATATGTGTGTGTACATACATATATGTCTTTACAACATATATGTATGTATACACACACACACACACACACACGTATACACACTTGACTCTTGACTCTTTTGGTACTTCCTTCCTGACACACTTTTCTCAACTGACAGCACTACATAGCACAACACTGCTCATTTAATCTTGTTGCTCTTCTCTGACTCTTTTGCAGACTTATTCTACTATATCAGGCTATTAAATATTAGAGGTACTTAAACCTCAGCCTTGGTTCTCTGTGTTCTCACTCTGTATTATGACTCCAAGTGACTTAATTCATGCTCAATTCTTCTTTTGCAAGTATGCAGAAGACTCACAAGTGCATATCTACCACCCAACCTCTCTATGGTCAACCAACCACCTCTGCCTGATGTGAAGAATTATCCAACCCACATATCTGGATTTGTTAAAGGAATCTCAAGCTCAGCCTATCAAAACCAAATCTGTAAACATATCCCCTCCAAATTGAGTCTTTTGCAATACTTTTTGTCACAGATATAATCACAGTTCAAGTAGCTGAACTAACCAAAATGTTTGAGTCTACTCTCTGGCAATATGGAGGTAAGGCAGGAAAGTTGAGCATATACATTAACATCTTCAAAAAATAAAATAGGGTCATTTAGAAAACAGTAGTCTGAGTTAAGAGAACTGTATTATAATCTGAGCTAATTGAATTGAATTGCTTCTGAGGTTTTACTTTCTGCACAGGTTAAGAAACATCAGAATGGTAGAAGGGAAATTTTCAAAAGGGAAATTCAGCCATGTAGAGAACTGATACTGAGTTATCAATATTGTGAACTCTTACCTGCTTTAGTGAGCACAAAAATGTATCATTTTCTAGCCTGTTAATGCCTACAGTCTATGGTGACTAATTTATGGTCCAATGCAAATGTTACAAATGCCTTAATCAATATGACAACTATTTTTTCATAAGTATATTTAAAATGAATATAATAAAGATATTATAGAAGGAATATGGCTAAGGTTCACTTCACAGAACATTTATTTATTAAAATCTTAATGAGGGTACCTGTTAATGTCTCAAAAGATTGTCAGAGGACAACTTTGAGGCCAACTAATTTGGCTATGGAGCAATCAATTCCATCCATTTAGATGTTACCAAAACCACTTTCCATTTTGTTCCATCTTTTTTAAAAGAAAACAAATGTACATCTAACAGTGGCCTAATTTGATTGCATTTATTCTTGACATTTAATGGAAGACTTCATTATCCTCTGCCTCCAAAGAGGAGTTAACATAATTAAAGGGGGCTCTAATACATGAGCAGGAAATGTGATCCAGCAAATGAAAATATTAGAATTTTTAGCAGGTGATCCAGATTTTAATTTCATATAATCTTTCCCAAGTCATGACATTTTATGATTTTTCAACTCTTCTTAATTTACTTGCATACAAAAACAGGCCAGATTTTACTACCCGTAGACAGTAATTTGCCCATCCTTGGCTTAGAAGAGGATGTAATACGAAGGTTTCAATGGCATCTCTGCTATTTATTAACATTGAAGTTCTGGGTAAAAAGTTTCATTTGTGGAAATAATAATGTTATTATTACCATTTCTGTTGTGAGAGTAAAATGAGAATGCATACGACAAAATACGAGGTTTCTAGCACTGGTGGGTTCTCAGTATTCTCTTCTTTACATAGGATATATCTAAGGCTCAGAGTAGAGGTCCTGTTCAGGTGCCCACATTGTCAGTGGAGAAGCTAACACTTTAGGTTTGAGTCTTTTTGGAGTTGGATGGACTCCTGCCAAGATGGCCTCCTTACACATGGCAATTGTTAGGTATCTCTTGAGCCTTTCTAAGACGTAGCTTATGCTAGCTCATTTGTCTTCATTAGTCAATTCTTGGATTTTCTTAAATTTCTATTAAGAATACTAAGTAGCTGCTGCAAAACCTAGTGATATTGGCTTCCTAATTCAACAATGAGTCATTGACTTTTTCCTTGCTAGAGAACACCGGATTTTTTAGAATGGAAAAGCTCATTTGTGTGACCTTATTTATTGTACTTTTTGTTTTATTTTATGTGAATATTCTCCTCTATATTTAATAATGGAGGGCTGATTTTGTCAGGAATGGTGAATGAATCATTGCTTTGAACTGTCCTGGACATTGGATGCTCCCCTTGGGAAATTCTGGTGTGAAGGTGCTGAGAAACTTGTCCATTTGGAGTGGCCCCTGCTAAAAGGAAAACGTCTGTACTTGTCACAGAATTTATTGGTTCAATAGCCTTAGGTTCAAATGCCAGCTGCCTGAAGTAGAAGAGATTTGGACGCAAGCTGATAAGCTTTTAGTTGGGCTGGTCCTGCGTACAACCTCATTTTTGTTTCTCTTGAATAAGCTTTTGATGTTTAAACCTATATAACAAATGTGCAGAGCCTGTTCATGGCCAGTCTTTCTCCCATCAGAAGTTGGGTTGGTCCACCGAATCCTACTTTTCTCTATATTTGTGTTTGTTTATTTCCAATCCTCTCACCACCTACATTCAGAGAACTGATCAAATGTTGTGTCTTTCAAGCTACAAATATAAAATATCTTATGATTTATAGAACTCTTTAATTATTTTAATGTTTTGTGATTTTAAATATGTAGGGTCTTACATATCTTTTAATAGGTTCATCTGTATTTTATTCTTTTGAAGATGCAATGCTATCATTAATTAGCATTTCTATTTTAATGTCTCTATTCAATAATTAATATATACAATTTAAAAAGAATTTAAAATATTTATCATATATCCTGAAAACTTATTAAACAGTATAGCATTTTTGAATATTCTATGGAATTTTCTATTTAGATGATTATTCTGTGTATAAATAAAGAAAGTTTGTTTGTTTCCTATCTGAAAAACTTTCTTTTTTTTGGACTGGGGATTGACCTCAAGGGCACTTACCCACTGAGCAACATCCCCAGCCCTATTTTGTATTTTATTTAGAGAAAGGGTCTCATTGAGTTGTTTAGCACCTCATTGTGGCTGAGGCTGGCTTTGAACTCAGGATCCTCCTGCCTCAGCCTCTCGAACTGCTGATAATACAGGTGTGCACTACCACACCTGGCTGTTCATTTAATCTTGGTTATCAGATTCATTCTATAAATGTTTTTTCTTTTTAAAATCATTTTAATACCTGTAGTATCAGTAATTATTATCAACTCTTCCATTCCTGATATTGCTGATGTGTATCTTCTTTCTTTTTATCCTTGATTATTTTGACTAAAGACTTTTTAATTTCATTGATTTTTGTTTTCTCCAAGAACCACCTTCTGTTTTCTTTTTTGATAGTCAATGATTTCCTAAATCATTGATTTCTGCCCTGTCATGCTTCTTACCTTTCATTCTTAGTTTTGGTTTAATTTTCTATTCTTAAAATGTGTGTGTGTGTGTGTGTGTGTGTGTGTGTGTGTGTATACATATTTTTTTTTTGTTACAGATGGACACAATACCTTTATTTATTTATTTTTATGTAGTGCTGAGGATCAAACCCAGTGCCTCACATGCACCAGGCAAGTGCTCTACCACTGAACCACAGCCCCAGCCCCTAATTTTCTATTTTTTTTTCTTAAGATAAAAGCTGATGTGATTTATTTGAGAATTTTTTTCTGATATCAGAATTTGTCATTGGACATAAAAATTTAGGTTGATATTTTTTATTCAGTAATTTAAGAATTTTCTCCATGTTCTTCATCTTACATTATTTCTGATGTGGAGTTATTTACCATTCTTATTTTTTTAACCATTCTTATTTTTGACCCTCTGTATATGTCTTTATTCTCTTGCTATATGTAATATTGGGTCCTTTGTCATAGGTTATAAGAAATTTAATTGCAATGTGCCTTGGTGTGGTTTCTCACTTTCATTATTTTGGGGGTTCAGTGAGACTTTTGGCTTATGAGTTTATAGTTTCCTTCAAATTTGGAAAAATTTTAGTTATTATGTCTTCAAATATTTGTATCCATGTCCAGTTTTTGATTCTGCTTGAAGTTGTCCTGCAGTTGATTGATACTGCACTTATTTTTTCCCATCTGTGTGTTGCATTTAGATAATTCTATAAGTCTTCAACTTTAGTACTCATTTCTTCTATGGTGTTTATGATGCTGTGAATCCAATGTATATGCTTTCCATTTTAAATACTTCAATTTTCATTTCTAGAAATTTGATTTGGATCTTTAAAATATATTCTATCTTAATCCAGTCCATCTTAGTCCTACGTTCATCAACATATGAATTATAATGTTTTTTAATGTCCTTGTCTATAATCATATCATCTATATAATTTTTAGATTGGGTTTGATTGATGTTTCTAATTATGAGTCAGACTTTTCTGTTTCTTTGCATACATAGTAACTTTTTGGTTTTGTTTTTGTTTTGGTACTGGGGATTGAACCTAGTGGTACTTTACCACTGAGCTACACACCAGCCCTTTTTGTTTATTTTTTACTTTGATACAGGGTCTTTCTAAGTGGCTGAGGCTGGCCTCAAACTTGGGTCCTCCTGCCTCAGCCTCCCAAGTCACTGGGATTATAGGATTTTACCACTGCTTCCAGCAACAGTAAATTTTATCTTATTGGCTGCTGGATATATTTCTATTTTTGTAAGTAATTTTGAGTTTTATAGAGGACATACTCTTTTACTAGTGAACAGTTTGACCCTTTTACATCTTGATTTTATTTGTTATAAAGGATAAGAAATATTTACTTTTGGGCTAATTTTACCCTATTGTTGAGGCTAAGTCTTTCAGAGTATCCTATTGGATATCTTATGAGCAATAAAGTTTTATGTGGTAACTGGTGGGAATGGAATTTTTTCCAAATCATTTGACTCCAGGAATTTTCCCTGCCTTTATGTGGTTTCTTTGGATGTATATGTTGATCAGTACTCAGCTGAGGAATCAAGGGGGACCCTCTGCTGATCTCAAGAGCTCTCTCTGTGTGCACCTGTTTTCTTTCTTGTCTCTACTGAGAAGTCTATCAACCTTGTATCCTCATGATTAGATGGAGCCCAAAGTTCAAGTTAGATAACTGAATTGAAATATAAAGTTAGGCATTGTATGTATAGAGAGTATATTCAAAGCCACGGGATGATCAGACATTAGTAAAGGAGTTAATTTTGATACTGAAGACTTATCTCTGAAAATAGGACAGGAGGTGAGGCCATCAGAGAAGACAGAGATATAATTATTCTGTCTTTTTAATGTTTTCCATACTTTGCACTCAACTTATATTTATAAAATATACTTTATTTTAAATAATTATTCAAAAATTAGGCATTCTATAAAATCGGATATTTATTTACATATATGCTTATCTAAGCACATAGCAATATGTTATAATGTGTTAATTTAAAAAATTTTTTATTTATATAAGACAGCAGAATGCATTACAATTCATATTACACATATACAGCACAAATTTTATAGCAGCACAATTCACAATAGCTAAACCATGGAACCAACCTAGATGCCCTTCAATAGATGAATGGATAAAAAAATGTGGCATATATACACAATGGACTATTACTCAACAATAAAAGAGAATAAAATCGTGGGATTTTCAGGTAAATGGATGGAGTTAGAGAAGATAATGCTAAGTGAAGTTAGCTAATCCCAGAAGACCAAATGCTAAATGTTTTCTCTGAAATAAGGAGGCTGATTCATAGTGGGGTAGGGAGAGAGGGAGCATGGGAGGAATAGACAAACTCCAGATAGGGCAGAGGGGTGGGAGGGGAAAGGAGGGGGCCTGGGGTTAGAAATGATGGTGGAATGTGATGGACATTATTATCCAAAGTACATGTACGAAGACATGATTGGTGTGAATATACTATGTATACAACCAGAGATATTAAAAATTCATGCTCTATATGTGTAATATGTTAGTTTTTATATACATCTTTAGAGTGAAATGGAAATTATTTCTATCATAAACCATAAACTAATGTCATGTTATATTTAGATACTTAGATTTACTTTTTAAAATTTCAGTTTTCCATTGGGGCTATTCTCAGGGAAGTATATTCTTTTTTTTAATTTCTTACATACATGACACAGTGAATGCATTACAATCATAATTTTCCCTTCACAACACCATTTTTTGTAACTCTGTATATAAAGTATGTTCACTCCAAATTATGCCATTATAGATGAGCTCTAATTATTATTATTATTATTATTATTATTATTATTATTATTTGCATTATAATTCTTTTTTTAATTTTTATTATTAGTTGTTCAAAACATTACAAAGCTCTTGACATATCACATTTCATACATTTGATTCAAGTGGGTTATGAACTCCCATTTTTACCCTATATACATATTGCAGAATCACATCGGTTATACATCCACATTTTTACATACTGCCATACTAGTGTCTGTTGTGTTCTGCTGCCTTTCCTATCCTCTACTATGCCCCTCCCCTCCCCTCCCCTCCCATCTTCTCTCTCTACCCCATCTACTGTAATTCATTTCTCCCCCTTGTTTTTTTCCCTTTCCCCTCACTTCCTCTTGTATGTAATTTTGTATAACAATGAGGGTCTCCTTCCATTTCCATGCAATTTCCCTTCTCTCTCCCTTTCCCTCCCACCTCTCATCCCTGCTTAATATTAATCTTCTTCTCATGCTCTTCCTCCCTGCTCTGTTCTTAGTTGCTCTCCCTATATCAAAGAAGACATTTGGCATTTGTTTTTTAGGGATTGGCTAGCTTCACTTAGCATAATCTTCTCTAATGCCATCCATTTCCCTGAAAATGCCATGATTTTGTCATTTTTTAGTGCAGAGTAATACTCCATTGTGTATATGCCACATTTTTTTCATCCATTCATCTATTGAAGGGCATCTAGGTTGGTTCAACAGTCTAGCTATTGTTAATTGTGCTGCTATGAACATTGATGTAGCAGTATCCCTATAGTACGCTCTTTTAAGGTCTTTAGGGAATAGTCCGAGTAGGGGAATAGCTGGGTCAAATGGTGGTTCCATTCCCAGCTTTCCAAGGAATCTCCATACTGCTTTCCAAATTGGCCACACCAATTTGCAGTCCCACCAGCAATATACAAGTGTACCCTTTTCCCCACATCCTCACCAGCACTTGTTGTTGTTTGACTTCATAATGGCTGCCAATTTTACTGGAGTGAGATGGTATCTTAGGGTGGTTTCGATTTACATTTCTCTGATTGCTAGAGATGGTGAGCATTTTTTCATATATTTGTTGATTGATTGTATATCCTCCTCTGAAAAGTGTCTTTTCAGGTCCTTGGCCCATTTGTTGATTGGGTTATTTGTTTTATTATTGTTTAATTTTTTGAGTTCTTTGAATACTCTGGATATTAGGGCTCTATCTGAAGTGTGAGGAGTAAAAATTTGTTCCCAGGATGTAGGCTCCCTATTTACCTCTCTTATTGTTTCTCTTGCTGAGAAAAAAAAAGTTTTTAGTTTGAGTAAGTCCCATTTGTTGATTCTTTTTTTCCCTTTAATTTTTATTGTTGGTTGTTCAAAACATTACATAGTTCTTGACATCATATTTCACACTTTGATTCAAATGGGTTATGAACTCCCATTTTTACCCCATATACAGATTGCAGCATTACATCAGTTACACATCCACTGTTTTACATATTGCTATACTAGTGTCTGTTGTATTCTGCTGCCTTTCCTATCCTCTACTATCCCCCATCCCTTCCCCTCCCATCTTCTCTCTCTACCCCATCTACTGTAATTCATTTCTCCCCCTTGTTTTTTTCCCCTTTCCCCTCACTTCCTCTTGTATGTAATTTAGTATAACCATGAGGGTCTCCTTCCATTTCTATGCAATTTCCCTTCTCTTTCCTTTTCCCTCCCACCTCTCACCCCTGTTTAATGTTAATCTTCTTCTCATGCTCTTCCTCCCAACTCTGTTCTTAGTTACTCTCCTTATATCAAATAAAACATTTGGCATTTGTTTTTTAGGGATTGGCTAGCTTCACTTAGCATAATCTGTTCTAATGCCATCCATTTCCCTGCAAATTCTATGATTTTGTCATTTTTTAATGCAGAGTGGTACTCCATTGTGTATAAATGCCACATTTTTTTTTATCCATTCGTCTATTGAAGGGCATCTAGGTTGGTTCTACAGTCTTGCTGTTGTGAATTGTGCTGCTATGAACATCGATGTAGCAGTGTCCCTGTAGCATGCTCTTTTTAGGTCTTTAGGGAATAGACCGAGAAGGGGAATAGCTGGGTCAAATGGTGGTTCCATTCCCAGCTTTCCAAGAAATCTCCATACTGCTTTCCAAATTGGCTGCACCAATTTGCAGTCCCACCAGCAATGTACAAGTGTAGCCTTTTCCCCACATTCTCACCAGCACTTGTTGTTGTTTGACTTCATAATGGCTGCCAATATTACTGGAGTGAGATGGTATCTTAGGGTAGTTTTGATTTACATTTCTCTAACTGCTAGAGATGGTGAGCATTTTTTCATGTACTTATTGATTGATTGTATGTCCTCCTCTGAGAAGAGTCTGTTCAGGTCCTTGGCCCATTTGTTGATTGGGTTATTCATTTTTTTTATCGTTTAATTTTTTGAGTTCTTTGTATATTCTGGATATTAGGGCTCTATCTGAAGTGTGAGGAGTAAAGATTTGTTCCCAGGATGTAGGCTCCCTATTTACCTCTCTTATTGTTTCTTTTGCTGAGAAAAAACTTTTTAGTTTGAGTAAGTCCCATTTGTTGATTCTAGTTATTAACTCTTGTGCTATGGGTGTCCTATTGAGGAAATTGGAGCCCGACCCCACAGTATGTAGATCGTAGCCGACTTTTTCTTGTATCAGACGCCGTGTCTCTGATTTGATATCATGCTCCTTGATCCATTTTGAGTTAACTTTTGTGCATGGCAAGAGAAAGGGATTCAGTTTCATTTTGTTGCATATGGATTTCCAATTTTCCAAGCATTATTTGTTGAAGATGCTATCCTTCCTCCATTGCATGCTTTTAGCCCCTTTATCAAATATAAGATAGTTGTAGTTTTGTGGATTGGTTTCTGTGTCCTGTATTCTGTACCATTGGTCCACCTGCCTGTTTTGGTACCAGTACCATGCTGTTTTTGTTACTATTGCTCTGTAGTATAGTTTGAGGTCTGGTATCGCTATACCGCCTGATTCACACTTCCTGCTTAGAGTTGTTTTTGCTATTCTGGGTCTTTTATTTTTCCATATGAATTTCATAATTGCTTTATCTATTTCTACAAGAAATGCTGTTTGGATTTTGATTGGCATTGCATTAAACCTATAGAGAACTTTTGGTAATATCGCCATTTTGATGATGTTAGTTCTGCCTATCCATGAACAGGGTATATTTTTCCATCTTCTAAGATCTTCTTCTATTTCTCTCTTTAGGGTTCTGTAGTTTTCATTGTATAAGTCTTTCACCTCTTTTGTTAGGTTGATTCCCAAGTATTTTATTTTTTTTGAGGATATTGTGAATGGAGTGGTTGTCCTCATTTCCATTTCAGAGGATTTGTCGCTGATATACAGGAATGCCTTTGATTTATGCATGTTGATTTTATATCCTGCCACTTTGCTGAATTCATTTATTAGCTCTAATAGTTTCTTTGTAGACCCTTTTGGGTCTGCTAGATATAGAATCATGTCATCTGCAAATAGTGATAATTTAAGTTCTTCTTTTCCTATTTTTATGCCTTTAATTTCTTTCGTCTGTCTAATTGCTCTGGCCAGTGTTTCGAGAGAACTATGTTGAACAGAAGAGGGCATCCCTTTCTTGTTCCTGATTTTAGAGGGAATGCCTTCAACTTTTCTCCATTCAGAACGATGCTAGACTGAGGCTTAGCATAGATAGCTTTTACAGTATTGAGGTATGTTCCTGTTATCCCTATTTTTTCTAGAGTTTTGAACATAAAGGGATGCTGTACTTTGTCGAATGCTTTCTCTGCGTCTATCAAGATGATCATATGGTTCTTATCTTTAAGTCTATTGATGTGGTGAATAACATTTATTGATTTCCGTACATTGAACCAGCCTTGCATCCCAGGGATGAATCCTACTTGATCATGATGCACCATCTTTTTGATATGTTTCTGTATCCAATTTGCCAGAATTTTATTGAGAATTTTTGCATCTAGGTTCATTAGAGATATTGGTCTGTAGTTTTCTTTCTTTGAAGTGTCTTTATCTGATTTAGGAATCAGGGTGATGTTGGCCTCGTAGAATGAATTTGGAAGTTCTCCCTCTTTTTCTATTTCCTGAAATAGTTTGAAAAGTATTGGTATTAGTTCTTCTTTAAAGGTTTTGTAAAACTCTGCTGTATACCCATCCAGTCCTGGGCTTTCCTTAGTTGGTAGTCTTTTGATTGCTTCTTCTATTTCCTCAATTGATATCGGTCTGTTTAGGTTGTGTATATCCTCCTGACTCAATCTGGGCAGATCATATCACTTAAGAAATTTATCGATGCCTTCACTATCTTCTATTTTATTGGAGTATAAGGATTCAAAATAATTTCTAATTATCTTCTGTATTTCTGTAGTGTCTGTTGTGATATTGCCTTTTTCATCCCGTATGCTAGTAATTTGAGTTCTCTCTCTTCTTCTCTTCGTTAGCATGGCTAAGGGTCTGTCTTTTTTATTTATTTTTTCAAAGAACCAACTTTTAGTTTTGTCATTTTTTTCAATTGTTTCTTTTGTTTCGATTTCATTCATTTCAGCTCTGATTTTAATTATTTCTTGCCTTCTACTACTTTTGCTTTTGTTTTGCTCTTCTTTTTCTAGGGGTTTGAGATGAAGTGTGAGATCATTTATTTGTTGTATTTTTCTTTTCTTTTTTTTTTTTTTTAAGGAATGAACTCCAAGCAATGAATTTTCCTCTTAGAACTGCTTTCAATGTGTCCCATAGATTCTGATATGTTGTCTGTGTTTTCATTTATCTCTAAGAATTTTTTAATTTCCTCCTTAATGTCTTCTGTAACCCATTGATCATTCAGTAACCTATTGTTCATTCTCCAAGTGATCCATGATTTTTCCTTCCTTCTTTTATCGTTGATTTCCAGTTTCATTCCATTATGATCAGATAGGATACATGGTATTATCTCTACTCCTTCATAATTTCTAAGACTTGCCCTGTGACATAGTATATGGTCTATTTTTGAGAAGGATCCATGTGCTGCTCAGAAAAAAGTGTAACTGCTTGATATTGGATGGTATATTCTATATATGTCAATTAAGTCTAGGTTATTAATTGTATTATTAAGTTCTATAGTTTCTTTATTCAACTTTTATTTGGAAGATCTGTCCAGTGGTGAGAGAGGTGTGTTGAAGTCTCCCATAATTTTTGTATTGTGGTCTATTTGACTCTTGAACTTGAGAAGAGTTTGTTTGATGAACATAGCTGCACCATTGTTTGGGGCATATATATTTATGATTGTTATGTCTTGTTGGTGTATAGTTCCCTTGAGCAGTATGTAATGTCCTTCTTTATCCCTTTTGATTAACTTTGGCTTGAAGCCTATTTTATTTGATATGAGTATGGACACTCCTGCTTGTTTCTGAGGTCCATATGAGTGACATGATTTTTCCCAACCTTTCACCTTCAGTCTATGTATGTCTTTTCCTATCAAATGCATCTCCTGTAGGCAGCATATTGTTGAATCTTTTTTTTTTTTTATCCATTCTACTAGCCTGTGTTTCTTGATTGGTGAGTTTAAGCCATTATCATTTAGGGTTACTATTGAGATATGGGTTGTACTTCCAGCCATATTTGTTTATTTATGTTACTTAACATTATTTGTTTTTCCTCTTTGATTATTTTTTCCCTTTAGTGTCCTACCTCCCACTGTTGGTTTTCATTGTTATTTTCCATTTCCTCTTCCCGTAATGTTTTGCCAAGGATGTTTTGAAGAGCTGATTTTCAAGCTGCAAATTCTTTTAACTTTTGTTTATTGTGGAAGGTTTTAATTTCATCTTCCATCCTGAAGCTTAATTTCGCTGGATACACGATTCTTGGTTGGAACCCATTTTCTTTCAGCATTTGAAATATGTTGTTCCAGGATCTTCTAGCTTTCAGAGTCTGTGTTGAAAGATCAGCTATTATCCTGATTGGTTTACCCCTAAATGTAATCTGCTTCCTTTCTCTTGTAGCTTTTAAAATTCTCTCCTTATTCTATATGTTGGGCGTCTTCATTATAATGTGTCTTGGTGTGGATCTCTTATGATTTTGCACATTCGGTGTCCTGTAGGCTTTTGGGATTTGGAATTCTGTTTCATTCTTTAAGTCTGGGAAGTTTTCTCATATTATTTCATTGAACAGATTGCTCATTCTTTTGGTTTTGACCTCTATACCTTCCTGTATCCCAGTAACTCTTAAGTTTGGTCTCTTTATGTTATCCCATATTTCTTGGATGTTCTGCTCATGGTTTCTTAATAGTCTCTCTGAGCTGTCTATGTTCTTTTCAAGTTGAAATACTTTGTTTTCATTGACTGATGTTCTATCTTCTAAGTGTTCTACTCTGCTGGTAGTACTCTCATTTGAGTTTTTAATTTGGTTTATTGCTTCCTGCATTTCTAGGATTTCTGTTTGTTTGTTTTTTATAACTTCTAGCTCCCTGTATAGTTGATCTTTTGCTTCTTGTATTTGTTTATGTAATTCATTGTCAAAGTGGTCTTTCATTGTCTGATTTTGCTGTCTAATGTCTTCCTTGAGACTCCAGATCATCTAAAGCATGTATATCCTGAATTCTTTATCTGACATTCCATCTGCTGCAGATATTACTTCTTCTAAAGTTGAGTTGACCTGATTGCTTGTGGTCCTTTCTTTCCTTGTCTTTTCATACTGCTCATGTTTCTTTCTGCTTTGTGAAACTTTTGTGTTATTGATTTTCCTCCTATATATTTGTATTGCTCTTGTATAGTTGCAAAGTCTCCCTTTTGTGGAGAAAGACAATGTTAACATTTCCCAATATCAATAGTACATCATCTAAGCACACGTTTTCCTTATTACTACATTTATAGCTAGAGTCTATGTCTACAAATGTTGGTTTCGATTATCATTTACAAATATAGTCATTAGTTTCATGAAAGGCATACCATTTCTGGTAGCTTGAAGAAAACTATATTTCAGGTGTAGGATGTTATGTTTAGGGGGAAAGGAGTGAGGGTATGGGGTTAATCTAGTTTAGTATCTTTGGAAAGCTCTAACCAATAGATGGGTAATTTATAGAAGAATGTATAGATTCAAATTCCTATCTGTATTTATAAGATTACCCTACTTATAAATAGTAAAATTTAGGGTGTTGCAAGTGGGATAGAGGGAGTAAGAAGGAGAAAAACAAATAACAAGGAAAGAAAGAGAAAAAAGAGAGTAGGAAAAAGAAAATAAGAGCAAAAAGAAATAAAAAGGGGGAAGGGAGGTGGGGCATATGCAATTCCTCTATATTATATTATTCTGCTTAAGTGCCTTTGGGTTCAATCTCCAGTACCCCTACCCTATACATATGGAAAGAAAAGCAAAGTAATCAGTATGAATTTCAAAGAATAAGGCAGTGTGATATTTTCTTATATTTGCAGCACACTAGGCTTAACATTTCAAAGACAAAGGGGTAATTTTTTTCCTTCTATCTTCTATACACTTTATTTTGTTTTTCTACTTTCAGATGTGTTTTACATATTCTTTAAAACTTGTTATTTTATAGGATTATTAATATGACTAATGATGAAAAATTGAAATAAAACCAGAGAAAAGAAGGAAAAAAAGGTATTTTCCTGCAATAGGTGTTTTAGTGTGCTTCATTCCTTTATTTTCCTTTATGCATATTTATTTCTTTTTAATACACTGTTATATAAACTTTTAGATGTGGTCACATGTCTTTTATTTCTACAAATTAAATTAATGCCATTTTAAGAATCTTTTTGATGAGTATGAAATTTAATATATTTTTCCTATTGATTCCCTAAAATTCCGACTTACCTATCCCACCAGAGGTTGGTTCTGACAGCTTTATCCAAGTAGAAAGATCCCCACTTCCAAATCTGTAGCTACTACCCACTGTACTATGGCCTCTTCCTATGTGTAGTAAGTACTTTGATTAAATAGTCTTCTATAGGATGTAAATTTTGCTAATAATGATCCACTTCCCAACACAGACCATCAAGGTCTCTTGAGACCTAACTGAGATGAATTCCATCTTTCAGCTTAAGGCCTAGGTTTAAAACGCATGTGGGATTTGTTTAAATCAGGTATAAAAGATAAGCAGATAGGAAAATATTTGTTGTGAAGACCCTTTATATACCCAGATCCCTAGAAACAGGAGGCATGGTGGGCGGGGCAGGAAAAGCCACATGGGGAAAGCCACAGGGTTGGTCAGGAGCTGGGTGGGGGGAAAAATCTTGAGGAAATCTCTTCATTGGGCTTCAGAGCCTGGTTATCCTGGCTTACCAGAGTTAATTTCATTAGACTGAAGGTATAAGGCTGCCCCTTGTTGCCTAGAACAAGGACCTGGGAGATTGTAATGCTTAACTAACCCAGAAAACTGCCATGAGAATTAGTGCCTAGGAAAGGGAGAGTTCTCCTCTGCTTTCTAGTCAGGGACTACCTTTTGGATTGTAAATGACTTGCCCTAGGAATCTAATTACTCCTTTGAAGTGTAAATACCCCTATGTGGCTCTGAGCCTAAGGTTAGAGATTTATCTGTAAGCATGCTTCCCTCTAGAGTCCCCATGCACAATCATGTATCATTTAGACTAGAAAATTTATGACACTAGATACACTATAAATATTGTGAAAATCTGGTGATGGGGGTTCAGAATTTGGAGTTTGATCTCCTCTGGGCCTCTAGCATAAAATAAAGTTTGAGGTCTCTTCCAGGGCCATTTACGGCTTCTGGCCTAATTCCCACAACACTAAAAGAATGGAAAACAGAATCTAAGTTTTTTCAGATGTGTTTTACATATTCTTTACATATTCTCCTAACCCCCATACACAATACACACTCGCACACCCTTCCTTATTTTTTATTTTGAGATAATTATAGATTTACATGCAGCTATAAGAAATAACACAGAAAGGTCCCTTACCCAGTTTTCCCAAATGGTGGCATCTTTCAAAACTCTGATACATGAACACAACCAAGTTATTAACACTGATGTCATCAAGATTCAAAAATCCCTTATATTGCGTTTTTATAATCACACTCTATCTCAACTCCCCCTTTTTCAACAGTGAAATCCTAATTCTGTTTCAGGAAATGGAATAATATATTATATAACTTTTTTTTCCCACTCACCTAATTCTCTGAAGTTTCATCCAGTATATACGTCTTAATAGTTTTTTTGTTGCTGAGTAGTTTTCTATGTATCTATATATCATAGTTTGAACTGTATAAACATTATTTATTTTTCTAAGATAAATACCCAAGAGTGCAATGTTTGGCTGTATGGGAATACTATAAAATACTTAAAATTTATAATAGAATTACTACCATTAAACTTATTGGTAAATGTGAAAAGAATTTTTTTGTGGAGAATTGGGGACAGAAACCTGATCAGATGTGTTCAAAAAGGATTGGTAAGGGAGGAATTGATGATACTGAATATAATAACTTTTTCGAGGGGTCTTGGGATGTAGTTGAAGAGGCTGGAGAGAAAAATAGCATTATCATTACATTGATGTACTAGTGCAACTGAGAGGGAACAAATGATATTGAGGATTATGGAGGAGGGGGAAGAAGGCTGGTCTTTTAATCAGCTAGAGAAAATAAGGTGGGCACAAAAGTAGAACCTTGGCTTCAGTTCTCCTATATGGATGATCTATAGTAATGGGAGTTTCTGAAAAATTCCTCCCAATGTTCGTTAGGTAGTTTCTTCCATTCTGTTTTGTCTGTTCTTTTTTGAACTCTTACTAGACAATATGTCTCCTTTGCTGATCTTCTAACTTCTTACATTTTTCTCTGATAGTTCTTTCATCTTGTTCTTTGCTACAGTTTCCTCACTTGGGCAATAACAATGGTCATATCCCACCAAAGGCCTTTTCTTGTCATAATGTGAACATGTGTGTCACTTTTGGTGATGGGCTTAAATAACCAGAAAGACATAGGCATAAGATAGCTCCTTCCTCTGTTTTAGACATCTACAGGGAAATCAAGTATATAAATGGATTAATTACCTTAACACACCCTAATACTAAGTAATTTTTAGGATAATAAAATATTTTTATTTCTACAGCACTGTAAGCTTTAAAAGAATCACTCATACTCAAGAAAATGTTGTTTTCAAATTTAACATTTAAATTCATCTTTTAAATGAAATTATCATTTTTTGCATATATCTGATATTTAAAATTGAAATCTATAAAAAGATATAGCAAGATTTCCCCTAAGCCTATTTCCCAGTCAGCAACTTTCCCTCTTCAGAGGCGATTGTGATTGTGGTTTCTTATTAATTGACCTAATTTTTAAATGTGTTAGGCAAGCCATTATGCCACACTCCCAACGTTTACAAATATAAATCTAGCCAATGGAGTGGAAAAATAAAAATTAAAAAATGTCTCTGCCTCTATTAGGAAGTGCTTTATGTAAGCAATAATGATCATTAAACTAAAAGTGAACAAGCACTTAATACTTAGTGGCAAATACTCATTGCATTATTTATTATAGATATGAGTCATATTTGTTTGATATGATTATCTCCTGGGCTGTAAAAAGATATTCCTTGTTAATGTGTTAGAATATATACTTTTTTATATGTAAAAAGACAAGAGCTTAAGCCTTGTTACTTTCATAATAAATTATTTCAATGCTCCTAATAGAAAATGGCATGGACTTATTACTTAATTGTCTTTATAGAGGCTTATTCCTTTGATTTTTTTATGCAACTAAGAGATCAGTGACAAGAAATAAACTTCACTGAATAATTCTTGTTCTTATGGTTATATTTAACTTAGCAATTTTTAGTAGTATTAAAGAAAAATTTATTCATGACACTTAAAGAGAGCAAGGTGGATTTTATTCAGGGGTGGACCTGGTAAAAGGAGTGGGGACCACTGTAGTGGAGTCTTATAGTAGAAGAGACTGAGTTCAACTCTTACCCCAATAAGCACTCATAGGGATTTATAACAAGGAGCAAGTTGGGAGATAATGGATGAAAAATTGCTAAGAGAAATCAACCAAGGATAGGTTTCTGGCTAACTGACTTCATGGTGTTATTGTTGAAGGCAGGTAGGGTGATAACATTTTGGAGGGTGGTTGTATATGAAGGGCGGGGTATATTTGCTAAGCTGGCTGGACAGAATGCATACTCAAATTGGATTCTACAACAACAGATAAGAAAATCTGAAGTTGTATCTTGTCCAAAAGGATTCAGGTGCCTGAGTACACTTCTGGTCAAAAGAGAGAATCTCTATCAGTAGCAAGTCACAGAAACTTCAATCAAAACTGATTTATTTATATCACATAACCAAGCATTCTAAAAAAGTGTATCACCAGCTAAATCTCAACCCCAAAGCACAACAAGTTCTCTGGACTTCTTGGTTCTTCAAGGACTTGGGAGGTATTGTTGCTGTAATTTAAGGGGAATGAATGCTGCACTTAAGTGATAGCTGCTTATGATTGCTTAAGATGAAGTTTAAAAAGTGATCAATTTAATTTTGAATCCGCAAGGCTGAATGATTATAACATAGAAGAGATAGGCTCAGTTATTTTCATCTGTTTCAATAAATAAAATCTGAACCATCTTGGATAATATGATTGTTTTTACAACAGAATGCTTTGAAATTCTTAGCTCTTTGACCTCATTTCTTCCCAGATAAAGAAGACTCCTAGGAGAAAGGGAATAAGGAAGAAATTGCAAATGAAATTAACCAGCAATTATGATGATCTTCATTATAACCCCATATTATGATTATATACTCATGTAGAAATCAGACGGCGGAGGTTGGCTTAGCACTCTGAATGTTGCCCCACTGTCCGTCTCCTACGAAAGGGAGGTAGAAACGACATGGTGTTTATAGAACAAGAACAGAGCTCCTGGAATCACACTTTGCTCTTATTTGCATGATTCCTCTACTATCCAGGAGTCAAGAATGCATCAGTCCTTTCTTGGGAGCACTGCAGTGGCCTCCTGTATCCACTTGGGCTACATTCCAAGATGTCCAGTGAATACCTGAAGCCACAGATAGCATCAAACCCTGCGATTTAATGTCTTTACCATCTTAGTAAGCACTCATCACACTATAGTTGTACCTTTACACTTTAAGGTGCATGAGAAAAACTAGCATGAATTTCTTTTTCTTTCTTCACAATTTGATGAACAGAAGAGTTGTCCTTACCATAGATCTTGGCAACCTCAGCATACAGTTTTTTTCTTTCCTTGAGAAGTTCAACCTGGTCATTTAGAGGAAGCATTTTAAGGCTTCTCTTTGGCATATTCCAGATTTCCAGCATCCCTCCTCTTGTGCTTTGGGCCTTTATCAACTGAAACAAGAGTTACTTAAATACAAGCACAGCAGCTCTGTGACAGGGATCTGATCATCAAGATGGCTGTTAAGTGACCAATGAACAGGTTGTATATGCTGTGTGGACACGCTGGACAAAGCAAAGGCTCATGTCTAGAAGGAATGGAGTGAGCAAGTGTGGCATTTCACCATGATACTCAGAATAGTGTGCAATTTAAAACGTGTATTTCTGGAAATTTCCATTTAATATTTTCAGACCATTGTTGAGCACAATTAACTAAAACATAGCAAAGCAAAACCACAGATAAAGGGGCACTAGTATAATCTCAGTAGGACACAGGCTTTTAAGATAATTCTAAATTTGTATGTGTGTGTGTGTGTGCGTGCGTGCGTGTGTGAAAGGTTTGCACAGAACTTGCTCAACCATTCTGTGAGCTGATTAAAGAGAGGATGCCTTGCCTTTATTTACCTGGGAAGTCACACACTTGAAAGTGTATGTGACAGGATTGTTCTCTGATTTACTTTTTGGCAGCTTCCCCCAATTATGTAACAGGGCATGCTGGCATGGACTTATTACTAATTATCTCTTTTTTTATATTAACATCCATTCCAAGCCATTTCTTGAGTCCTCTTTCATCCTGCTCAATTATTTCAGCTACTTATATTACCATGTGATCTTAGTTCTATCTTTTATTTATGCCTCAGAGCCTGAAGGCATTGTTCTTCAGCAGCCGCCTAACAGTTTCCCTACTCCCTCCTAAATATTGCTTCCAGAAACCTGTAAGACTTTTTGCTCTGGTACTGCCCTGACTTCTGAAGTTTCCATGTCTTAGAGGCTCACTCACATGGTGATTGGGACCAGACATATAGGATCCTCTTATTTACAGCACAGTGTTCAATTAACTTCCTTCCACCCCCTATCTATCCCTTTGATATTTTCGGTTTGCTTGTTTTTATAGCATTCTACATTCTATCCCCCTTTTCAGTAGCTTCTGAATAATAATTGTCTTTAAGAATTGCTTATTTGTTCAAAGACATCACCTGTCAAGTTTACCCAGTGATGAACCTCAGAATCAGGCTCCCATAGCAATGGATCTATGATTTTATTTCCATTTAAAACATTGTGAGTCTGGGTCTTGGCGTGTGACTCAAATTTTCCCTTGCAGCCCCCATCCGTCTTCATTACCCTCACTCTTGTTCTTCCAACTAGTACACAAAATGTAGCTTCATAATTAATAGGGGTAGAGTATATTCCTGCTGCCAAGATCAACAGTGTGGCCATAATTTCTGAAATTTCTGGTCAGTAGTAATTATATATTGAGAGAATAGTGGTTTAAAGTATATATCCCTAGGGCCAGACTAACTGATTCAAATGCTGGCCACTGACTGGTTAATGATGTTGATCTAGTTACTTAACAACTTTATGCTTTGGTTTCTTTGTCTAAAATAATACTCTTTGTGATATCTACTACATACCTTGATGTGGGAGGTTCAATGAGTTAACACACATAGAACACATTGAATGGTATCTAGACACTCATGTTTTAGTCATCAGTTTGTTCCTCGTTATATTTTGTAACACTCCAAATGGGTCTCCTCTCTTACATTATATTTCAACAGGTGTAGAATCCATCCTGTCCCATCTTTCCCAGAATGCCGCCTTATGTGAGCAGTATAAAGCTTTTTGTATCCTCCTGGGTTATGTGTGGTGTTTTTAGCTTCAATATCCATATGAATTTGTGTGTGTGGAGGGGATCCAACCATTCTCTGCTTGGTGAAAACAACATATACATATTTCTGAATCAAATAGATTTCTACTTAGGACATAAAAACCTTTTTTGAGATTTCTGATTAATTTTAAGAAGTCAGAAACATTGTCCATAATAATTATTACTATAATAATTACGGGATTTTGTTTTTTAGAAGAGTATTTTGACTGACTCTTCTATGTGTTCTTCCTTTACTTGGAAATGTCAAATTTTTATTTACAATGCATCAATTATTTACTTCATATTTTATGGAACATTTTATCTTTTATTGACATGTTCTTACCCAAGGAAGCCAATTATAGGAATTATTGAAAATACTAAAATCATCCAGGACAGATGAGATAGCAGGTTAGGTGAAACATCATAAAGAAATGTGAATTATTTCAAATTATTGTATTTAAAAATCAATCACATCATTGCTAATTTTATATGAGAAGGATGGTTTTGTGTAATTAAAAGTAAGAGCAAATATTATGTTTGCTTAGGTGATTTTCCTTGAATAGTTTATATTGAAAAATTCTGAATTTCAGCAACGTAATGATCATTGGAAAACAATGGAAATGAAAGACTTAGAGAATGAACTCTCTGGATGCTCTTATGTGTCCTTTGCCAAATCAAAATCAATGTAAAGTGGAAATGACTGCTTTTATTCTTGGGATTTGCTTTTAAGAGTAGCACACCATGCAAAAGCATCTTTTTGCCCTCATTGTTGAAAATTTTGTTGAGAGGAGATCTGAGACAGTATTCAGAATCATTTCTAGCCAGGGGTACTTTGTCCTCTACAGTGTAAGACTTCAGAGAAGATATCTAAAGGCCATATCCATGGGTCATGGACAGAGAAAATATATCTGTGTTTCACAGCAGTGAAGTTTAATGCAAACATGGGAGACTGGAAAGAATGGAATTCATTGCTCTATGCACTTTTGAAGAGTAGAAAAGAGAAAATAAAAGAAAAACCATTTATCTCACCCATCCATGAAACAAATCATTTTGCATTTAGATAAAGTTTTCTCATAGCTTCTATAAAGTCTGTATTGATTCTTTTTAATTAGAGCATTATAATCATACACAGTATTTGGGTTCATTTTGATAAAATCATACATGAAGGAAATTGGATTTCAATCTCCATTCTGTACCCCTTGCCTTCCCTCTTCTCTCCCCCTGTTCTCCCTTCTCTACTAAACTTCCTTTCTTCTACATATTCATAAAGGTAAAATTCCCTTTGATACTTCTATATATGTATATAACATTATTAAATTCATTTCATATTTCTTCCCCCTGACCTTTCTTCCTCCCTCTCTCTTGTTCTCCTGCTTCACTGATCTTCCCCAATGTCCTCCCCAACCTTCTTCTTTCCCTTATTTTGCTCTAGCTTCCATATATGAGGAAACATGTTCAACGTGTGATTTTTCTGAGTCTTGCTTATTTCACTTAGCTTGATTCTTCTCCATTTCTATTCATTTACTGCCAAATGCCACTATTTCATTCCTCCTTATGGCCGAGTAAAACTCCATTATGTATATGTACCATTTTCTTGATTCATTCATCTATTAATAGCATCTGGGTTGATTCCATAATTTGGCTACTGTAAGTTGTGCAGACATAAACATTGACGTGGCAGTATTGCTATAGTATGCTGATTTTAGATATTTTAGACAAATACCCAGGAATAGGATAGCTGGGTCATATGGTGGTTCCATTCTTAGTTTTTTGAGGAATGTTCGCTCTGCTTTCCAGAATGGTTGTACTAATTTTGCAGTCTGACCAACAGTGTAAGAGTGTACCTTTTTCCACACATAATTGTCCTTGCCAGTATTTGTTTTCTTGATAATTGCCATTCTGACTGGAATGAGATGAAATCTTAGTGTAGTTTTGATTTGAATTTCCTGATTGCTAGAGCTGTTGAACATTTTTCATGTTTTTTGGCCATTTGTTTTTCTTGAGAAATTGAGAAATTTCTGTTTAGTTCTTTTGCCCATTGATTGAGCTGTGTGTGTGTGTGTGTGTGTGTGTGTGTGTGTGTTTGGCATTGAGTTTTTTTTTACCTATTTTTATATATTCTGGATATTAATGTCCTGTCAGAGGAGTAGATGGCAAAGATTTTCTCCCACTCCATAGGCTTTTTCTTCACCCTCTTAACTAATTCCTTTGCTGCACATATGCTTTTTAATTTGAAGGTATACTGCTTATTTGATTCTTGATTTTATTTCTAGAACTTTAGAAGTCTTGTTGAGGAAGTCATGCCTAGCAGTTTTAAGATCTGTGGTCTAATTCATAAGTTTTGAATCCATTTTGATTTCAGTTTTTAAAAATACTTTTTAGTTGTAGATGGACACAATATCTTTTTTTTATCTATTTCTTTTTATTGAACTTAGTGCCTCAAGCATGTGGTGCAAGCTCTCTACCACTGAGCTACAACCCCAGCCCTTGATTTTATTTTTTGCAGGCTAAAAGATAGGCATCTAAATTCATCCTTCTACTTATTGATATCTAATTTTCACTTCACCATTTATTTAAAAGGCTGTCTTTTATCCAGTATGAATTTTTGACACTTTTGTCAAGTATCAGATATGTGAGTACCTGTAAATATGTGAGTTTGTCTCTGCATCTTCTATTAATTCCATTGGTCTTCGTGTCTGTTTGGATTCTGCCTGTCCAAGAACATGGAAGTCTTTCCATCTTCAGTTTCTTTCTTTAGAATCCTGTCACTTTCATTGTAGAGATCTTTCACCTCCTTGGTAGGATTAATTGCCAGGTTTTTTTTTCTTTCTGTGAGTGGAATGGTTTTCCTGATTTCTTCTTCAGCTGAATCACTGTTGAAGTATAGGAAAACTATTGATTTATGGGTGTTGATCTTGTATCCTGCTAATTTATTGAACTCAGTTATAAGCTCTAGAAATTTCTGGTGGAATTTTTTTATCTTATAGAGATAGGATCCTGTCATCAATAAACAGTGATTTGTAACCCTTTTCTGATTTGTATCCCTTTAGTTTCCTTTTTTTTTTTTTGCCTGATTCTCCTGGCTAGAGTTTTGATAACTATTTTCAATAGTAGTGGTGAGACATCCTTGTTTTGTTCCTGGTTTTAGAGAAAAAGCTTTCAGTATGATGTTAGCTTTGGGTTTGTCAATGTAGCTTTTATAATGTCAGGGTAATTTCCTACTATCCCTAGTTTCTCTTATGCTTTTTAAACATGAATTTTTTAAAAACCATATGATTCTTGTTTTTAATTCTATTTAAGTGGGGTAAATTACATTTTTTTTTATTTGTTTATGTTGAACCAGTCTTGTATTCCTGGGATGAAACCCACTGACCATGGCATTTTATATTCTTTATTTGT
Organism: Spermophilus citellus; assembly: GCF_964194105.1. Lineage (NCBI taxonomy): Eukaryota > Metazoa > Chordata > Mammalia > Rodentia > Sciuridae > Spermophilus > Spermophilus citellus. The sequence goes on from NC_138189.1 coordinate 56,713,047, forward strand.
TTTTGCGTTAAGTTTGATAATATTTTATTAAGGATTTTTGCATCTATGTTCATCTGGTATATTGGCCTGTAGTTTTCTTTCCTAGTGGGATCTCTGTTTGTTATTAGAGTTATCCTGGCTTCATAGAATGTGTTTTAGAGAGTTCCTTCTGTTTCCATATCATGGAATAATAATCTGAGGAAGACCGGTCTTAGTTCTTCTTTAAAGGTCTGGTAGACTCTGCTGAGAATCCATCTAGTCCTGAGCTTTTCTTTGTTGAAAGGCTTTTAGTTGCTATTTAAATTTTGTTATGTGATATTGATCTGTTTAGGTTTTCTATATCATCAGATTTAACTGTTGAATTTTAGATTATTTTTCAGAGATGCCCCATCTCCCATTTGTGTGACTGCACTCATTTCAATTCTAACTGCAGACATTAACTTGTGGCCCTCTTTCTTAGATGTATGTGCATGTATATATTCTGAAGAGCCCCAGGAGTTTCCATATGCTTATCTATATGATCACATCATGAATAATGAATTATTTCAATCCCTACAAAAGATGGGTAGGTCACCTTTGTACTCAGAATATATTATAAACAGTTTTACTTCAAAACTCTGTTTCTAGTTTGAGGCTCATAAAACTTTTAGTAGGATATTTTCATATCTCAGTTACTTCCTATGGCGCTTTCTTTATAAGAGAATTGTATTTTGCAATCTTGAAGCAAAGTTTAACTGAAAAAGAATATCATTATTTTAGGCATCATTAATTTCTAGTTTTCTATTAATGATAATTTTCAAACAAAGAAGTCTTCCTTTAAGCACTGACTTAATTACCTTTAACTTCAACACAAGTTATGATGAGGTATGGAGATTTGAATTTTTAGAAAACAGTTACACTTAAAATGGTTTGGTATAGATACTTGGAATAACCACCACAAAGCAAGTTTAAACTGGGAATGATTTGCTAAATCTTTTAGGGATTATTTTCTGTGGTGCAAACACTTAAGGTCTAATTTCTCAGAAAATCTCCAGTGCATTTTTTGGTAAATACAATGCAGTAACATTAGTTATAGTCATCAGCATTAGATCTCCAAAACTTATTCTTCCCAGATAACTGAAACTGTACCCTTGAATCAATATTTCCCCATTTCTTTCACCCCCATCTCATAGCAACTACCATTCTCTCTGCTTTTATGAGTTTTGCTTTTTAAAATTCTACATGTAAACAAAACTATGCAGCATCTTTCTGTGCCTTATTCCATTTAGCAAAACATTCTTCAGGTTCATTCATATTGTTCAAATTGTCAAGACTTTTTTTCGGTTTTATAGATGAATAGAGTTGTGTTGTGTGGTGTGTGTGTATGACATTTTCCTCATCCGTCCTTCTGTAGATGGACATATAAGTTGATTCCATATTTTGGTTCTTGATAATAATGCTGCAATACACATGGGAATGCAAGTGTCTCTTTGATATAATGATTTCATCTCTTTTCAACATATATCCAAAAGTTGAATAGCTGAATCACATAATAGTACTATTTTTAATGTTTTTGGGAAATTTCATACTGTTTTCCTTAACGGATATATCAATTTACACTTCCACTAATGGTGTAGAAGTGTTGCTTTTTCTTCACTTTCTTGTCAACACTTCTATCTTTCATGTTTTTTTAAAAAAAGGTATTTTAACAGGAATGAAGTGATAGCTCATTTTGCTTTTAATTTGCATTTATCTTAAGATTAGTGATTCTGAGCATCTTTCCATGAACCTGTTAGGCATATATATGTTCTTTGCAAAATGTCTGTTAAAGTCCTTTTCTCATTTTTTAATCAGCTTGTTTTGTACTATTGAATTGAGTTTTTGAGTTACGTATTTTGGATATTAGCTTCTTATCAGTTGAATAGTTTGTTAAATGTTTTTCTAATTAATTAATTAATTATTGATGCTATTGTAAGTAGAATTGTTTTATTGATTTATTTTTGGATAACTGATTATTAATATAGAAATGCTACTGATTTTGTATGTTAATTTTTACTCTGAAATTTTACTGAATTCATTTATTCTAACACATTTTTTGGTGGAGCCTTTAGGTTCTGTCTTTTATATATATGAGATCATGTCATGTAACAATGGAAATAATTTTGCTTCTTATTTTGTGATTTGGATGGCTTTTTTTTTTTTTTGCTGCTTGCCTAATTATTCTTGCAAAAACTTCTGGTTAGTATTTTTTGATAGATATAGTGAGAGTTGGCATTTCTCTTAATTCATTTGTGCTGCTATAACAAATTACATGAGACTGGGTAATTTATAAACAATGGAATCTTATTTCTCACAAATTTGAAGGCTGAGAAGTCCAAGATCAAGATGTCAGTAGGTTTTGGTGAGGAAGGCCTGGTCTGCTTCCAAGATAGTGTCTTGTTTTTTTTTTTTTTTTTTTTTTTTTTTGAGAATGACTGCTGCCACAGTCTTGGCTGGGCACAGAATCACGAGCCACCACACAGCTTTGTAGATTCAAACAGCAATTCTTTATTCCCGAACTCACACCGGCCTCCACACACGTTCTGGGGCAATCCCAGTTCTCTCGCCGCCCCATTCACCTACTCCACGAGGCTTTCTTCCCAAAATCTCTCTGAATCTCACGAGAACTCCAAGGGAGCTCAGGTAGCAGGAATGCCCTATTTCCAGCAGCAATAATCCTCAACATCGAACTTCCCTAAAACCCAAGGTCTTAAACTGGGAACGCCCTAAACCCAAGGACCGGGATACTTCCTCAAACCTGATCAGCTCTAAACCCGGATCCGCCTTGGTCTTTGAGCAAGGTCACCTTACATGCAATGTCAACAGCGAAATCATTAACATGGGGTACGCTAGCAAGGAAATTTTGATGCATCATTTCTACTTGGTAATGGCCCTCAGCAGACTGCTGTTTCCTCACATGATCAAAGAGATTAAAGGGGCATGGTCCTAAGCTAGTTCCCTAGAGCTCTTTCATGGAGCACTAATCTATTCATGAGGGTGCCACCCTCATGACTTAATCACTTCAAAAGAGGCCCTAACTCTTTAATAACACCACTATGAAGTTCAGCTTCAAGGTGTGACTTTTGGAGAACATTAAGACAACTGCAACATCATTTCCATTTTCTTTATAAGACAGGCTTTAAGGTTTTCACCTCTAAATATGATGTTACCAGTGGGCTTGTCACATATGGTCTTGACCATGTTGATATACATGATCCTTCAATTATGAATTTATTGAGTTTTTATCAAAATACATTGAATTTGGTTAAATGCTTTTTCTGCATCTATTGAGATGATCATATGATTTTTATCCCTCACTCTGTTAAAGTGTGTATCACGCTATTGATTTGTATATTGAACCATGCTTGCATTCTAGAGATAAATCACACTAGATCATGGTGTGTGGTCCTTTGAATGTTTTGAATTTGGTTTAATTGTAATACCCTGGTTTGGCTTTGGTATCAAGGTAATACTGGCCCATAGGGAGTGTTCCCTCTTCTTCAATATTTTTTTTTTGGGGGGGGGTAGGATGGTAAGAGTTTGATACAGACTGGGATTAATTCTTTTTTACACATTTGGAAGAATTCATCCATGAAGACATGTGGTTCTAGGCTTTATTGGGCGTTCATGTTATTAAGTCAATCTCCTTTTTAGTTCAGTATGTTCAATTTGGTTATCCAACTTTCTAATTGTTGGCATATAACTGTTCATAGTTCTCTCTTGTGATTCTTTATATTTCTGTCAAATCAGTTTTAATGTCCCCCTTTTCATTACTTATTTTATGTCCTTGAGATTTCTTAACTCAGTCTAGTTTGTCTAGTTTGTTTATCTTTGAAAAAAATCGGAGTGCTTCTTATCCCTTTTTGATGATTATACTCATCCCCTACTCTTATTTCCTCTTGTGGTAGGAGTCTTGGGAGTATATGCTTCTTCAAAGTGCAATGCCACTATGACCTAATGACCACTCCTTAGTGCCCTCTTCTTAAAGGTCTCATCACCTTTTAACATTACTTCACTAGACGGAGCACCAAGTCAGTAGCCCAGGAATCCTTGGGGTACAAACCACGTCCAAACCATACCATCTAAAAGTGAAATCTTAGAGTGAGATATTTCTCATAGTATTGAGTTATGCTTCTTTGAAGAAAGGGTTACATAAAGGGAAACTCTTCTTACACTCTTCAGTGCATCTATTCTTGACTATTTTACTACTTTAAGAGGGTAGCATCTCTTTAACAGCCTAACTCCCTCTCATGAAAGTACTCTCAGGCAAGGGTTGCCGTCAAAACGACTCACTTTCAATGGTGTATAAGATAAGGAGTGAAAATGTCTATTCCACCACTATTTTTGTTGAAATCAGCAGGCAATAATTTAATACATTAACATAACTGTCAGTCAAATTTACTTATTCATAAATAAAAATAATCTTTATATTAGTTATATTCTCAGTAATGTTTAAACTATTTGGTTATAGAGAATGGTTTACTATTTTCATATGTGAAGTCAGTAATATAAGAAATTTCTAAATAAACATAGAAAGAGGCTAAAAACTTCGGAGAATTGCAAACTTTCTGATCTGTATAGTAATCGAAACTATAATTGATTAAATGTGAATCCACCTTTTTCCAGGCCTCATTCACTGGCAAACACAGGTGAATATATTAGTAACCATAGATTTCTAAATATTTAGGAATAATGTTTAAACCACATCTTTATCTTTTCTTCACTATACTAATTCTCTTTGTGAGAATACCTATCCTCTTAGTCTAATATAAGATGACACACAGAGATTATAATTTACTAATTGCCCTTGGGAATTTTCCTATGTAAGTAGAAGAAATCAACTTTATGATTTGTGTAGAAATATGCCCTGTATAAATGTATATGGATTATAGGAATCAGGTTTAACCTAATTATTAAAGGAATTGTTTCTTTGAGAGTATTTCTGCTGAAAAGGGTGTTTCTAAGTGCTCTATTTCTCTATTTTCTTTCTTTTTCTTTTTTTTAAAGAGAGAGTGAGAGAGAAGGAGAGAGAGAGAATTTTTAATTTTTTTTTTTTTTTTTTTAGTTTTTCAGCAGACACAACATCTTTGTTGGTATGTGATGCTGAGGATCGAACCCAGGCCGCACGCATGCCAGGCGAACGCGCTACCACTTGAGCCACATCCCCAGCCCTCTATTTTCTTTCTTATCTTTTCTACCTATATATTTATTTTTATTTTTTCAGATCTAGTGATGTTTTTGATGTTCTTGGATTTAAGAAATAGATATTAATAGATCAAAATGTGCTTACTTATACCATACCAAATTCAGAGATCTTACTCTTGAAATAACTGAAATGTTGTAATTCACATATTTTTCTATGAGGAATTTCTTTATTTTCATGATATTTATTATGAGCTCTATAGAAGATGACAGATGCTAGCTTTCCTTAAAGTGACAATCACCCCACATGAATAACTTTGAAATCATGGTTGATACTTTTGGCAGGGTTCCCAATCACAGACCCCAATTTAGAAAATCTTAAGTTGTTATGTTAGAAATCTATATTACACAAAAAATTTTGTAATTCCAAGTTGAGTATATCCAGGTTTTGAAAATATCTTGTCTTCTCAAACCTTAATGTACATCCCAACCACTTAAATAGTGGATTTTGATTATGTGAGTCTAGAAAAGAACATGAGATTCTGCATTCCAATCACCTACAAGCATTTTGAATAGTGAGCATTAGGAGAACTGGATTAAAAGTTTCACTCATTTTGAGTGATAGTGGAAGTTCTCTTATTAACCTTGTTCTGAGGGTGGTAATTAAGAAAATTGGTTTAAAACACATTTCTGTTTCTTGTAGGATCTATACACATTTACGAACGTTTCAAAATTTTGTTCACATGCCAAACATCTTTTGTGTGTGTACTGTGTGGCAGTCACCTAATAAATATCTTGCCCTTTGTGACGGTAGAAAATAACAAATACCATTTTTTGTAGTGCTAGTTGTATTTTTCAATTCTGAGATAAATTTATGGTTCTTGGAAGAGAGGTAAAGCAATTTGGAACTTCTAAAGGCTTCTAGATCTGGGCAATACTGAGAATCTGGTGGGAAGAAATGGCAGGCTTCTTGAAGGCCCCAGACAGGCTGACCAGTGCCTGAAGCAAAGCAGTTATGTGCATAGAGGGCAAGTCCTGCCTTTCAAGTGACTCAGCCAATTGTTTCCACACCAGCGGCTAGCAGATGCATTCACAAGGTTAAAATGATTCTGACTTTCAGTTATTTTTTATCTTATTCCTGTTTTCCTAAGTTCTCCTGATTTGGTTTCTTAGCTTCGGGCATTTCTGACAGCTAGACAAGACAGCTTACATAGTAATAACAGACTTTATCTTAAGTCTGCATAATGTATTACTGTTGATAGGCTATGCTCTCCTGGTGTTTGTGGCTTGGTTTTCAGAGATGACAGGGAAACCTAAGCAAAATTGTAAAAAGTGAGGTTTATTTTGGGTCTCATTGTTGAGAGCTGACCTATGTAGTGTACCCTCAATGGTTTGGTGGGTACAGTGGGAAACACCAGAGTTTAGCTATAGCTCCCCACTTATTACTATGTGATGTTGTACTAGCTCCTTTTTATGTTGAACCTTATAACATGAACTTTGTTGACAGCCATATTTAGTTCAATTCTGGAATTCACTTCTTAGTTTTTAGGTGATCTTAGATTTATGCCAACGACTAAGGTTTTTCAACCATAAAATGGGGAGAAATAACTACTGTAGATTACTTTTAAGAACAAATCTGATTTAAAAACATTTAAAAATAAATAATATTTATGAAGTTCCTGGTACCTTATCTGGTACAAAAAAAATGTGCTTAATAAGTGACAAGAGTCTTGAGAGTGATAGTGATTATTATTGTTGTTGTTATTGATATTATTCTTACTACAGACACTTAAGAGATATTACAAGTAAAGTGCCAAATTTGTAGAGTCTAATTAGTTTGCTTTTCTTATATTGATGGGATTCTTAATTCTTACCTCTTATTTCCTAATTATCCTCTTCATGACTTGCTAATTTAATAATGAATCTTGCCTAAAGGGAATAAATGGGGCAAATACTCATTTCAGTAGGAAATTCTTATGGATTTTTTTATTTTGGCATTTAAAAATATTATTAATGCATTTCTATGGATTGAATTGTTTCCCAAAATTCAGTTGCTGTATCCCTAAACACCCAGGGATGGTACATGGAGATAGAACTTTTGGAAAGTAATTAGGTTTAGAGGTAGTATGGGTGGGATCCCATAATTGGATCAGTGCCCTCTTGAGAAGAGACAACAGAGTGCTTGCTTGCCCTGAATGCCTTATAAGGACACAGCAAGAAGGTGGCGATCTACAAGCTAGGAAGAGAGCTGCCATCAGAACCCAACCATGCGGACATGATAATCTTAGACCTCCAGACTCTAGAACTGAGAAAATACATTTCTGTTGTTTAAGCTATTCAGTCTGTTATTTTGTTAGTGCAGCCTGAGCAGATTAAGATGTGTTGGTTATCCGTATAAGAATAATAGGATGTTCTACTTGGTTATTTGGTTATAATTCTCTTAAATCCTTACAAATGTAAAACTAGCCATACATTTTTATGCTTACATAATTTTAAAGGACTACTAAATAAGAAAGTAAAAATTTTAAAATGTAAAGCCAATAAAATTTTAAATGAACACCATTTAAATTGAGGGAGGTTACTGTTTTACTGAAACAAAATAGCTGCTTGCAAGACAAATCTTCTAAGTGCTACTTGCTATGGTTTGGATCTTGCATGTCCCCCAAAGGCCCATGTATTGAAGGCTTGGTTCCAATCTGTAGCACTACTGGGAAGTGGTGGAACCTCTGAGAGGTAAGGCCCAGCATGAAGAAGTTAGGTCACTGGGAACATGCTCTTGAAGAAAATATTGGGAACCCAGCTCCTTGTCTCTTTTTCTCTTTGCTTCCTGGCTGCCATGAGGTGAACAGGCCTTCTTTCCACATGATTCTACCACAAAATACTGTGTTGCAAAAGGGCCATGTGGCCATGGCAAGAACCCTCTGAAACTATGAGTCAAAATAATTCTTTCAGCTTTCTAAGTTGAGTAGCTCAGGTATTTTTCATAGCAACAGAAAGCTGACTGACACACTACTCTATGGATCATTTTTAATTTGGCTCATTTGTATTACTTTGTGATGTGTGTTGATTTTATTTTGACTTTTCCCTTCACTTTTTAATTTCTATTATTTAGCTTGGCATGTAATGTTACTTTGACTTTCTTTGGCATGATTATATTACCTGTTATTTTACTTGGAAATTTCTTGAAGAGTGGCAAATATTGTGAAAGGTTATGATGAGAACAACCTGGTCCAGCCACATTTTACAGAGAGTAAATCTCTGTGTGTGAGAATTAAGATTTGTTATAGGTATATCCATTTATTCATCTGGACATGCCTACTTCTCTGGAAATACCTGATATTATCTAGCTTCCCTCTCCTTGTCTCAAGATCTAAGCTGTAGCTCACTCACCTTGCTGAAACATACCTTGTACATTCTGGCACAGTGCCTTTATTTCTGTTGTGCTTTCTGCCTAGAATACTTTAACTCCTTGTCTACTTAATTCTTACTCATCTTTCAAATATCAGCTTAAATTACATGTGTCCAGGGAACCTCTAGCTGACTTCCCAATCTGGATCAAATCTGCTAAATATCTCAAAGAATTCTGTATTTTTAATGGGTTACCGATCATAATTAGTAATTAGATATTTGTGTGATGATTTGATTATTATTTTCTTATTGGATCATAAATTCTGTAAACACATTGTATTTATAATGCATGGTTTATATTCATAAATATATAGTGACTTATTAAGTGAGGAACTAATAATAGATGTTTATTAAGCAATTAATGTGTTAATTTTTGTTAATGATACCAGTTCAGTAGGGAATATTGCAGAGATGGCTCACATGGTCTTTTGCCCTTAGGAAGTTTATAGCTTACAAGGTAAGGCAAACAAAAATTATATAAACATTCATTTATTTGTAATTGGGGTCAATTCTAGATAGAAGTACAGGATACAAAAAAGAATATAGGAGTGATGGGCATAGCAGAAGAGTCAGGGAATGCTTTTCTGAGAACGTGACCATTAAGTTAAATTAATTATTAATTATTAACTAGGCAGAAGAGTAGGAATCAGGGTTCTAGGTCATTCAGTTTAGGTTCTTATGTGTGTGTAATTTTTAAAACTTATTATATATAATATATATTAATATATATACACACATATATAATACATGTATATATAAAATTTGTATTTATATATTTATATATACATATATACATAAGTATATAATGTGTGTGTGTGTGTGTGTGTGTGTGTGCGCGTGTGTGTGTGTGTTATGCATATACAATACCTATCCATCTGCTTCTGGACAAAGAAAAGATAAGTATACAGACGTAATTTAGGTTGCTTCCTCTGTATGACAATTCTAATTGGTATTTAGGCTTTAGTTAAATCTCCAAGATGTTTTCTAGACTCACCTTAAATTCAGGATCACAAAACTGTTAGGTCCTAAGGGAGGCCAGATATACTACTACTTTTCCTTGGTCAACATATTCTCCCTCAGTCTTAAACATTGATTTTCTAATCTCTCCCTCCTTCTAAACTTGGAATAGCTTTCTTCCTGACATCAACTGTTGAATGTATCTCTTTATTCATCAAGAAAATAGGAGAGATGCAGAGAGAATGTCCACATGCTCCCACCACCTAAAACAACATCTGTTCTCAGAGGCTTTTTGCTCCTTTGTTGAATTGAGTGAAGCCTTCAATCATTCCCAAGTCCAACTATTCCACTTAGGCTCTAGTCCCAGCCCTCTAGCCTCTTCACAATCATTATGCCTGCAATTTCCCATTCTTTATTTCCTTTATTTCTTTATTCTTTATTTCTGTCCTCACATTAGGGTTCCTATCACATGCAAAGATGACGAAATTATTCTAATCTTAAAAAATAAGACCTCCCTTGACTCACATCCTTTTCAGCCATTGGCCCATTTTTCTAGTCCCTCTTTCACCAAAACTCCTTTAACCAGTTGTCTTTTTTTTTAATTTTTTAAAATTTTATATTGGTTGTTCACAACATTACAAAGCTCTTGACATATCATATTTCATACATTAGAATCAAGTGGGTTATGAACTCCCATTTTTACCCCAAATACAGATTGCAGAATCACATCGGTTACACATCCACATTTTTACATACTGCCATATTAGTGACTGTTGTATTCTGCTACCTTTCCTATCCTCTACTATCCCCCCTCCCCTCCCCTCCCATCTTCTCTCTCTACCCCATCTACTGTAATTCATTTCCCTCCATGTTTATTATCCCGTTCCCCTCAACCTCTTATATGTAATTTTGTATAACAATGAGGGTCTCCCTCCATTTCCATGCAATTTCCCTTTTTTCTCCCTTTCCCTCCCACCTCATGTCTCTGTTTAATGTTAATCTTTTCTTCCTGCTCTTCCTCCCTGCTCTGTTCTTAGTTGCTCTCATTATATCAAAGAAGACATTTGGTATTGAAGCTAACCAGTTGTCTTATTGTCTGATTCCTTTCTTCTCATTTTCTAGCACAGCCACTCCAATCAAACTTCCATTTCTACCACTTTTTGTAAAGAAACTGATCAAGACACCACTAATGTCACTTTAAATGACAAAGACTCAGAGCTCCTTCTTTGATGAAGAGGTCTCTAGGTCATGGAATGTATTACATCTTCCAATCAAGGAAGGAGAAAGAAATCTTGCAGCTCTTCAGGTTTAAAGAGAAGAGTCCATTTTATTTATGTTTTTAGAAAATAAACATTTTATTTTAATATCATACCTCTGTAAAAAATTATTGAAATGACAATGAAGGACTACAAAGTTTTAGGAATTAAGGGTCAGTGTTTCAGGACTTTAGGATAATCTCTTCAGCAATATATTGGAATATTTGTGTATACCTTTGTGTAAATATTACTTTCAAGGGTGGTTTTATAATGTTAGAAAAATAGAACAGAATTATACATATATTAAATTGCACATAGGGTAGGAAAATAGGATGGATTCTTTTGTGGGTGTATCCAAATTACTACCTTATCATAACTGGATTTATTATGCAGAAAATGGACTGCTTCCCAGTGGCACTGGGGGAAAATAGAACATTCTCTTAGCTTTTCTAAAGTTTCTTTTCTCCATAATTTGGAAGATTGCATTTTCAAGAGAAAGCACTGAAATTAATATAGTTAATTAATTTAGTTCAAACTAAAGAAAAGATAAGGACTAAGAATCGTTAAATGTACAATTTTTAAGATTAAAAAGCAGAGAAAGTATCTATAAATTGGAGTATATGGCATATGCTATAATGATTTGCATTTGCATTCACTGATAAACTCTAACTGCCAGCTGAGGCCAGTTAGGAGCCTTCTCTCAACCTGTCAGTTGCATTTGTCACTTCTCTACTTTTTTTTTTCCTTGAGACTGATCATTCAGTTAGCGTCCAAGACTCCTTGAATGGTGAATCTCATCTTTTTAGCTTTAAAGGCTGAAGTTCTCCAAGCTGTCTTGGAGGTAGACCTTCCTCTTATTCAACCTACCTGCCCTGCCTGGTGGTCTCACCCCTTCGAGGGCTTAACACCAGGCCAGATCTGTACCTTAGGTTCATTTTATCCAACTATGTAGCAATTTTTATTTGGATGCCTAAAAAGACTTGTCAAAATTGTCAGACCTCAGTATAAATTCTTAAAATCCTCCCCTCTCCAGACCTGTTCTTTCTTTCAATGTGTGGCAATTCTGCTTTCCATTTGTCCCATTACTCCATCTTTCTCTATTTTTTCTATTTTCTATTCAACCCTTGAGGGATTCTGTCAGCTATGCCTTCTGAATATGTCCAGAGTCATATTTAGATACATATGATTCATTTCTTTCATTAAAACCATTCTAATCAAAGATACCTTGTTCTTTTGACTGGACTTTGGCTATTTAAAGACCTAATCTGTCTTCTATCTTTACCTCCTGTGATCTGCTATCAAAACCATTTATAGTCTGTGATCAAGAAAGCTATTAGGTCAATTCTTTTAAAGTATAAATTAGATCTTATCATTCCTCTCTGCTCAAAGACTTTCAGTGGCTTCCCATATCAATCACAATTAAATCTGCAACCTTCCATGAACTCTTCTACTTTGCCCTTTTGCCTATCCTTATCTTTCTGATCTTGTTTTCTGTTGCCCTTCTGCTTTGCTAAGGCCATTCTGACCTCCTTGTTTGTTTTCATATACGTAAAATTATATATATATATAAATGTATGCATAAATTGTGTTATATATATAAATATATATAACACATTTAATATACATATTTACATTTAAATTTTGAAGATGTACATTTATATATAATTTACATATATGTACATTTTTTACATACCATGTCCACACTCAGAGTTTTTTCATTTGCTGCTTCATCTGCCTATAATGCTATTAAGCCATAGACACTTCCTCACTTTATTCAGATCCCCACTAAAATGTGATCTCCTCAGAGTCTTTTCCTAACTTCTACTCTTATTTTCCATTATTATTCTTTTGTTTTGTCCCTTGGGATTGGAATCAGGGATGCTTAAACACTGAATTACATCCCAAGCCTTTTTTTAGTATTTTATTTAGAGGCAGAGTCTTGCTGAGTTGCTAAGGCTGGCTTTGAACTCACAATTTTTCTGTCTCAACCTCCCTAGTCACTGGAATTACAGGCACGTGCCACTACACCTGGCTGCATTCTTCTTCTTCTTGGAATTTCTCACCATCTGACATATTATATGTGTACATGTCTATTTACTATTTGTCTTCCTAGAACAGAGATGTAGACTTCATTACAGCAGAGGTTTTGTTTGTTTTATTCACTATCTTATTGCCTTGAACCCTGATTGACACTTATGAAGTACTCAAAACATGTGGTTGAAAGAATGTATCTTCAATATTACAAAGGGAATTAGTCTGTTTTTAACTACTTTAGCAAAATACTTGAGGCAAGCTACTTATGAAGAAAAGAGGTTTATTCAGCTTATAGTTTTTGAGGCTGATAGTTCAGCATGGTGCCAGCTCTTGCAAGGGCCCTATGACAGATGGCAGAAATGTTTAATGGAGAAAATGATCACACTGTGACTCAGAGAGAAGGGAAGGAGCCGGGCTTGCTCTTTTTATAACAATCCTCTTCTGAGCACTAACTCTGAGTACCATGAGAATTACTTCAGCCCTTTTTGGGAGTAAAGATGCAGTGACCCAAGGACCCCCCCCCCCCCACTTGGCCCTACCTCTCAAAGTTTCCACCACCTCCCAGTACCAACACTCTGCAGACCAATCCTTTAATACACAGTCCTTTGAGGGACACTGTGAGTCCTTTGAGGGACACTTTGAGGGCTTTTTGAGGGACTACAGCACAAAGGCACTCCATTTTGGTGATATTTATGAGTATTTTCACACAAAGAGAAAAATCAAGATACTTTTACATTAAATGTTTTGATAATTTGTACCTAAGTTTTTCCATTAGCATCTCACTGTATTTGATTCCATCACATATCTGTGCAACTATTCTTCTCATAGTCATCTGTTTTATTGTTAGGTACATTTCAATGCAAGCTTCAGATCTCTAATATTTTTCCCTAAAGAACTCAGCATAAGATTTATTCACTAAAGCTTAATACTACATTTATAACTTTTCTTCTGGTATGATGTTTGTGTATCATTAAATGTAGAAATCACAATACTCATGAAATGTAAATTGGTCAGAAATAGTGTAGAGATGCTCATACCCTTGTAGAGATGGGAAATAGAATCCTGTAAATTCAATAATTGACCCAATTCTGGGCTCATCTGCTAATTTAGAATTCTCTTGGAGTCATGCTTCTGACACGATGCTTTGTCCAAGTCTGTGTTTAGGCATTGTCCCAATTACTGTGCATGTACCATTCAGGTAAGGTGCCTCTGGTTCAGCCACAAGGGCAGAGAGCTGAGGCTTCATTGTATGATTGCCTTGTTACTATAGGTAATAAATACCTATATGTGCTGCATAATTTTGTCCAAGACTTGCTTTCATTATTATCTGGTAAATAGGCTCTGAAGAAGTAATCTGTATCTATCACTTGCCTCTAAGTATTAATATTTATCAAAAAGATCCTAAGAATTATATATGACTGGGCTGGGGATGTGGCTCAAGTGGTAGTGCGCTCGCCTGGCATGCGTGCGGCCCGGGTTCCATCCTCAGCACCACATACAAACAAAGGTGTTGTGTCTGCCAAAAAATAAAAAATAAATATTAAAAAAATTCTCTATCTCTCTCTCTAAAAAAAAGAATTATATATGACTAAATTGACTTAGATTAGTTTTTATATGACTGTTTTTAGACATTGGCTTGATAATGTAATTATTGACGTCCTGATCAAAGACAGATTTTTTTTTTTTTGTAGAGATTAAGAACATTGACAATCAGTGGTCAAATCCCAGCTTTGTTATTTACTATCCATCTTCCTTACAAGAATTATTTCTATTGTCTTTGGGACAATAATAGTACCTACCTCATTTGCATGAAGGTTAATATTTAAAACACAGAATCTCAACCTAGGTGCCCCTCAACAAATGAGTGGATAAAGAAAATGTGATACACACACACACACACACACACACACACACATATATATATATATACACACACACACACATACACACATATACAATGGAGTATTAGCTATAAAGAAGAATGACTTCATGACATTTGCCAGTAAATGGATGGATCTGGAGATTAGCATGCTAAATTGAGCCAGTCCCCCCAAACCAAAGGTCAAATGTTTATTCTGATGTGTATGCTAGCCCACCACAGGTGTGTGCGTGTGTGTGGTGGGCTGGAGAATAGAAGTTCAGTAGATTAGAAAGTGGGGAATGGAGGCAAAGGAGTGGGGATAGGAATAGGAAGGACAGTGGCTTAAATCTGACATAATTTTCCTATGTACATATATGAAAACATCACAGTGAATCCCACCTATGGGTACATCCACAAGAAGGAGATTGTAACTTGATTAAAATATATTTTATGCTTGTATAATTATATCAAAATGGGTTCTACTGTCATATATAATTAGAGAACCAATAAATGAATAAACTAACAAATAAATACACACAGATATCTGCTGTAACATTGGAGAGATGCAGAGAGAATCAGTGTTTTTTTCCAATGCATTCTTTGTGAGATGCTACGAACAGAACATATAGACTACCTTCTTACAGATTTCATAGAAGAATAGAAGAGAAATTCTGTCATCTTAGCTGATGACAGAAGATAAAGGAAATCATAGAAATGCTCAAGATTCTATGGCTGCAAGCTAAAATGGAAAGTGAAGATTGGCAATCACCTCAGGAAGCATATTTCCAATTCCTTGACATTCAAAACCTATTTTCACCTCTGCTTTTAAGCAGAGAGACGACAAAGGAGCAAGAAAGCAAGTGTTTCCATCTGGGTGTTAATTATAAACATAAAGAAATGTACTGAACTTGAAAATGATATGATTTGAAAATGAAATGTCAACTTCTTGTCGAACAGACCACTTAGATTGTATACATTTATTTATTTGTTAGCATTTCAGTTTGTAATCAAGAGAACATTGTTTCATATACACAGTTTACTAAAGGTCTAAGAAAAATATTTTAAGGCTAAAATAACTGCAATAGTTTTATAGAAATTTCAGTTAAGAGTTTGGGAGATTCATAGAAGAATAAAGATATTTATCATTCTAATATCTTTCTTGGATCTTAAATATTTATTCTTTCAGAAAATTACAGTAGATTTTTTTTGTTAGGCTTATTTATATTGGCTAGTACTCATACACATTACTAGGCTTAGCACTTCCAAACTATTTTAGTCATTCATCAAAACTTAACCCAGAACATGATGGAACATATGATAAAGATTTAGTTTAAAAATACTAATTCACAAAGCACTACTAGATTTTCTAATCTATCTGGGTGATTACTGTTACAGGTTATATGCCGTATTTTTCTGTTGAGGAAAATAGGTTTATGGATGTTTTTATAGCTTATGCAACATACAAGTAGCAAGTGGTGGAGTGGGTAGTATTTTTCTGTTAATAACACCTATCTTGTACTTCCAAAGATATTTCTGTGGTTCTGGGAGAATATGAGGAATAATAAATAACTCCTTATAGGGTTGTCCATAGGAAGACTAGCTCTATGGCTAGGTTTTTATAACAGTTTTAGGAATAGAACAAGATAATATCTGAATAAAGATATAACCCACATTCTTTAAAGGATAAAGTCCACATATAACCATGACAGCCATCAGTTAAATCATATCATTGATACCAAGGAAAGGCTTGCTGTCCAATGTGCATAGAAACTGATATTATTGTTCTGATTTTTGCAAGAAGAAGCTGTTTTGGAAGAAGGTCAGAAGCTGACCTCCCTGATTCATTAGTATTGCAGTCAATTTATATGATGGAAGAGGGGAAAAGAGTCTTGTTGATCTGCTGATAAGAAGAAGAAATTTTAGGGTTCTTTGCACAGACATAGATGATTATCATGTGTTTTTATAGTGTGCATATTTTTTTTCAGAGGGTGGATTGACATATTCTGCATTGGGTATTTGAGTCTGTGTTGTCAGAAGATCATTGATTGGAGAAGCTTGCTTCTTCTGCACATATCTATTCTTGAAAATACTGTTTCAAGCCACTCTTCAGTAGATTATGGAGGCACTTCCTTAAAAATAACTTAAGAATTATGTTATTTAAGGAATTTATGTCTGAATGTCTCTGGGCCTTAGCAATTTCATCATGGCCATGCTGGAAATGCGTCAATGGCTTTTTAGTATATTTCTATTTTTTTAAAACAGTCTTACAATATCCCATGAGTCCCTGAATGAGTTGGCTCTGCTTACATTTTACTCCATTCTGTACTATTCTGTTTCCTTACCCTTTAACCATCTGAGCCCACAAGCAGTTTAGAATGGGCCAGGACTGCTCCTGCCTGAGAGCATTTCCAAAAACTGTTCTTTCTTTCAGGGGACCTTTGCATAGTGGCTTCTTTTGTCACAAGGATTCATTCTGAATATAAGCCCTGAAAAGATTCCTCCAACTTTCAACATAAGAAGGCATCTCCTTCCACCCTACCCTGTGCTTTCTCTGGTCACTTTCCACTGAATTGTCTTATTTCATTTACTACACGATACTTACTGACAAAATATTTTTTTAATGTAGTTGTTTCCATTTTTCTGTATTGTTTCTTCCCTCTGGAAGGCCAAAGGTGTAATGGCAGGGAATTCTTTTCACTACTTTATGAGTCATGTCTAAAATAGCATCTTGTATATAATAGGTACACGATAAATATTTTTACTAAAAACAGTAATGTGGAAAATTATGGTCATAGAGAGAAGGGAAGTATGTATTTTAGTTTTCTTAGTTAGACTCCATTTATTGAAACTTGCTTTGTAAGTCAGCGCTGTCCAAAAGAAATTCATGTGATGATGGAAATGTTCTAAAGAATGCTATCCAGAATTAACTACCATTGTAGTGGTTAATGAGCACTAAAACAACATTGTTACTGTGATGAAAGAACTAAATGTTAAATTTTATTTAATCTTAATTCATTTAAACTTAAATTTACATAGACTGATGTGGCTTCTGGTGCATAATGAAGAGTATAGCCTAAGAAATGAATGCTTTAATGTGCTAAAGACATTGTATCATCTACTACTATTAGACAAAGAACAGCAAATACCAAAATGAAATTTCTGCATTCATTTAGTCAAAATTTTGAGTGGAACTTCAATTTTATGGTGAAATTTTGCTTGATTGCCTGCTACAGCCATATCAGAAGTAGGCAGTAATGTTCCTTCACTTTATTATAAAAAAAAACAGTTAAAGTTTGATTATTTCTATCCTATTCTCTACCATCCCCCTAGAATACATCAGTCACTAGAATGGCAATATGTAAATCAATGGAAGTGTAACTGATGTGATACAGCAATCGGTATACGGGGTAAAAATGGGAGTTCATAACCCACTTGAATCAAACTGTGAAATATGATATATTAAGAACTATGTAATGTTTTGAATGACCAACAATAAAAAAAAAAATTTAAAACTTAAAAAAAATAAATAAATAAAATGTAAAAAAAAAAGTTTGATTATTTCTTTTACAGTATACCTTAATTAGCTTGGGACTATTTTTTTCTCCTGGTAATTGACTTTATACAAATTTCTTTCTGAATCTTTAATTTTTCATTGTTTCTCCCTTTTCTCACACATATTTCATAAAATAGCATCTAACTTTATCAAGAGTATAGAAAAAGATTTAAATAGTATACAAGATGCTTCTCAACTTGTGATGGGGTTATGTTCTGATAAATCCATGGTAAGTTGAAAATATAAGTTTAAATGCATTTAATACACCTATCCTCCAGAACATCATAGCTTAGCCACACAGTACTTTGCAGATTATCATTGTTTAAGTTTGTGATTGCTTAGCTGACTGGGAGCTGTGGTATATTACCACTGGCCTGTACCATGAGAAGGTATATTCCTATATCCTTAGACTGAGAAAAGATCCAAATTCAAAATTTGAAGCATTTCTATTGAATGAATATTGCTTTCACATCATCATAAGGTTGAAAAATCATAAGTCAAATCATTGTAAGTTTGAAATTATTGATTAAAATGAATACAGAATCTGTGACATTTTCAATTATTGTCTATTGCTTATTTTATTCATCTTTTTGGGGAAAGTTGTTATATAAGAATTCAGAAACTTCTCACATGTAGAAATGGATTCCTCTGAAGTAAAGGGCTTTATGTTCATCTTAAATAAATCAGTAGTCAAAGCTATGTTTTATAATAATCTCTTGTTTAAAAATTATGTGGTCTGGGAAGAAAAACATTTAAAAATTTGTATCTTTCGTGTTTTCTATTTAGCATATAGAAAATATTAAAATCCTAAATGTTACTTACATTTTAGAAGACGAAAAAGTACATTTTGGAAATTATATTCTTGGGCATTCTGAAGAACAGTGTGTGTATGCAGGCATTTACAGAGTATAACTTGATATATAGTAGGTAAGCCAGGAATGTATCTGGACCACCTTTCCTCCAGAATGACTAACGATATCCATTTCAGTATTTGAAATTCCACCAGATAAGAGCGATTTTGTGTGTGTGTGTGTGTGTGTGTGTGTGTGTGTGTGTGTTAATAAGTATCTTTTGCAGGGTGTGGTTACATGTGTCTGTAATCCCAGCAGCTCAGGAGGCTGAGGCAGGAGGATCCTGAGTTCAGCAATAGCAAGATTCTAAGCAACTCAGTGAGATCCTGTCTCTAAATAAAATACAAAACAGGGCTGAGGATGTGCTCAGTGGTTGAGTCCCCTGAGTTTAATCCTGGTACCCCCTAGCCCCCTCAAAATAAGCATCATTTTTGCTCTGTGATGTTTCAAAAGAATAAAAATATTCCTACTAGAAGAAATATATATTCATTCAACAAGTTTGCTTGGATTCAGTATTGAATTGGCTTTTTCTTCTGTAAAGAGGAATTTTGTAAAGCATAGAAATATTGCTTGGGGATAAAGGAGAAACTGAGAAAATTCTGGCAATGAAAAAAATTCTCAGGTTAAAATCTTATAATAACTTATGGTCAGCACTAACCAACTAATCATTTTTGATGTTATTGTGGTTATATTCTTTATAAACATATACACTTAATTTTCAAAATGATAAATGCTTTGAGTAGTTTGCATTTTATAAAATCATTTTAAAAATTAAAATTTTCTCTATAAATATCTCTCCATATTTTAAAGTAACTTAAGAGAGAAGCATCTATATTTGGATAATTATCTTTGTGCTCTTTATTTCTTCTTAAAGTCATGAGTTTTCATCTGGTAAAATTTCTGTTTTTATTTTTCCATTTATTCTTCATTTATTTTACTCATTTTCATAGACCACTTCTTTTGGTAGATACTGATTGGTTTTCTTTTATCTGAAAATAATAATTTTTTCTTCATTCCCAAAGAATTTTTTAAAAAATATCTTTATTTTTTATTTATTTCTGATGCTCAAACACAGGACCTCATGCGTGCAAGGCAAGTGCTCTACCATTGAGCCACAACCCCAGTCCCCCCAAAGACTATTTTACTGGATATAAATCGTAGGTCACAAGATTTTTCTCTGTGATTTTAAAGATGTTGTTTTGTTAACTTGTGATGAGAAATTGTTATTTGAGTCATTATCCCCCTTTGTGTAATATATCATTTATTTAATTACCTTCAAGCTTTTCTTATAAGCTTTGGTTATAACCTTTCTAGAAACAATATTATGTTTGAATTTAGGGTCTGACATGTGGCAGGCAAGCTCTCCTCCATTAAGTTATGATCCTAGTCCTTCAGTAATTTTGTGATCTCCATTACATTGTTAACATCGCCTATTTATTTCAAAAATTTTATTTGCATTTATTATAGTTTACATTTTTCCTAGTTACTATTTCTCTGCTGAGATTTCCCATCTTTTAATTTATTGTGGGTATATTTTATTTAGTATCATTGAGAAAGTTTTAATAACTACTTTAAAATCTGCTTCTTTCCATACATGGCTCTCTTTAGGTTGGTCATTTTGATCCTCTTTCTCTTCAGAATTACATTTTCCTGCTTTTTTTGTGTGCTGAATAACTTTGGATTGCATTTTGAACATTGTAAATGTTAAATTGTAGCAATATCAGATTTTGTTACAATCATCCAAAGAATTGTTTTGCTTTATTATTTGATTTTAGTAGGTAATATATTTGATTTCACTCAAACAGAAAGTTCAGGTAGTCACTTAAGTCTCAGTTCGCTTCTGTTATTTTTAATAAGGGAATTTGAAGGATGGCCTATACACTCATGGAGTCAGCTGATGACTTGGGTGCCCTTCTTTCTGAAATCCCCCTAACTTTCTAATACATGTTTGTATGTTTCTGATTAATATTTCTAAAATATTAGAGTTTATATCAATTTTAGGCCCTCCATACTGTATTAATTTCAGCCTGTCCTTAGACTGAAATACAAATTATTTGCTCATTTGTCTTCATTCCCTAATAAGTATTTACTACATTCCAGAATCTCCCAGATTTCGTTTGTTCTTCGGTTCCTTCAGGTGATTACATATTTATATTTTGCCCTGTATTTGTAATCATGTCTGTCAAAGTCAGATCTAGCAAGAATATTTCAGCAATAAGAGATACAGAACATAAAGGGTCATTTTGAACAACCATTCTTGAAAGCTGTTTTATGGTATTCATTTATGATGAATAGATTTATATCTTATGAGCCAGTAATTTGTCTACATAGGTATTTCCACCCAAACATATATAAATATATTTATAACAATATTATTTTTAATAGCCCCAAACTGAAAATTACTCAATTTTCTATCAAAAGAACACTGTGATATATTTAATGATGGAAAAATATTCAATTAGAATAAACTATCATTACATGAAACAACATGGATAAATTTTAAAACAGAATATTGAGCCAAGGGTGTAAAATACAAAGGAGTGCATAATAATGATTCATTTACATTAATTTTTTAAAAAATTGGGCAGAAGTAACATGGAGGTGAGGCAATAATGCTTTTTTTAAAAAATTTAGTGGCTAGGAGAAAGCATCAGGGATTCTCTGAGAATTCCAATAATATTTTATTTTCTGAATTGAACTCACCTGGTTATCAGGGTATGTTAACTTTGTAAAAATACCTTTAGCAGTATATTTGTGATTGTATACTTCTCTGTATATGGATTTTCAAAGAATTTTAAATAAAGTTGGCTGAATTTGTTTACCGAACACAGTAAATATGAATGTTGCTCCTGTCAGTAATCTAAGCTGTAGCACATTGGCCATTTTCCTTTTCTTGTCTTTAAGATGTGTTCCTACATATGACTGTTGCAAAATCTGGGAAATTATCATTCATAGATGGCCTCAGTGGGATGGAAACAATTATGCCAGTAATGCTTGCTTTGAACAAAACTCCTTAAATCTAATGCAGTTTCAGATAGAGGAAACAAAAAGAAGTCAAAACTGAATACAGAGAGTATTAAAAGTAAACTTCAATGTGTATTTTTTTTAAATATATATATTTTTTAGTTGTAGATGAACATAGTACCTTTATTTATTTGTTTTTATTTTTATGTAGTGCCAGGGATCCAACCCAGTGCCTCACACATGCTAGGCAAGTGTTCTACCACTGAGCCACAACCCCAGACCCTCAATGTGTATTTTTTTTTTATAAACTTGGGGCAGAGAAGTTTTCTCTGGAGAGGATATTGCATCCATAGTTCTGAAATTAAAAGATATTGGATATCTTTGAATGCATTAAAATATGAAACCATATACATAAAGTAAAAAGTAAGAAAAAGCTTGGATTTTATTAGTATGTTAGGCAAACCTATATTAGGTATATTTGTGAATCAAAGAAAAGATGAGGTCAATTAAAGGTGGAATGCTCTGTAATTTTAAAAAAAGGAGGAGGGGCATCTTCAGGGAGAAAAACTATCTTACCAAACCATAGTTTTCAGTATAATTCATAATACTCTTGTGGAAACAAAGCTATAGCCATTTAACTAATAAATATTCAATGGACAGTTGAAATATTTTTCTTACATGGAGGCCAGCTTCCTTCTGTAAATATATAACTCACTTCAGCCAATAAAGTTCTACTATAGATATTTTATACTTACTACTCATGAAAAAAGAAATGTGTGCACCTCCTCTGAAGAACTGATGATATTGCAGAGCTTCTTAGATAATGTTTCTTACTGAGGTTAGTAGCTTTCTTGCTTGTATGTGACTGGAAGAATAATAAATTTTCCTCTAATTACCAATTATGTTCCCTTCTAGGGCTGATCTGAATCAGCTAATTCCTTTCACTTTCTTTGGATCCTTCAAGATTCACTCCAGTCTCTCTGAAGCAGGTTGGATATATATGACCTGAAATAATATGGACCTATGGAACACTATAGCTTTCAGAATATACATAGATATTTTCTTTGACTCTTTAGCAGTAACAGTATGAGACTATGGTTAGGAAATATGGAAAAATTCTATAACTCTTTTGCCAATTATAAGTGATATTATTTATAGGACATTATTATTCATCGTCCCTATAATATATCATTAACAAACACATATAAAAATTTATTAACATTATTTCTACATTATATGGGGCAAATTTATTCTAAGAAGAAGTAACAATTTCAAATCTACCTATAAATCATTGAATAGAATCAATAATAATAGAGTCTAGTAATAGGGAACATTTCCAAGTTCTCTAGAAAATAAAATGAGAGAATAAGAAAGAACAGTTTTTATCAATTCCTTATTTATTCATATATCAAAGAGAGAGGACCTTTTCCACAAACTCTAATAGTTGTTCATCCGAGAAAAATAACCATTAGCTATCTTTAAAAATATTTTTGTTGTTGTTTTTAAGACACAATGGAGTGTAAATTCTGAACTCATTATATACTCATTTTGTCAGTGGATAAGAAAATTCTAATTCAATGTATAAAAAAAACCAAGAGGACTATTAACGATAAAACAGAGAAACACCAGTAACAAACAGAATACTATCTCTTAGGTTATTACCCTTCTGTCTTTAACTGAGGTTGCTATTATGCTTTTTACTTAAAAATTGATATTTCAGAAAACTAGACTATAAGTAAATGAAGTAAATAAAATAAATGTATGCATAGAATAAGTCTATATAATGTTTATATACATATATATATAATTTATCATAATAAATAATAAAGAAATAAACACCTAGAAAAGGCCTATTTTGCCCAATGTTGTCTCAACACAGCTCTAATTCCAACTATAGGCTGGGTAATTTAGTGAGACCTTATCTCAAAATAAAATTTAAAAATGTCTGGGGATAACTTCTATTCAAAATAGTCTTTGAAACTCTAGCCACAGCAATTAGGCAAAAGAAAGAAATTAAAGGAATATGAATAGGAAAGAAGAAATCAAACTATCCCTATTTGCCAAAGACAGGATTCTATATTAAGAAGATCCAAAAAACTTCACCAGAAAACTTCTAGAACTCATAAATGAATTCAGCAAGTAGCAGGATATAAAACCAATACCCGTAAATCAGTGACAGATTAGGTGAAAGAGAAATTAGGAAAACTATCCCATTCACAATAGCCTACAAAAGAAAAATACTTGGTAATTAATCTAACAAAATTAAAATGAAACCAACAGAACACTAAAGAAAGATATTGAAGAAGACTGTAGAAGATGGAAAGATCTCCCGTGCTCTTAAATAGATAGAATTAATGTTGTCAAAATGGCCATACTACCAAAAGTGTTATACAGATTTAATGCAATTCCTATTAAAATCCCAATGACATTCTTCATAGAAATAGAAAAAGCATGAAATTCATGTGGAAAAACAAGGGGACCAGAATAGCCCAAACAATCCTTAGCAAGAAAAATAAAGCAGGAGTCATCACAATATCAGACCTTAAACTATACTACAGAGCCATAGTGACAAAAATGGTATAGTGCTGGCACCAAAACTTGTAAGGGTTCTGGCTATGGAAATGTACAAGTCAGCAAATTTCCTCTGGTGAGCAAACTCCAGAGGAATAAGAGGCATTTTGTTTTCCACAGTTGGAATATTCTGCAGTTTCTCCCAGGAACTAGTAAGATGACTAATAACGTGTGCAATGCCTAGCTGCTGTGGTAATGCTCTCCATGAGGAGGCTCTGTGCTAGAGTCTTACTAGCCTCCACCTTGATATCATACACTCAGCTACTGGAAATAAAGGAATTCTCTTGTTAGACAGCTTCAATGTTTCACTGTGCCGAAACCTGACCACAGTAACTTTATATAATGGACATTCTTGAGAGCTACACAAAGCTCCTAACATTTTGCACATTGCCACCTGGTGTTGCTAACTCTGTAACCTGCCTAGTGATACAATGAGCAATATGTACTAATGATACCAATGACCTAATGTAGCCTATTGATGTAAATAAAGCTGGCAGCTCCCCAAGCAGCCTTTGCTTTCCCTCTGCACCTTGCTTCTGTCTCCTTTTGTTTTCTTTACATGTAGACAAATGGTACAGAATAGAAGACACAGAGTCAAACCCATGTAAACACAGTTACCTCATGCTAGACAAAGGTGCCAAAAACATACAGTGGAGAAAATATAGCCTCTTCAAATGGTACTGGGAAAACTGGAAATCCACATGTAACAAAATGAAATTAAACCCCTACATCTCACCATGCACAAAACTCAACTCAAAGTGGATCAAAGACAGGCACTAGAACAGATGCCCTGTGCCTACTAGAAGAAAAAGTAGGCCCAAATATTCATCACATCAGCCTAGGAACTGACTTCCTTAAAAAAATTCCTAAGGTGCAAGAATTAAAATTAAGAATCAATAAATGGGATGAAATCAGACTAAAAAGTTTATTCTCAGCAAAGGAAACAATAATGGGGAGAATCTACAGAATGTGAAAAAATCTTTACCACACACACCTCAGATAGAGCATTAATCTCCAGGATATATAAAGAACTCAAAAAACTTGGCACTAAAAACAAAACAAACAAGCAAGCAAACAACAACAACAAAAATAACCTACCAAATAAACCAATCAAATCAATGAATGGGCTAAAGAACTGAATAGACACTTCACAGAAGAAATACAATTGATGAACAAATATACAAGAATGTTCAACATCTCTAGCAATCAGAGAAATGCAAATCAAGACAACTCTTAAGATTTCATCTCATTTCAGTCAGAATGGCAATTATCAAGAATACAAACAAGTGTTGCCAAGGATGTGAGAGAAAAGATACTCATACATTGCTGGTGGGACTGCAAATTGGTGCAACCAATATGGAAAATAGTATGGAGATTCCTTAGAAAACTTGGAATGGAACCACCATTTGACCCAGTTATTCCACTCTTCCGTATATACTCAAAGGATTTAAAATTAGCCTTCTACAGTGATGCAGCCACATCAGTATTTACAGCAGCTCAGTTCATAATAGTCAAGCTATGAAACTATGCTAGATGCCCTTCAATAGATGAATGGATAAAGAAACTGTTGTACATGTACACAATGAATATTACTTAGCCTTAAAGAAGAATGAAATTATGGCATTTACAGGTAAATGGATGGAACTGGAGAATATCATGCTAAGCAAAATAAGTTAAACCCCAAAAAACCAAAGGCCAAATGTTTTCTATTATATGAGGATGCTAATTCCCAATAAGTGGTTGGAGGCTAGGGAAGAATAGAGGTAGTTTAGATTAGGCAGAGGGAAGTGAAGAGAGGAGAGGAGGTATGGGAGTAGGAAGGATCCTATAATGAATCAGACATATTGCCCTATGTGCACATATGATTACACAACTGATGTGATTTGACATCATGTACAACCAGAAGAAATATACTTCATTTATGTATGATATATCAAAACACATTTATTCTACTGTCACGTATAATTGATCAGAACAAATTTAAAAAAAAGTTTTAAAAATGTGGTATATATATACAATAGAATATTACTCAGCCATAAACAAGAATGAAATTATAACATTTGGTGGTAAATGGATGGACTAAAATCTATATTTCTAAGTGAAATAAGTCAATCCCTAAAACCAAATGCTGAATATTCTCTCTGATGGGAATGCTAACACACAGTAAGGAGTGGGGGGCTGGGGTAAGAATAGAATTTCATTGGATCAGACAAAGGGGAATGAAGGGAAGGTAGGGGGATGCGAATAATAAAGACAGTAGAATGAATCAGACATAACCTTCCCACGTTCATATATGAATACACCACCAATGAAACTCCACATCGTGTACAACCACAAGAATGGGATCCATGTATGTATAATATATCTGAATACACTCTACTGTCATATATATCTGAAGAGAACAAATTTTTAAGAACAGCTGGGATGCAGCTTAGTGTTAGTGCACTTGCCTATTATGTGTGAAACCCTGGGTTCAGTCCCCAGTACCATGAAACAAAATAGAAATGTACTATTTTGCAAATTTTTAATACACAATTTCTTCAGTAATGGCTTATCAAAGAATTTGAAACCATAAAGTGAAAGTTTGATGGGAAGCAAATACTAGCATATTTCAAGAGCGTAATGTCCTCAGAAACTGAGGTGGTATACGTTTATGAATGGAAAGTAAAGGAGATACTTCAAAAGGGTCAAAATGATCCCAGAAAGAAATATGAATTTCAGGAAGGAATGCACACCTCCTTCCTTTCTTTTTGCCTCCATCCTGATTCCTCACCTCCAAATAATAGTAATAATAGAAAAAGGAAAACAAAAATGTAAACAGATAGCACTTATTTAAAAAAAAACTAACTTGGGTTAAATAATCTGAATTAATTTTAATATAGGTTTTCTGCAGTATTTTAAAGTCAGAGTATTTTAAAATTTAGTTTTAGTTGTAGGTGGGCACAATATCTTTATTTTATAATTTTATTTTTATGTGGTGCTGAGGATCGAACCCAGTGCCTCACGCTTGCTAGGCAAGTGCTCTACCACTGAGCCATGAACCCAGCCCCTCAGACTATTTGAACTTTTAAACTGTGAAAGCAAATATTGCCCATTTAAATTATGAAGATATCAGAAAAATTTCAAAAAGCATGAAATCCACAGGTATTCTCTTAAGATGAAAAATTTTATGATTTAATTTTATATTTAAACTTTTTCAATCACTTTAAGGTTCATATAGATCAATAAAACATATTGACTTTTGATTATCTCCTTTTGTTCTTTCAAGTTGAAGAAGTATTCATTTGAGACTGTGTAATGAAAACACCACCACAGCCTCCAGCCAAGAGGCTTGCAAGATGATTTACTGTTAGCAGGATGCACTCAGGTTTAAATTTGCATCAAGGGGAAAGGACCAATCTGAGAAGGGGTTGGGTCAATTAAAGGAGAGGGTACTTAGCACACAGACTTTTAAGAGCTAGAGCAGGGGTATGGGAGGCTTACATGGACTGAATGTTCATGTCCTCCCAAAATTCATATCCTCAAAGTATTGAGGTGAAGACTTCAGATGATTTGCAAGGACAGTAATCATTATGATCAGATTGTATCCTTATAAGAGGAGACATGAGGGAAATTTGCTCTCTGCTTTCTACCATGTGAAGATACAATTAGAAAATGGCTGTCTATAAACCAGTTAGAGAATCCTAACCAGAATTCAACCATGCTGGTATATACCTGGGACTTCTCAGCATCCAGAACTCAGAAATGAAGGTCTGTTGTTTAAGCCACCTAGTCTATGGCAATTGTAATAGAAGCCATAACTGACTAACAGGGACAGAAGGGGCACTGAATTGGATTAACAAAAATAGAGATAAGTATGAATGAAAGTTCCTAAATTAATTGTAGGTTTTTAGGTGTTTCTTGAGGGGCAAAAGGAGTGTGAGATACTGCAAAATTAGCACGGGGTCCTTAGAGGAGAGGGCAGGGGATATGACCGTTGCTGTGATTTAGACCACTGCAAAGTTATTTTTAAGTTTTAATATATTGCCTTTCGAAATGGATAATTTGTATTTATAGATTGAATTCCTGGAAATGTTGCATTTCCATTGATGTTAAGGTCAAATTTTATTTTATACACTCAATTTCAGAAGAGCAAGAATTGGTAAAGGTAATTTCCTTGTTCTAATCTTTTGCATAAGGTACTATCAAGTCATTTGTTGGTTAAACACCATTTCCATTATCAAAGCTTATTTAAAAATTGTTTATTAAATGTTCTGGGAATAAATAAAATGGGAGGGAGGGACTAAGAAATGAGAGAAAAGAAGGGAATATCTTGAACTTTACAACTAGGATATTTTATCTATTGATTTTAAATTTAATTTCGAAACATTATTCTGTTAAGTAGTTTTAGAGGGGCTAGATAAATTTTTAATCTCTTTTTAAAAAGTAGATTTTTCTCTACCTTTCCCCAGTTTGTAAGTACATGTATGTGACATTGTGGCCATGAAAAAGATTTTCTGAGATTTGAAGTGGTCCTCCGTGGTATACAATCTAGGGAAGGCAGAGGCTGGGGTGTTACAGGTACCTGGCTGGTGTTAATGTCTCCATAATGGTGACTTTCACATTCCTACTTATATCTTTAGTTTTGTATATTAGTAAATAGCACCAACATTATATTATCTTCTTTTTGTAGTCCACGAACAATTCATTCTTTCCCTGAATACCAAGCATAATATTGAAGTAAGTCAAATCTCATATTTTATTTTACATAGCAATAAAATATGATTTCTGCATATCTCATTATCCTCAGAAATATTTATGGCAAATATATGAGATCATAAAGGAGAAATGAGCATTTTGCACAACTTAATTTACTGCAAAATCTTTCAAAAATGATACTTTGTAGGAAATTAAGTAGATGAAATATGACTTAAAGGCTTACAGAATTATATACTAACAACAAAAACATGTCTTGAAATTGAATTATGAATAAAACAGATGATGGATTAGTGACAGATGTAAAAATAAATAAAATGACTTGCTTCTTATTAAATTAACAAAGTTGTGTAAAGCAGTAGCACTGACAGATTTATTATTTTAAGTGAGTGTGATTAGTGGTTTTAAGGGATTTGGGATGGGTGGGTGGGTATTGATTTTCTACAGTCTATTCCCTATAAAGTTTTAAAAATGTCTCCATAAAGACTAATTCTGAAACAGAGAAAAGGAGACATTGTGCAAGTCAGCAGGCAGGAACACTATTTAATAAGACCTTCAATGGTCAGTAATGTTGTACCTCAAAAGAGATCTTCTGCTACCAAATGGCAAGCACACATGACCTAAAGTTTTCTTTTAATATCAGACTGTAGCAGTCTTTCTACCTCACAGATAATATAATGATAATGACAAAAATCATAGTAAAATTGGAATTTTTATTTAGTATTCATTATATACAGTCAAATATACTAAGCTCTTATTGTGAAGTATTTGTTCAACAATCTTATGAGGTTAGTATATTGTTATTGACTGGTTTATCAAGAGAGAAATTGGAGGTTGAGATAACAGAGCTAGCAAAACCAGAGTTGATCTCCAGTGATCTGACTGCAGTGCATGTGCTCTTAAACACTATTACTACATTTTTACTGATATAAATGTAAATTTGCATGAAATTTAAAGATATAATAATAGATTCTTTGAGCACTTAGCACAGTTTTTTTCCAAGGGTATTATTTTATCATCATGTGATATAATAACCAGGATCCTGACGTTGGTACAATCCATTAATCTTACTCAGATTTCCTAAGTTTTTCTTATAATTACTTGTGTGTGTGTGTGTTTTAAATTTATGCAATTTTATCTTCCATGTATTCAGGTACTTATCCCCACAGTCAAGATACTGAATGATTCCCACAACACAAGGAATCTGCATATGGTCCTTTTATAAACACTTCCACCTCTCTCTCAATCACCATTTCCTAACCCTTGTCAACCATTAATCTCGCCTCCATTTCTGAAATTTTCTCTTCTTCAAAATGTTATATAAATGTAAGCATACAGAATGTAACTTTTTATTAATAGCCTTTTTCATCATTCATGTTGAGTTTATTAGTAATTCAGTAATTTATTTCTTTTTATTGTATAGCGTTCTATATTATGGATATTTATTTAATTCTCCATCTGTTGAAGGACATCTGAAAGATCAAATTTTCCTTTCCTCTGCCTTTTTATTATACCTGGGGCCCTACTCAATTGGATAGTGCCTGTCCACACAGAGGGTGAATCTCCCCAATCAGTTCATGGATTCATATGCTGATCTCCCCTGGAAACACCCTCATAAAACAGATTTAGAAATAAACCTTTACCAGGACTCTAGGTTTCTCTTAATCCCATCAAGTTGATACTAGAATTGACTGTCATTTAAACTTTTTTTCAGAGAGGTCGTACCATTGTACATTTCTGCCAGCAATATGTAAATAATTCTATTTTTGTGTGTCTTTGACAGTATTTGTTATTGTCACCATTTTTTATTTTATTTCT
The DNA here is from genome assembly GCF_964194105.1 of Spermophilus citellus. Lineage (NCBI taxonomy): Eukaryota > Metazoa > Chordata > Mammalia > Rodentia > Sciuridae > Spermophilus > Spermophilus citellus. The sequence goes on from NC_138189.1 coordinate 56,744,154, forward strand.
GACAAGTGTATAGCAATAACTTATTGTGGTTTTATTTTGTATTTCCCTAGTTGTTAATGATATGGAACATCTTTGAATATGCTTATTTGTATTGTTTATATTCTCTTTAGAGAAATGTTTGTTTATGTCTTTTCCAACTGTCTAATCTGATTGTTTTATTTAATGTTTAACTTCAAGAGTTTAAAAATAAATTCTAAATACTAATCTTTATTAGATAAGTAGTTTAGAAACATTTTCTCAATCTATAACTTATCTTTTCATCATTTTCAAGTAGATTTTCACCAGCAAAAGTTTTTGATTTTGGCAAGATCAAATTTACCCATTTTTCTTTCTGTGAATTATGCTGTTGGTGTCAAAATTAAATTTCCCAGGCACTGTCTAGGCTATGTGATTTATCTGTCTGCTCTTATACTGGAGAACCTCATGTAGACAGCTGTCATTTTGTTTTCATTGTAGCATACAGTTTTACCTATTACAAAGCATTATTTCTTTTTACATGGAGTAATTAATTTTGGATACAGTTGCCATGATTAAAGTTAAATACCAGCAGAAAACAGAAGGATCTATCTTGCAAGCTTCAAATATAAAAGATAAATAATTCCCTACATTTTATCTGTGAGTTTCCTGAATTTCTGCTTGGCTAATAAAAGATTTTTACTCATAGATAAATTGGTTAAATTGTGTTACAAGGGAATCGGTTAATTTTGGTCCTTACTTGGCATAATAGATGATTCATTTAGGTTGGGATGTCCAATTCTGGCAATCTAAGAGTAGTCTGGTATCTATGAACACATGAGTTGTGGAAATATCAATGTCATGGCCAGTTCCTAAGGTCTTTGACTCATGTCTGTGAACTATGTTAAAACTCTGCCTGTGGACCTAAGTTAAAAGCAGATTAGTTTTCTTCATTTCTCCTACCCAGATTACTTATAATAAGATTCAATTGTTAAATGTTCTTTTTATCCTTGATTTGTTAGATACAAAGCAGCTTGAAACACAAACATTCAAATATTAAAGGCCAAATGAGGGATTAGAAGCTGGTCCCTAAGGCTTGGGAAAGCTCCAGGCAACTAACTTCAAGCCTTTGAGTCATTATCTCTGTATTTAATAGACTTTGGTTATTATCCACTATCTCCTATCTCATGTGATGAGGTTCTTTGTGCATAAAGATTAGCCCACTGTGGTTGTACAGCTCTCTTATAAGTTATCTTGTTTGTAGAAACAATTTCTATAAGACCCTTTGATATTCTCAATCAGAAAGAGCATGTTTGTCTTCAAGACATATGAAGGTCTCTTACAGACAAGAAGAGAAAACCACTATGTACTGCAGGGGTTTGTGACAAAATATCCCCAAATTTTGAATCAACTGAGTATATTTGTCAAGTAGAGTCTACTCGAAGTAGTTTTATTTTCACTCATTTTTCATTCAGTTATCCACTGAAAATGTCTCATTTCTCTCTTTCTTGAAAAAGCAAATAAATTTACAGATTCAGGTCTGTACTTGTAAGAGTGACTTGACAAGGATCTGTGGAGATTCTTTTCCTACTTATTGTAGCGTAAACTCCTGATTCTACCTTTTACACCTCTCAGCTCCATTGTATTCTATAGGGAAAAATCTCCTTACTAATGAGTAATCAAAGGGTACCTCCAACTCTTAATCATGTTGATTAGGATGTATTGTCAGAAGTAGTAAATTTTGGTAGAAACTGCAACTTCTGGGTTTATTAGCTTTTCTATGGCACATGAATCCTAAAGAAATTTAAAATCAACATAATATAGTGATATAGATACATCAGTGTTTATGGCAGCACAATTCACAATAGTCAAGGTATGGAACCAGCCAAGGTGCCTGTCAACAGATGGATGGATAAAGAAATTTAGTATTTATAAACAATGGAGTTTTACTCAGCTATATAGACAGATAAATTCATGGCATTTGCTGCTAAGTGGAAGGAACTGGAGAACATAAGGCAAGAAAAATAAACTAGATTCTAATCTCATAAATGGAACTTGAGTGGAGAGAAGAAAGCATGTGAAAGAGAGCCAAACACACTCCAAATTGGGACTAGCACATCCTGTTGAAGATACCATGGTGCACCTCAGACTCCTCCTTGGCATTTGAGGAGCTGAGTTTCCTGAGATTACTGTGGGAGAGAAGAAAAGAAAGCAGAAGACAATTTATAATGGATTAATAGTAGATTCATAACTCCATGGGCTACTAGAAGGGGAAGAAACTTCAAGATGTACGGTACAGTTGTAGGACATAGTTCATTGGCGAAATGACCTTGAGGGGTATATTTTGTCATTTTATCCTAGGATCACTTTGTCACCCCTTCCTAATCTCACTTCCTGGCCACCACCATGAGGTAAACAACTTTTTTCCCACCACTGTGTCTCCCGCCATCATGTTCTAACTTGCCAGAGGACCAAACCAATGGAATCAAGGAAGTATGAACTGTTGATGGAGACAATACATATATATCATGAATGGTTACAGTAACCAGAGAAAGACATTAGCCAGATACTGCTACCAGGTATAGTAATCAGATATGGTATCATTGCCCCAATATAATAACTAGGCACAGAAAATAAACAATACCCAGATACTATGACAGGATACATTAATCAAAGACATTAGCCATATTCTGTGATTTGGTATAATATACAGAGACAATAAATAGACACTGTGACTAGGTACAGTCACCAAAGATAGTAAATGCTACCATTCCAGGTACATTAAACAGAGATAATAACTATATACCATAACTGGATAAAGTTACCAGATATAACAATTAAATCAGCAAAAATGGAGGCACCATTAGCAATGGTAACATGCTGCAGTCACTGCAGGTGAGACTCTGCTAATTGCCTCTTCCATTTTTTGTAGGACCCTGGAGCAGCATTTTTTAATCTTATTGAAGTTACATTGCTATTGATCCACATAGCAAAGTATCACTTTTGTATGTTAAGTAGAAACCCTATGCGAAGCACAAAGAAATAATACATGATGAAAATTAAATAGGTGGGAATAAAAATGTTTCACTACAAAAATAAGCAATATAAGGAAGAACGTAACTATGAGGATCAAAGTAGTTATAAGAAGCAGATAACAAAATGACAATAGGCAGTCCTCCTTTATCAAAACTTGCTTTAAGTGAAAATACATGAAAGTACTAATCAAAAGATGGCAGGCAGGGTTGGTCCAATGAGAATACAACAAGATCTAATTTTCTGTCTATAAGGAGAAATTGAGGAAGCACACCTAGTCCTGGCAGGATCTGGGTAGCACATTCTAGGTAGAGAGAATAGCAAGAACAAAGGTCTTGAGCATAAATGGGCTTAAAAGCCTGAGTATGGGACACCGTAGCAGGCCAGGAGCACATGGAAAGCCAGGCTTAGGTCAGATCAAGGTCAGACTTGGATCTGGGCATTCTTGTTTCCCTTTGTAGATAAGAACATGGCGAGGCTCAGGGAACTTGAACCATCTTGCTCATTCCCTTCTCTCACACCTGGAGTCCAAAGGCCTCACTCTCCAAAATACTGGGCCTGAGTCAGACTCACACATATGCAGATTTACCTACCTTCTGAGTATTCATTTAATATATGATTGTAGCAGATTTGATATTCAGACAGACTGAATATAACTAGAAATTCAGTTCATTCCCCCATTGAGTGCATCAGTATCACTGTTCCACTAAGTATCTCTAAAGCCCTAGTCAGAAGAATGTTTTGGTCATCTTGAATTTGATGCGAGTCTCACTATTATAAGATCTTTCTACTTCCTGTGTCAAAAAAGGACCATGTTCCTCCAGAATGCCCCAGATACAATCTGAACTTCAGTGGAGAGAAGAAAGCATGCGAGAGAGCCATACCACTCCAAATTGGGACTAGCACATCCTGTTGAAGATACCATGGTGTACCTCAAACCCTTCCTTGGCATTTGAGGAGCTGAGTTTCCTGAGACTACTATGGGAGAGAAGAAAGGAAAGCAGAAGAAAAATTGATATTAGCTGAATGCTACTATGTGTCACACATTCTTCTATGATCTACCTCACTTATGTGGTCCATTGCTCGAGGCGGAAATCTTGGCTCCCATTTTGTCATGGGGCAGAAATCACTTTTATTTCTGTGCCCTTGGTGGTTAGCACAAACACATACAGTAGGTGCTCAATAAGACTCTGAAATGAGCAAGAACGCTAATGCTTTCATAATTCAGTGCCATATTAACAGTGACATAGAGTGTAAGAAGAAAAAGGAAAATGGATCTGAACTGAGACTCATTTGACCCCAATGCCTGCACTGAATTCACATTATAAATGATGTCTGCATGCCTCCTGGTGTGGTTTGGATCTTCAAGATTCCCTAATAGCTCATGCATGGAAGACTTGGTGCCCCAAGTAGCTTTGTTTAGAGGTAGGGGCCTTTGGTAGGTGATTGGATCACAAGAGCTATGGCCTCAGAAATGGATTCATCCGTTTATGGGTTTTTAACTTAATAGGCTCTGGGAAGTGTTGGAAACAGTATGAGGTGGGATTGATGGGAAAAAATAAGTCATTGGCTGCACGCTCTTGAAGGGTGTATTTTGCCTGGCAACCTTGCCTCCTCCTTTCTTCTGCTTCCCAACCACCAGGAGATGATTAACTTCTTCCACCTTGAAAATGACAAAAATCGTTTGTGTTTATTTTACAGAAATGAAGTTGTGTAATTATATTTGGAAAGCCTGAGTTTCCATCCAGCTTCTACTCCTTGTGAAGTTAATGTGTGACTTCAGCAAGTAGTGTAGCTTATTTGAGCCCAGTTTCTTTCTTTGTTTCCTCCCTCTCTTCCTCTCTCCCTCCTTTCTCCTTGTGCTCTTCCTCTTCCTCCTCCTTTCTTTGGTACTGGGGGATTAAATCCAGTCTGATCCTGGTTTCTTCATTAACTTTACTTGTTGAGGCATTTCTCTGGACTTTAATTTCCTACTATTACCTGTGATAAACTGCATAACATTACTCTATATGTGTATATGTGTGCATGTGTGTACACACACATTTTTAAGTGTCATGCAAATGTTTTATTTCTGTTAAGTACTGATGCTTTATAAACACACACACACACACCACACACACACACACACTCACACTCACAGAAAGAGAGAGAGAGAGAGATCCCATTAGTATATATAATACTCAATAAGAACTCCTGTAAATCTCAGCATTTTTATTTGCTGAAAATGCCCTCAATGTTCTTTTTTGAACTAAATTTAGAGCCACTGTGCAAGCAAACAAGATCATTTTGTTACTTTATAGTTATACTTTATATTGGGAATGAAACACTGACAAGCTAAATCCAAAATAATAAGTTTCTTACACATAAATTTTCAAGAACGCATTCTGCAAGTGGAGCTATAAGAACATAAAGCTATGCATGACTTGGGGAAGTTCATTTAGAACCATTTAGCTTCAGAGCTACATTCCATTAAGACAGGAACAAATTTAATTTTATTAAAATACACTTCTCTTAGAGGAAGTGCAAGATAAAGGAGGTCAACAGAGACTGATTTACAGACAAATAAATCACTGTGTTAGACATTACCAACTAAAGACAAAAACCAAAACAAACAAACAAAAAAACCCCTAAAGTTTATATTCAGTATCCTAAATGACCCTGACTGTGGCTTGGGTTTGAGAGTTGATTCAGGTTCTGCTGGGAATACTGTAATTGCTGTCTTTTATTTTATGGACTAGAAACGTTTTGCTCAGAAGGCTCAAGTTAAATGCCTAAGTTTCACAGTCATCTACTGGCATAGCCAGGTCTCAAACTGTGCTTTTGATCCCCTCCTGCAGACATATATGCCATACTAACTAGATAATGCCTCGGGCAAAAAAATAAAGAGGTCTGTAAATGGAAAATATTGTTGAGTTGAGCTGTATTCTTCCAGTTAGGAAGATACCAGAAATGCCCTCAGATCCATATCAAAAGAAACAAGCCTCCCATGTACATGCCATTTCTCAGACATGTCTACTTTTTTGTTGTTTTTATTGCTTCTTTTTAGTTATACATCACAGTAGAATCCACTTTGACATAATTATACAAGCATGAAATAGATCTTTTTCTAATTCAGACCCCATTACCTCTCCTTCCCCAACCCTCTACTGATCTTTCTACCATTTACCCATAGTTATTATTTTAAAAAATTAATTAATTTCTTGTGGATATACACAATAGTGAAATTCAGTCTACTTTTACAGCTGGACATGTCAAGGGAAAGAGCCAAATTTTCAGGATGTGCCCTCTAGGGTAACCAGCAATCATATTTGCACATAGAGCTTGATTAATTAGTCCAAACTCCAACCAGGATTCTGTGGGAAACAAGAAGCTTATTTCTTAAGACTCTTCCTGCATTGTCCCTAGTATTTTATGATGATATTCATTTTGGAGTGGCAGTTTTATAGCAATAGACTAAAGATATAAAGGAGTAATTTTATATCTATCTATCTATCTATCTATTTATTTGCCAATAGAAATTGTTGGAATAGAAAGAGCCAGGTATCTTTCTCGGCAGTTGAGTGAATTATGACATTCTCTCCACTAACCACAATGCAAACTCCCTTATGCATGACCAATTTCTTATAAAAGGAATGTTGATTTTATGAAATTTAAATAGTAAAGCAGGTTGTCATACAGCATAGAAAAATAACCATATTGTAGTATTTTAATAATAAATTGAGTTCTGCATTAAATTTGAACAATTATACAGCAGCCAGAACAGAGGAAACAATACATATTTTAATCCTCCTATTAAAGAAGAGACATTAGCACATACACCAATTTACTCTCCTGTTTGGAATGAAACACAGAGCTATGATCACTCTTCTTTACTCTCCACCACTGAGATTTATACTGTGGAGTTATTTCTCTTTGATTTGAGCAATGAATGGTAGGGGCAGTATAAGATGCTTACCATGACTGATAAGTGACTTTAATGACTTCTAATGTGCCAGAAAATCTCAGTTAGATATTTTATTCCACAAATATGTTTCTATACTCTTTAGTTTTCTCTATCACTTAGTAATTTTCTATTCTCTGAGTTCAGGCCTTCATCCCCTATTGCCTCAGTCACTCCATAACTTCTTAATGCTTTCCTTTCATTCTGTTTTGCCTTACTCCATTCAATTCTGTCCCCCCCCCTTTTTTTTCTTTTTGTTTGTTGTTAGGAACTTGTTTTCTTCACTGTATCAATACCATCCATCTCTTTACTAGGGATCACAAACACTTAGATCCTACTCCATCCTTTTGCTTGAAGACTTTCCTGGAACCCACTGAATTTCTCTTTTAATTTGGGCATTGCTTTCTAGAAATGCTACAAAACTCCTATTCTGATTTTTTCTTTTCCCTATGGGAACTCATTGTTTCACTCACTGTTTTTTTTTATAGATTACATATTTTCTTTATTCTTGTATAATTTTTAAAAATATTTTTTATTTATATATGACAGTGGAATGCATTGCAGTTCTTATTCCACATATATAGCACAATTTTTCATATCTTTGGTTGTTTACAAAGTATATTCACATCAATTCATGTCTTCATACTTGTACTTTGGATAATAATGTCTATCACATTCCACCATCATTTATAACCCCATACCCTCTCCTTTCCCCTCCCACCCTGCCCTATTTCAATTTGTCTATTCTTCCCATGTTCCCCTTCCATGAATCAGCCTCCTTAGAGAAAACATTTGGCATTTGTTTTTTGGGGATTGGCTTACTCCTACTCGCTTAGCATGATATTCTCCAACACCATCCATTTACCTGCAAATGCCATGATTTTATTCTCTTTTATTGCTGAATATTCATTCTTGTATATTTTTATGGAATTTGTGTTTTCACAAAAATTCTTCTGAAAGGTGAAACAAATAGGAAACTTTTCTTGAACTATCTTTTGAAGAACAAGATTTTCATTTCAATAAAACTAAACTTGTTGATGTTTATCTCTTTGTTTGCACTTTCTGTATCATTTATAAGAAATAGTTGTCATACTCTAAAAGGCAAGGTAAACATAAGAGTTTCCTTGAAAATGACTCTCTGCCTTATGCTAAGGTATAATATTGTGGATTGATTATGTGAGACATTTGACCTTATTCTCACCCTTTCTTGTGCAAGATCTGCATCATATCTTCTTAGAAAAGAAAAGCCTTTTTCTACCTAAATTGAAAACTGTCCTCAGCACTTGTTTACCTCTCATATTTCCTGTTTTCAGCACAGAACATTTCTCTATTTTCCTGAGAGTTAATCTATGCATTTAAATGGTGTTTTAGAACTATTGAATTCAAAGTTAAACAAATAAAGACATTGTAGAATGACTCGGGATAAATAATCCATGATGCTTTTGAAAATGGAATTCAGTACCCCTAATTTTAAGGTAACTTTTATAGCTTTGTTGAGAGAAAATTTAGAACTCATAGCACTGATTTTATAGTAAATCTCCTGGGAAAGGGCAGTTTCTGCAATTGACAACTTTGTAAGACTCTTAGAATCTGGCAGTATTCAAGAAAGAGCAATAAAACACAGGACAGACATTTATCATAAATAAAATAAAAGCCAATGACTTATTACTACATAATAAGGTACTGTTAATATTTTAATTGAAGTATTTATTGACTTTACTCATTTTCAAAATATTCTTTAAAGTGAGCAGTCTGTAGCAGTATGGTATGTTGCTTGTCACAGGACATGAAAATATTCTTAGAGGTTTGTACGGGACTGTATTTCAGCAAAATATTTGCACCTCCTCCAAATATGGATTTTTGTCATTATTTTAGTTTTTTGTTGGAAATCAGTCATTCTTCTATTGTGGCTTTACATATTATTCCACATTTTGTGTGTGTGTGTGTGTGTGTGTGTGTGTGTGTGTGTGTGTGTGTTTTTAAAGATAAATGTGACTCACAGAATGCACATACTCTCCTTTCTCTGTTTCTTTACATCATACCTCATTCCTCTCTCCCACCCATCTTCCCTTCTTCCTTTTCTCCCTTATTTTTTCTTTCTCTGTTTACATGGTTTATATTCATTTGTGGGGTGTGGTTGCCTTTGAGGATATGTTGAAATTGAGAAACCCACTACTTAGAAAGTCTCATAAATGGTTAGCTACAAAATTGCATACACCTTCAGAATACAAACACCCAGAATCTCTCCTTTGAGTCCCAGAGTAGAACAGGTGCCTTTTGACATTTGCATATGAAGCACCTCTCCTCTCCCCTATTCTCCCACCTGCCCTTTATGTTGAAGTCAATTACAGTAATTCCGATGGCCTATCCTGAGTTTCAGGGAAAGTGAAAAGCTCCATGAATAAAAAAACATAAATAAAATAAAAACATAAACACAAATATTGACTGGTGACAGGTGGATCCTGGATTTCTATGGATTATTCAAGGTCCCCCAGGTTTCTATCTGTGACCTGAAAAAGATTCAATAGCACAGTCAGCTTGGGGTTGGAGGGTGCAAAACAAAACACAAACTTTCCCTTAAAGACTGTCACTCAAAAGAAATCCCTCTATATATTTAATGTCTATTATTACTGGTAATAATATATTAGTAAGAAAAACTTCAAGATCTCCCCACAAGAATTTTACATTGTGTTTGAATCTTCCTGTTGTCTCCCACAACTTGAATGTTTTTCAACTGTCTCACCATCCACCAACACAGAAAAAATTATTCAAGGTAGTCAAACCCAGAAACTGCTTTTCATTTTCCGAAAATAATTTGGAATTATTTTGTGTTAGTTGCTGACCATTTTGTCATTTAGTTTGGACTTATGTTCTTATTTATTAATTTAAAATAGTCTGAGTAAAGAATTTTGTTTGATGTCTCAAAATGAGAAAAGCTTCTTCCCCAAGTAAATTGTTCTATAAACTTACTGTTATATTTCTAAGGCAGCATAACCACCAACACCAAGTTCTAATTATTTATGGATTGATGAAGCTATCAAACCAAGGTATTTACAATTCAGTAAAAACTTGACTATATGGTAGTCTTCTACTTTTACATTTTTAAATAAATATAAATGTATTTAAGCAATTGTAGAGAATTTTGTTTGTTCTTATGCTATTCCTTTTATGTAAATTTCAAGGATATTCATAAGGTTGAAAATAAAAAAGTTTGTTTCAGGTTACTCCAGAATTGCATTCCATCTGGTCATTGCATATCAGGGCTGGCTGCAAATGGTTATAATTGAATGATTTTCTTTGAAAGTACAAGAGACCAAGTTACATGATTATTTTATGTAATATTTGATAATGTTAATGACTTCATATGCAGAAGTACACAAATCCTATCATTTAACTCTTTAATATTGATGTTTCATAGAAATCATATGCTTTCAGTGTTTCTTGTCTGGGTCTATCTGAAGATCAAAGCAAAACAGTATTCAATTATTCAAAAGGCATTCAACAGCCATGATTGAGCTCTTTCTAGTTGCCAGATGCATTATATCAAGAAGAAAGTTCAACTTTATTCCACTGAAAATTCATCCTTTTAATCTCATTATTTAGATAATACCAATACTGCCATTTAAAAATATTGTTATCAAAATGTGGATTTGAATGTGTATCTCTACTTATGGCCCATATTTTACCAATGTGTTGACATAGCCTTCTTTCATCACCCTCTTAAAAATGTATGTGTTTCATTTTAAACTTGCAGTACAATGATGAGGACTCTAAAAGTATGGATATGATTAGTTTTGCATACCCCAATTATCTGAGTTCTGATTATTTCACTGGGCACCGCAGTTTCTAGCAAGGAAGAAATCATAGAGGTTTCTGAATTGTACATGAAGGTCTGTGTGACTATGTTCATCAGTTTGGCTGATGGATTAAGTGCAATGTATTCCTATTTTTATTAACGTTTATTGACCCATTGGAAAAATAATTAGTAGTTAGTTTTACTGGCTTAAAGTGAAGAAGAGAAAGTTCAAAGTTACTTATGGAAAGTTTATTTTTTCTGTAGTCTCTGATATTATGTCTTATTCGTATTTATAGGAAGATTTAAACTCAATTGAGGTAATTAAACTGAAAGATTTTGAAATTAGAAAAGACCATAAAGGAGTTGATATTGGCCTTTGATTTGTAATTGTTGCTCGGAGACCCATTTAGAGTTATTGAGATACAGCAATATTTAACTTGTGTTGATTGGAATTTCAAGTTTTCCAGTTGGTAAAGTTTGGTTTGTTTGTCATTGAAGACATCAGTACTGTGAATCCCCTCCTGTGCTGTGCTGCAGGGTACTAGAGAAGCTAACCAAAGCATCCCCTTGAAACTCTTGCCTGTCAGAATAACTGCTCAAAAATAAAAACAAAAAACAAGGAAATCAATTAGAGCAATGCATAGTATGTGCTAAAGGAGTATTTGCTATTATCACCTTAGTTCTCTCTTAGCCTCTGCTCTTCAACCTCACCTTTCATTGTGTGGCTCCCTCCCCAGCATGTCCTTACAATTTTGAGGAAGGACTGCTATCCAAGGTCTTCTTTATCTCACTGCATCCTTGTTCATTTCTCCTACAACATTTTGCTTCCATTGTTAGAATGTTCCACATTCTCTTTTGTTACAAGTACTTGTGTACATGTTTGGGTGGGTGGGGAAGGAGTATTTACTGTTGTCTTTTTGAGGGAGGGATCATGTCTTGCCTCATATAGAGCCTGAAGTATGACAAGTGCTTGGTATGTATCAGACAAATCTCCAAGATTCACTGAAAAAGAAGAAGAAAAAAAATACACAAGGGAACCACAGAGTGACTGTAGGTAAAAGGCAGCACTTACCTGACTCCTCTGAGTTGTAGGCCCAGATTTTAACACTTCTTCCCTATTTCCTGGCCAAAGGGAGGATAGGCTTGGTACTAGCCACTCCAAGAATATACCAACCTTATGCAACTATTCTAGTTGAATTCTTTTTTGTTGGAGGGTAACAGGGATTGAACCCAGAAGCACTTGGCCACTGAGCCACATCCCCACCTCTTTTTTATATTTTAGTTAGAGACAGTGTCTCACTGAGTTGCTTAGAGCTCACCATTGCTGAGGCTGGCTTTGAACTCTCAATCCTCCTGTCTCAGGATCCTAAGCCACTGGGATTACAGGCCTGTGTCACCATATCCAGCTCTAGTTGAATTTTTTTAAAACCTGAGTTCTGCTATAAACATTGATGGGGCTGCATCACTGTCATATGCTGACTTTAAGTCATTTGGGTATAAACTGAGGAATAAAATAGGTGGATCAAATGGTGGTTCTATCCCAAGTTTTCTAAGTAATCTCCATATTGCTTTTCATAAGGGTTGCACCAATTTGCAGTCCCACCATCGATGTATGAGTGTACTTTTTCCCCCACATTCTCACCCTTCAACAGATGAATAGATAAAAAAATGTGGTATATATACACAATGAAATATTACACAGCCTTAAAGAAGAATAAAATTATGGCATTTGCAGGTAAATGGGTGGAGCTGGAGAATATCATGCTCAGTGAAATAAGCCAATCCCCCAAAACCAAAGGCTGAATGTTTTCTCTGATATTTGTTAATTCACAATGGGGATGGGGCTAAGGAAGAAAAGAGTTACCTTAAATTAAGCAAAAGAGAGGGGAGGGGTATGGAAGTAGGAAAGATAGGGTAATAATATCTGATTGATTTATTCTACTATGTGTATGTATGACTACATGAGCAGTGTGATTCTATATCATGTATAACCAGAAGAATGAGAAGTTATACTCCATTTATGAATGATATGTCAAAATGCATTCTACTGTCATGTATAACTAATTAGAACAAATAAAAAATTTTTATGTAAAAAAATTAAATAGTGTATTTCAAGGAGAATTAAAATAAAAACTGCTCAGTTCTGTAATTTTGGTTGAGATGCCAATACTATTGAAAAACTATTTTGCTTAGTCATAGTTCCAGTAGTTTCCATTTCCATAGTTTTGCTTTCCATGCTTTCTGCAATCCCTCATCAACTGCAGTCTAAAAATATTGATTTCTGCAGGCTGTTAGGGGTCCCAAATATAAATTTCTGCAAGTTGGGTGACACAGTAAATGGGAGAACTGGGAACTTTTCAATTAAAAATCCTTATCAGTCTTTATCATGTCTATGGATATCTCTGCTCAAAAGCACATTATCCAAGTCATAAAAATCTACACCATCATGACTCTGGACTGATGTTGTTTCTTGATTATTGACAAATGCAACACAAATTCTCCAGTAAAGGTTTTCATTACACATACTTACTCTTAATTGGAGGTTTTACTTCTCATAGGTTACCATGGCTTAGAACTATGAGGGCATCTGCATAGTTTAAAAAGTACTTCCTAAGAAAGAGTCTGTTTTCTCAATATTTTTTTCACTTTTTTCTTTTGCAATCACTGAAAAGGAGTGAATTGCCAAGAATATGTGTAGCTGACATTTAAATGCCTTTGGGCTGTATTTAAAGGTGCCAATTTTCTTCTCACTTTTGCACACTGAGAATGTGATTAGTTTCCTTTCTACTACTGTGTTCATGTAGAATGTGTTCCATGACAACATAACCTTTTTTATTTTTTAAATTTTTTTTTAAATTATTAGTTGTTCAAAATGTTACAAAGCTCTTGACATATCATATTTCATACATTTGATTCAAGCGGATTATGAACTCCCATTTTTACCCCATATACATATTGCAGAATCACATCAGTTACACATCCACTTTTTTACATACTGCCATACTAGTGTATGTTGTATTCTGCTGCCTTTCCTATCCTCTACTATCCCCCCTCCCCTCTCCTCCCCTCAACATAACCTTTTGAATATCTTTTGTATTAATAAGATTTTGCTGATATTCTTTTGTACTCAGGTGTTAACTGGTAAGGAAAAAGAAGACACTGAATATTTTTTAACTGAAAAATATGAATTTTCCCCTAGTAAGGTCTTGATTATGCATTAATGCAAATATAACTTTAAATTGATTTTAATTAGTTCCTATCATATGTGATAATCTTATATTTTCTATAAGAAGCTCTGAGATAGAAACAAAGCATGTAAGAGACAAACCTGACTAGAGCTTGGGATTTGAGGTAGGGCAAAACTGAGGAGAAAGAGGAAGAAAGAAACAAATAAAGTACTTAGTTTAGTTCAGTTGTTTTTTGCTCTGTTTTCTTCTTGGAACCAAAGTCCTACTTGGCTGACTTTGTACCTGAACAAACCTCTGATTTAATTAAGAGTGTTCTAGGGCTAGGGTTGTGGCTTAGCAGTAGAATACTCACCTAGTATGTGTAAAGCCCTTGGTTTGATCCTCAGCACCACATAAAAAATAAATAAAATAAAAAATATATATATCATTACATTATATAGAGTATTATATTCATGGTGTGGAAGAGTCATATCCCTAGGTTTAATATGGGCTTTCCTGAATCCATTCTTATTCTCAAAGAATGTAGAAAGCTATGATCAGAAAATTTGCTGTCCTGATAGATGAACAGAAGAAAAAAGGGAGAGAAAGGAGAAGAGAGTTTTCTCTGTAGGATTTTTGGGAAAATATCTAAAACATTTACCTGGATCTGCCAGATTTGTAGATGGGAAACTAAATTGACAGAAAGATGATGTTTATTTCTATAGTTTGGGGTTTGGGGAATTTTTATTGTTATAAATTGTGTTGCAATAAACATTTTTGTGCCTGTCTTTTGATGAATAGACATAGTAGGCACTTACCTAAGAGTGGAATTAGGATAGTTGCAGGAATGCGAGGATTTTAAAACATAGTATGTTCATAATAGGCTTTTAGGTTGTTGTTTTCATATTTTATTTCTATATATAATTAAAATGCCATGAAATGTGATTATCATTTTCTAGGTAGTTCACTGTAGTTATAATTACCATCCCCATTGTATCTTATTCTTTCTTTTCATATTTGTGAAAGAGCTCATTTTCCTTCTGCCTAAAACTGCCTTTAGAATTTTTGTGTGTGATAATTATACATAATAGTGGGAAAACTCGATATCCATATACAGACGAATGAAGCTAGGTACCTACACACCACCCTATGCAAAAGTCAACTTAAAATGGATTAATGGCCTAGGAATTAGACCAGAAACTTTGCAATTGCTAGACAGAAACATAGGGGATAAATCCAATAGCAACAACTTTCTCAATAGGAATCCTAATGCTCAGGAACTAATACCCAGAACTAATGAATAGGATGACATTAAATTAAAAAGCTTCTGCACAGCAAAGGAAACAATAGCATGAAGAACCAGCCTACAGAATAGGAAAAAAAATCTTTGCTCCTGCCATGGAAGATTAATACCCAGAATATATAAAGAATTAAAAAATTTAACACACACACACACACACACACACACACACTCACACACACACACACACACACACACACACACTCACACACGTACCAAATGGAATTTCTTTTGATACAAATCTGCTAGCAAAAAAACTCTCTTGAAGGGTTTTTTGTTAGTTTAAAAATGGTTTTTGTCCTACCATCATTTTATAATAACATTTTCTTTAGTTATAGAATTCAAACTTGGTAGTTATTTTCATTCAATTATTTAATTATGTCATTCTTTTATCTTCTATCTTCCATTGTTTCTTGACAGGCTAGCTATCAAAACTCGTCAATGCCCTTCACTTTGTTAATTAAGTAAATGTCTTGTTTTATGGGTGATTTTAGCTAGTAGCAGAAAAAATAGCAAGTGAAGAAGTATACTAAGTGCCAGAAGGAGCCCCAAATACTTAAGAAATTGAAAGAACAGAGTAATTATATGTAATGAGTGAGGAGGGAAGGGGCTGAGAGGAGTCTGGAGAGGAGGAAAAGGATGACAGTATGTGGGACTCACAATTCGTGTAAGGAGCTTGGGTTTTATTTTAGTGCATTGCCAAGAGTGAAATGAACTAAGTATTTCAAGAATATTATATTCGCTGTTGTATGGAGAATAGATGATGGAGGAGTGCATGAACTCAAAGGGGAAAATGTTGAGAATATTTGAGAACGTGTTTGTTCAGTTGGAAAATGGCAGAGATAAAGGCAGAAGCCTAGGTGAAATAGATATATTTTAATGTTAGCATTGACAGGTCTTACTGATATCTTTGGATCTTGGGGGTGAGAAACAGCTGAATTAAGTTTGGATTCTGGGTTTTGTTTGGTTTTAGCAACCAAATGGATGATGGTGACATTTACTTGGATATATAAAATTGAAGCAGAGTTACCAGCAAGGTGGAGATGAGTAGTTTTCTTTGCAGCATCTGAAATTTTAGATGTTTCTTATACAACTAAGAGGAATTGTAAAAAAACACCCAACCTGGTGGTTAATGTTGATATTGACTCCAGAGTTACAAGTGGAATGAGAAAAAAGCATGCCTACTGGTATACAATATTGAAAGAAAGGGAAAAATAATCTCTTCCTGGGGAAGTCATTTTCAGTTTTTTTATATATTACAAAAATATAGTCTTTTTAATGAACATTTTTATTTAGCTTTTCATTTATTAGTTATTATCCAGGCATTAATATTCAACAGGCATTACCAGGTAGTCTCATGATTTGAAAATATTTTTCAGACTAGTTTTTTTTTATTTTTTATTAACTCATTTCTATTTTGATTAATGTTACATTTGTGCCTAAAATTTTTTAGAGTTTTCATTTTCAAATATTGATGCTAAATGAATGAATAAAACATCTCTAGGGTAGATGGTTAAGTTTTTAGATGCACAGGTGAAAGAAGTATGCTTGAAAGATGTGTCACTTCTTAAAAAGTCACATTGAGCTGATGGATAATTTAGAATGTATCTCCAAAGTATAGGTCTAATTTTATGAGGTAAAAAGGTCATATTGTGTGTGTTTGGTGAAAAAGGTGCCAGAGTATGATGATGGGGGAAGAATATTAGTTGGTACAACTAACCCTGTACACACAGGGACCCATCAAAGGGTTTCACTGATTACCTCTCAATGAACTCAACAGTTTGTCACAGATTGTGTTCACCAAGTTATATAGCTCTTTTGGAAATCTATTTTAATAATTCTTTCTCAATACAGACACAGTGGAAATTTCCTGGTTTTGTTAATTCATTGCTTGTTTTAAAAAATGCTTTAGGAAATAGAATTCTGAAAACTTTTTCTTCTGGTATATAAATGATTGATAGTAATTCTTTCATATAGAAACTTTGTGGATAGTTGATGAGGCAGAAGGCAGGGTTCACTAACTCTTTAAGGTAATTATTGGTTTAGTTGGAAGTATGATTTAATTTGGGTGCTTCAGTTAGAAATTTAGAATAACTGGTGTTTGCAACTAAACAGCAGATGATTAGCACTCTAAAGAGAGATCAAAAGACAAGATCCCTTATTCATCATTGCCAGAAAGATGTACTAAAATAAATTGACTATGTTTCTCAAGTGATTTACTGTGTTTTCTTCCCTATATTGGCAACATGAAATAATTCATTGGTAAAATTGAAGTTGTTCTTTACAAAATGTGTTTTTACATGTCAAAAAAACTATATAACTATGTAAAATGCCCTAGATCTGAGATATAGCCTGGAACAGCAATTCTTTTCAATGACAGTTTTAAGGTCAAGCACATTAAGCTGTTTGAAAATATCCTTGCTGTTTACCAGATGTGCAAGCTTGAGTTCTCTTAGGGTAAAACAAAGAAAAAATATCTTCCCAGATTTGTGTAAATATAGATTTCAGGTACTGTGCTGGGTACTTTCATTAAAGGTAGCTAATATTATCTCAAATAGTGCCGCGGCAAAATAGAAAATTTGAAATGAAGTTAATAACTAGAATTCCTGTTTATTAGAATTTTTATTTTCTGAGTAGCAAAATGACTCTATAATAGTTATTGAAATCTTTATGTTATACAAGAGTTAAGGCAAACGACAATTATTTGGTTAAAATCTTAGGAGAGGATTCTGGAGGGGGGGTGAAGGCAGAGTAGGAAGTGGTGGGAATCTGTCTTCCAACACAGACAACCAATGTGTTAACAGGATTTGTCTGTAAATGTTTTGTGACTCCGGAGTTTTTTGAAGGCTTGCTACTTCCAGAGAAAGGCCTGGATACAAGTTGCAGTTAATGTCAGTCAATTTTAGCTCTTAGCATAGTCCCCCAGCCACGTGGCAGGAAGTTGTGTATGCATTCTAGAAGCAAATGAATTCAGTATGCTCTGATAGCTGAGGGTTGCTGTGATCACAGAGACACAAAGAAGCATTGGTCATTTTCCTGACATCTTCCCCTATGGTTGAAACCCTCCTCTCCTTCAGCTAAAGTGAGCTCTGGAGGTTTTAAAAGGTCATTCTCTCCTTCATTTTTCTCTTTCTCCCTTTGGGAACTGGGTATTAAACCTGAGGACATTTAAAAGTAACCCACATAGGAGAAATTAGAAAGTCATTGTTCACACAGAAAGGCACAGACTAAGACCTGAAAAAAAGATTTTTAGTTAACACATTGGGCTTATCCTTAGCATAGAGATAGCCTACAATAACAATAAAAAACAAACAAATAATAATAATAAAAAACCACAGCAAACCCTGGGTAAAAGGGGGAGAATCTGATATTTAGAGTCATCATGTTATTAAATTAGGATGTCCACTTTTCAACAGAAATATCAAGTATACAAAGAAACAGGAAAGTAGGGTACATTTGGAGGAACATAGTAAACTGGCAGAAACTGACCCAGAAACATGTCTGATGGTGGACCTACTAAGCAAAGAGTTTAAAACTGTCTTAAAGATGCTGAAAGAACTAAAGCCACACATACAGAAAGCCAAGAAAATAATTATGAACAAAATGAAAATATTAACAAAGAAATAGAAAACCTTAAAAAGAATCTAACAAAAATCTTTGGCCTAAAAAACATAGTAACTGAAAGGAAAATGTCATTAGAGGAATTTAAAAGCAGATTTGAGCAAGTAGAAGAAAGAATCAACCAATATAAAGAAGTGGAAATTATCCAGCCTAGGTAAAAAGAGAGAGAGAGAGAGAGAGAGAGAGAGAGAGAGAGAGAGAGAGAGACAGAGAGAGAGATATTGAAGCAAGCTGAACAGTGTAAGGTATTTGTTGAACCCATTACACATTCACATAAACTGACAAATGTTTTGTGCTTCCAGGAAAGAGAGGGGCGGGGGGAGAGAGACAAGTGAAGAGAATATTTAAAGAAATAATGGCTGAGAACCCCTCAAATATGTAGGAATTCATGAATATAAACATCCAAGAAAACTCTAGGTAGGATGAACTCAAAGAGGCTCACCCAGAGATATGATCATAAGACAAAGGCTCTTGAAAGCAACAAGAGAGACTCAGCATCTTACATAAAGGGTCTTCAATAGGATATTCAGTAAAATTTTCATCAGAAAATTTGAAGGTCAGAAAGCAATAGGCGGATATATTCAGAATGCTAAAAGCCAAAACTAAAACAAACTAAAAACCTGACCAATTAAGAATTTTATATTTGACAAAACAGTCCTGCAAAAGGGAGAGTAAAATAAAGACATTTCCAGATAAACAAACATTAAGGAAATTCACTTCCATTAGTCCTTGCCTAGAAGCTCGAAAAGGAGTCCTGCATATTGAAATTAAAGGACCCTAGACAGCAACTCACAGCCATGTGAAGAGATGAAGATCTTAGTAAAGGCAAATACATGAGCAGTTATGAAAATAGCATTCTTGTAATAATAGTTTGTAACTCTAATTTTTGTTTTCTATATGATTTTAGAGATAAATATATTTTAAGAAAAGCAGTTATTAATTTAATATTTAATAGTATTATAAATTCAGTTTGTCTCTTAGTCTGTTTTGTGTTCCTATAACAGAATAACACACACTAGGTAATTTATAAGGAAAAAAATATTTCTCATAGTTTCGGAGGCTGGGAAGTCTAAATATCAAGGTGCTAGCATCAGGCAAGGGCCTTCTTACTACATCATCCCATAGCTGAAGGCCAAAAGTTAAGAACACTTGAAAGAGAACAGATCAAATTTGAAGGCTTAAGGTTTTCAGTAATCAACATTAAAATATTCATGAGGGTGGTATCTTTATGAGCTAAACACCTCCATTAAGCACCACTTCTCAGCACCTTTGCTTTAGAAATTGTTCACTACCCATGCTTTTTGAGGGATACCTTCATACAATATCAGTTTGTAATGCCATATTTTATTATGATTTAAGAGGTTAATTAATTTAAAAATTATGAGTTTATGTTTTCAGAAACACATTGTGTACAGATTTAATTTTGACACAGCAGTAACTAAAAGAAGTGGGAATAGAGAGATAAGAGAGCAGGGCTTTCTTTATTATTATTTATTTGTTCTAATTTGTTATACATGACAGCAGAATGCATTTAAATTTATAGTACACAAATGGAGCACAATTTTTCATTTTTCCAGTTGTACACAAAGTAGAGTCACACCATTTGTGTCTTCATACATGTACCTAGGGTAATGATGTCCATCTCATTCCACCATCTTTCCTACCCCAATGCCCCCTCCCTTCCCTCCCCTTTGCTCTATCCAAAGTTCCTCCATTCCTCTCATGCTCCTCCCCACTCCCATTATGGATCAGCATCCACTTATCAGAGAAAACATTTGGTTTTGGTGTTTGGGAATGGCTTACTTCACTTAGCATAATATTCTCCAACTCCATCCATTTACCTGCAAATGCAATGATTTTATTCTCTTTTAATGCTGAGTAATATTCTTTTGTATAGATATATGCCACATTTTCTTTATCCATTCATCTACTGAAGAATATCTAGGTTGGTTTCATAATTTGTAAATTGTGTGGAGCAGAGCTTTTGTATGTTTATAAAGTTAGAATATTATTACCTTAAGATGTTAAATTTACTATATATAGTAATTATGAAGAACATATCTTGGGCTGGGGATGTGGCTCAAGCAGTAGTGCGCTCGCCTGGCATGCGCAGGGCTCTGGGTTAGATCCTCAGCACCGCATAAAAATAAAATAAAGATGTTGTGTCTACTGAAAACTAAAAAATAAATATTAAAAATCTCTTTCTCTCTCTCTAAAAAAAAGAACATAGCTATAGAATATACACAAAAGGAAATGAGAAAAGAAATTTCATCACAAAAAATTAAGCATACAAAGGAGGTAGAAAAGCAAAAGTTGTAAGACATACAAAAACAAATATCAAAATGACAGAAAGTCAGTCATTCCTTATCAATCTTTTCTAAAAAAAAGGAAATTCTAACACATACTTGCTGCACCTTGTGGACATTATACTAAGTGAAATAACCCAGAGACAGACAAATACTATATGTTCCCACTTCTAAGAGTTAAAGTAGCCAATGTCATAAAGATGCAAAGTGGAATGGTGGTTGCCAGAGGATGCAAAGGGCATAGTAGATTTTCAGCTTTACAAGATGAAGTGTTATGGGAATGGATGAGTAGTGGTGTTTGCTCAGCAGTGGGAATGTGCTTAATACTATTAACTTGTTGAGAGCCACAGTTAAGTCAGAATGATGACTAGCATTTTGCCAGAGGGAATGGTTGAAAGAGAATAGGGCGGATCCTGCTGGGAATAGGGCGGCTCCGGGATTAGGGAGGATCCTGCTGCCTGGGCTGCCGCTACTTTGGAGTTCCCATTGAGTTCCGGGAGAATTGGCAGGCGGAGCCCGGTAGAGGGAGTGTGTTCCCCGGAAGTGTGTGTAGAGTGCTGGTGAGAGTTCGGGAATAAAGAGTTGCTGTTTGAATCTACAAGGCTTTGTGGCGGCTGGGTTATTTTGTGCCCAGCCAGACTGCGGCATTAACTCTACACTTTAAGATGGATAAGGTGGTGAATTACATATATATATAAATGTGTGTATATACACACACACACATATACATATATTATTTTTCACAACGAAAATAGTAAAAAAGAAAAAAAGATTTTAGGGACTGCCTTTTTAAACTCAAAATGAGGTGAGATTTAGTGATTTTGAAATTGTGTCCAATTTGAAAAGAAACTATATTTTTTTTAAAAAATTTTAAAAACCCTGCTATTGTTGTAAGACTTAAATTTTTCCTCCAAGAATCCCTTATTTGGTGACATAATTGCTATTAAGGAAATGCATAGAAAAAATATTAGCCTATCTTATTTCTATAGTTAGTGAAGTTGAGTAATAATTGCTAGTTTTCTCTAAACCAGTGCCATATTTTTAAAAAAATGTTAGTTCTTTATATTTCCTTGCACTTCAACACATTCTTGAGATCTTAAATGGTATGATACATTTATTAATGAGTTCCATGTTCAGTCCACCTCAAGGGGCAAGTAGAGCTGTATGTATTTTTTCTTTATAAATTGTATTTGGGCTTATTGAAATAGATATATAGGAATATGTTGAACCTGTGCATATCATTTGTTATGAGCATTATGGGGGGAAATAAAATTTAAGAATCTCACATATAATAAGTAATACAAGTAGGTGTTTTCTAAAACAGTATCTTATATTAGTGTATCATTTTGCTAATAATCAAAACATAAAAAATAAAATGTGCTAATGTAAATCTTATTGCTATAAATTTTATTTAAAGAACTAATAAGCATTTATATATAAGACCACTTAATGGCTGAAGGAAAACATAGCCTTGATAATCTAAGCTTATTCATAATTCTTTCTAGAAAATGAAACTATAGCACAAAAAGAAAGGGAAAGTTTAAGTGAAATTCTTAATCTATTAAAATGCTATGGTACTAAAGAGGGAAGTTATTATTTTTTATTAATTTGTTTCTCTTTCTTTGGATACATTGTATTCAAGTCCAAATAAAATTTATGGAAGTGGTGTCAGATATCCATATATCAATAATGATGGTCACTAGGAATATGTCTTTGAAGGTCATTGCATGTGAAGATAAAAAATGCCTAAACAGGATAGACAAAATAATGAGATATTTTTAGAAAACGTGTTGTATTGATTTGAAATGGAAAAGCCTATATGTTTTGTAATATAAGAAGAATTTATTTAGGGTTGCTAAAAAATGGTTGGATTTTAACCTAAGGGTGTATGATTTAGTTGGTCTGTGGTAAAGTATTCAGTTTCAGGTGATATCGATGCTGCTGGTCTGGATTCTACGCTTTGAGAACCACTCTTCTATTAGTATCTAAGATGAATATTGATGGAGGATTATGACATCTTTTAGCACTGTTAATTTTATTTCAGTAAATTTTTATGAGGTAGCTAAATTATAATTACATACATTTTAAAAATACTAGAATTTAAATGTTACAAGCACTTTACATGTGTCAGCTCATCTAGTCTTCCTTATAACACTGAGGTGGGTGTGAATGAGGAAACTAGGACACAGAGAGGCTCTGTAACTTGTCCAAAGTCATATTAGTAAAAACTGGAACCAGGAATCAAATTGAGGCAGACAGAAAGTATGTTCTTAATATTATGCTATTCTGTGGCCATACGTCTAATAAAGGAATTATTTAGCATGTCAGCTTACCAAGGACTAAAGCTTTCCCCATAGCTGATCTGAGCATAGTGGTTAGCACAGCATGGGTCTAGTTTAACTTTCTCCTCATATCAAGCATTGGGACTGCATAGTCTATTACATCCATCTGCTAGGGCTATGCAGAAAAAAAAATCTCAAGGTCCTTCCTACTCTTCAGAAGAAAAGTTCCTGTTTTCATTGATCAGCTATTCATTTATAGATGACACATCAAAGGTTTTCATATTTATGATTCTGAAAACCTTTTCAGATTTATAAACAAAAGTCAGATACTGGAAAGTGTCACTAAATAAAAAATTAGCCTTGGAGGTATTGTCTCCCAAGTGGTATAATTCAGGAACTGTTTCTGCTTTTTGAAACAGTATCTAGAAAATGGTTACGGAGTTTTAAAAAGTAAATAGACTTCTTGAATTTATTTAAAGGGATTTTAAAATTTGTTCTTTTTAGATATACACGACAGTAGGGTGTATTTTGACATATATATACATAGAGTATAACTTCCCATTCTTGTGGTTGTACATGATATGAAGTTACATTGGTCATGTTTTCATATATGAGCAAAGGAAAAATTATGTCCAATTCATTCTATTCTCATTTCTATTCCCATTCCCCCTCCCTTCCCTCCATTCTCCTTTCTCTAATCCAATGAACTTCTATTATTCCCTCCCCTTTCCCTTAGTTTTGTGTTAGCATCCGCCTATCAAAGAGAACATTTAGCCATTGATATTTTAGGGATTGGTATAGGATATTTTGAAGTTCATATTCATATGGCATGTACAGAATGTATGCTAAGATGCTTTTTTCTATTCAAATTTAAGATTTTTTTCAAGAATATTAAGAAGAAACATATATTAAAAATTTAAAGTTTTGTTTTTGATAATATATAAATGGAAAAATTCTTAGCAATATTAACCCACATATAGACCAAAAGAAGAAGTAAATAAACATGATAGATAAGATTAAGTTAAACTAAGAAAAATGCCAAATCTTAATCTTTCAGAAATTTACCTTTGTGAATTAGTGCAACCTTATAGAATTAGAAATAAAAAAGTTATTATAATAAAATTTAAATGCTGGATATGTTAGTATGGCCACTGTACCAATTAAAACAGGTACTTACCATACTTTAAGTATTAAAGGAAAATAGAAAATAAATAAGTAATCAAAATAAATTTGACCAGAAATGTAATATGTGACTTAGAAAAATGAATTATAAATGACCACAAAAGAAAATAAGGTGAAGAGCAGTAGTATTTACATTTGGATATCACCTATCTCTCTCTAAAAGGATTTATGCTTTCTGAGAAATGAAAGGCAGCCTAAATTGAAATCAGGTTCAAATTTATCTTTTTAACTTCTGAAGTTTTCTTGACAGGCTGAAGCAGAGTGACAGTAGACATGTCTGTTGGCAACATTTTGAAAAAGCTGTGTTCTCTTACAAAATGTAAAGGGAACTTCTTTGAAAGATGGTTAATATTAATTTTCATATAGTAATTATGCAATCTGCAGAAATTCCTCCTTTCACTTCATATATTCTTTTACCTAAAGCAACTTACAAACTGTTTCCTTGGGAAACACTAGTTTGACATATTTTGAAAATATTAGTTTGCATCATTTGGATTAAATCATGGAAAACAATCGTGGTTAGGAATTAAGTCTTTGAAAATTCCCTACTACTTGACCTCTCTGTGTTTCTATTTTCTGATCTGTAACTTTGGAAAAATAATAGTAATTATTATATATAAATATTTGTGAGGATTAAATGAGATTATAGATGTAAAAAACTTCAAGCTGTGACTGCTATAATATATAGTATAATATTGGCAGTTACCCTCTGATAGAGATGGACTTTTCAATACTATTTCGCAGTTTACAAACTTTACCTGGAAAAAAAACAAGTTTTCCTCCTCCTTCTAGCATAGAACACTATTTATATAAACTATATATGTAATTAGTTATGTTGTCTTCTTGTAGAATATGAATACCTATCCTGTCCCAGTACCATGCTGAGTGTTTTGTTTTCTTTATTACTAATGTTATGACAGCTCTACCAGGTGGGTATAAATATATTGTAGATAGGTAAAATTATCTCTTTAACCAATAGGAAATTTGAGACTCAAATACTTTTCTCATTCCTTAGGTTGCATTTTCATTTTGCTGATTGTTTCTTTTGCTATGCAGAAGATCTTTCAAAAAATATGTAATCTCACTTGTTTATTTTTGCTTTTGTTGCCTGTGCTTTTTGAATCCTAACCAAAATCATCATTGACAAGACCAAAATCAAGGATCTGTACTTCCATGTTTACTGGAGCATTATTTGTTATAGCCAAGATATGGAAAAAACCTGTATGTCCATGAATGAATGAATGAATAAATATATTATGAGTGATATCTATATCTGTAATGGAAATTTATTTAGTCATAAAAACAGAAGGAGGGCTGGGATTGTGGCTCAGTGGCAGAGGGTTTTCCTAGCATGTGTGAGACACTGGGTTCAATTTTTGATACCACATCTAAAAAAATAAAGGCCTGTTGACAACTAAAAAAATATTTTTAAAAAACCAGAAGTAAATCTTATAATTTATGACAACATGAATGAAACCCGGGAATGTTATATCAAGTGAAATAAACCAAACACAGAAAGATGAATACTGCCTGATCTTATATGTGTGGTATCTGAAATCTTGAATCTTAAACTCACAGAAGCAGAGAGTAACATAATGATTGATAGGGGTTACAGGATGAGTAATGGGATATTGTCAAAGTATAGAAACTCTAAATTATAAATGTAGAAGCCCTGGGGATCTAATGTGCAAGCATGGGTGGTGATGAATGTGTTAATTTGATTGTGGTAATCATTATAAAACATATGTGGTGGAATCATTCAAGCTGTGGACCTTGGCTATATGCAATTTTTGTTTTCCAGTTAAATATTTTAAAATAAAAGAAAACAGACTCAAAAAATACTAACTTGCTTAAATTCTAAAACTAGCACATTTAATACACATTGGAGACAAAATTTATGCAAAATGTGTGTGATTATAGAGCCCATATTCTTTCCTCTACATTGCTTTGTACAACAACAAGATCTGGAAAAAACCTATATGTCTATCAATGAATGAATGAATAAAGATATGAGTGATATCTATTTTTTTATTAGTTTTAGAGAGGAATTGGCCTTGCTTGATGGATGGTTTGTAATTTTTTCCTTTATGAGCACAGTGGGCAAAGACTTTTAGCTTCTTTCCTTCCATTTTTGTGATATCATTTTGCACTTAAACTTTCAGACATCTACTAACTAATTTCTTTCAAAATCTATATGTATTTGATGTTGTGCTTTCTAATTTCCCTTAAGCAGCATGAAAAACAACAAAAACCCCTAAGTACTAATGTCGACTGATAACCCCTGTTCAATCACTGGGCCTTCATAGTTTCTAATCCATTTGAAGTAGCTGTGTTCATTTTGATAGCAATCCATATGAATTCTTAAACTTCGATCACCATAACCTTATTTCTTTATCTTCAGTTTATAGGAAATCTAAGGCAGCAAACACATAGCAATTCTCCCCACTTTCCCACTTAGATGATAATATGAAAGAATTGCTTCACCCAGGGGAGCATTCCTCCACAAAAACCAACAATCAACATTGGCAAGGTGATCTGTAATTTAACATCCAAACCAAGTTTCCTCAGAAAGTTCAAGGAGGACATTTCTGGGAGTGGTGGTTCATGCCTGTAATTCTAGCTGCTCAGGAGGCTGATGCAAGAGGATCACAAATTTGAGACCAATAAGTTAGTGAGATACTGTCTTATAATAAAATATTTTAATAATTATTTTTTAAATAATAACAAGATCTGGGGATATAGCTCAGTAGTAGATTGCTTGCTTAATATTGATGAGGTTCTGGGTTCAATCCTCATTACTGAAAGACAGAGGGAGAGAGAGTTAAAGAGGGCATTACTGATAGGGACCACACTATCTGCTGTCTGGACCGGTTCTAGGGAAACTGGGATGTTCAGGCATCTTCCTTGAGGTTAATGTATTCTTTTTATGGCTGTAGCCCTACAGATTTTTATAGAAACAACTTTATCAGAAGGCAGAGTCCTGAACTTGCATCTCAAATTCCCTGGTCCCATTAATCTTTTGTGTCTTCTCATGATGTTGAGACTCTTCTAACCATAAGGTTTTCTGACATTCCATATGGATCACATTTACTGGGTGCCTTTAGTGTTCTCAGCAGAGGTGGGCACAGGTCACAAATGAAAAAGCTATTTCTAGGTTCCCCTCTTTTAGGCATTGAATTCTTCATTTCTCATGCAAAGGAATATCTGACATCACAGGGCTCTGAATCCAGATTCCAGATAACTATAAGAGCAACAAATTAGTATAATTTTCAGCTGCTAGGTTAGCATTTGTATCCAGATACTCCAATAAATAAATTACATAAATATAATTATCCTAACCAAGATTGTTTTTCTTCTTTGATTTGGTACCTCTGAATTCATATCTTTAGCACCAACCATAGTCTGTTACATAGTATTATATTGAATAAATCAGTGACCTATGTGGCTACATCAGGATGTATAATGCAAGTTTTCCCTTCACAAAGACTTGTCTATTTGATAAACTTACTATAGATTGTTGGTGTAGATTTTTCTATACAAAGGAGAATAAATGAGATTGGAAAAACAGTGGTTCCCCTGTTAGTTGATGCACCAACCAAGCAGCTTCCAAGAAGCTTGGCAGGATGAGTCTCTGAACAAGCATGCAGGTTTGTTCCTGGGTGGCACTGTTGCTTTCACCCTTTGGAAACAGGAAAGTGTAGACCAGCCATATCTGCATCTCTGAGGCTTTCCTTTGCTTACAGATTTATTATAATTAAGTATGAAAACTAGATGAAAGAGAATACCTATCTCTTATATTCAAGTAATGCATAAGACCTGCTAACAAAAAAGCCACCTGCTCAGATGGGACAGAATCTCACCATTTGTGTCCCATGACACAGGGACCTCCTCCCTGTAACACTCTGACTTGGGGCATGCTGATCCTTTTATTTGGAAAAACTTTACCCCCTTTTATAAACTGGCAGAATCCTGTTCATCCTTAAGACCAGCTCTATTTTATTTTATTTGTTTTATCCTTTGGAGCTCTGTAAATCCTCCATCAAGTGTGGGACTGTTTTCTTCTAGCCATTTTATTATAAACCTGATGGTATTCACAATGTTGCAACTTACTCATTTTTTTCAGTTTGTCAGCATCCATAACTGTAGTATAAAGCCATTTAGAGCAGAATAATCTTTTTTTCCTGCCTATTACATAGACATAACTCAAATAAGATATTTATTGATGTAGGAATTGATTCAAAATCACCAGTGAAAATAAGGACATCCAGAATTGCAGGGAACTATATAGAGATATTTACTAGAATTCTGTGATTTTTGACTCAATACAATTCTTACAATAAAAAGCTCTTCTTAAAAATCTGAATATCCTAGAGAATAATGCTTTATCTTATGTGCATGTGCTAAAGATTTTCTACCAATCTGTAGACTTTCTCCTCATGTTATTGACTGTTTCCTTTACTAAGAAGAAGCTTTTTAATTTGAATCTATCTCATTTATTGATTCTTGATTTTACTTCTTGCACTTTAGGGTTCTTGTTAAGGAAGTCAGATCCTAGGCTAATATGGTGAAGATTTGGGCCTAAGTCAAGGTTTATAGCAGCTCAATTCACAATAGCTAAACTATGGAACCAATCTAGGTGTCCCTCAGTAGATGAATGGATAAGGAAAATGTATATATACTCAATGGAATATTACTCAGCTTTAAAGAAGAGTGAAATTATGGCATTTTCCAGTAAATGGATGGAGTTGGAAAATATCATGCTAAGCTAAATAAGCGAATCCCACAAAACCAAAGGCCGAACATTTTCTCTAATATGCGAATGCTAATTCACAATAAGGCAGAGGGCACTAGAGAAGAATAGCATTACCTTAGAGTAGATAGAGAGAAGTGATGGGAGGAGGGGATGTGGGGATGGGAAAGAAAGTAGAATGAAACAGACATTATTACTTTATATGTATGTGACCACATTACCAATGACTAGTGTGGGACTGTTTTCTTCTAGCCCTTTTATTTTAAACCTGATGGTATTCACAATGTTGCAACTTACTCATTCTGCAACATGTACACTCAGAAAAATGAGAAATTATATCCCATCTATGTATGATATATCAAAGTGCATAAATGCATTCTACTGTCCTGTATAACTAATTAAAATAAATTAAAAATCTGAATATAATGTTTTTATAATGCAAATAGTATTAGGGAGAATTAAGAATAAGAAAAATATATGGTCCTTATTTGCCTAATAAAAAGGTAAAGCTTTAAGATTAGAGATTTTTTAAATATTGAAATTTGGGTGATTTTTTTTAAACCTAATGATTATTATATGCAACAAACGCAAAACTAAACAAGTGAAATGTTTGTCACATTTCAGCAAAGTATTTCAATTTGTTTTACTTAAGCATTTGAAGATTTAAACCATGCATTTCAGTACTGTAGTGGAATACAATTGGGACCTGAGAATTGGCCTTCTGAAACTAGTATCACTTCCTTGAAGTGGTTATTTTTGAAACAGCTAGTTTGTCCTTGATAGAACAAATGTTTAATGTTTCAGATATTGTTGCTTAATAACAGTTTACTGAGCAGAATTCAAGGCACAACAATGGAAAGCACAGGCTGTAATGTTACTGCTTTTAGTAAGCTCCTGAGCGAGTGAGGAGAGAAACCAAAAAGCCACAATTCAGTCATTGAAGAATTTAGTGTAGACGATGGGAGGACTAGTGGGCTTTAGGGGAATATTTTAGTGAATTATTTGTGTCCTTCCTCTGTATTTCTATACAATTGCAGAGGTCGTGATCGAATTTCTTCTATCACTCCACACCCTCAGTTAAATTCCCAGTCTAGCTTTGTGATCTTGCACAAGCTGCTTAATCATCTGAGTCTTAGTTGTTTCAATCTTGTATGTCCTTAATGTTGTTAAGCATGTTTCCTCCATTATTGATAGAGAATGATGACCTTCGTCTTGCAATGTTTCTATAAATATTAATTGAAATATTATATTTTAAATATTTAGCATAGTTCTAAGTGTGTTCCTGGCAATTTTTATGTTTTGTAACCCTTTTGCCTTTTATTTTTTCACTGCTGGAATTCAAAGTTAAACTTTAGATTATTTATATGCTTACAATAGAACTTGCATCAGAAAACACTGTCTGTTCACTTTTTCCTTGTTTAATCCACTTGATGCCAGAAGTAATTCAGGGCAGGCAGAGTGGCTTTTCTCATCTCTGCAGTCACAGGTCCTACCACTGTGCCCAACATAAATGCTTAATAATTATGTGTTGGGGACTGGATGTTCCCTAGTTCTATTTATCATAAAACCACGAATGAAAACTGAACAAAGCTTTGTACAATATTATAAAGTATTATAATATAAGCATTATAATTAGGAGCACTATAAAATCTATATATTCTTAACTTTCTTTCTTCTAATCATGGTTTAATGACAAAAGTTATTATAGATAATTATCATCTTGCAGAGGAAGTACTGGAACACAGTAGCAAAACAAGTTCCATTTTGATATAATTGATACCAAAAATACCTGAGAAATTCTGATCCTGGAAGCTTTCAAGTGGTCAGTGATCTGAAACAAAATAAATGTAATTTCCAGAAACTAGGCCAAGAAGAAGAAAAACACACTTATGTTGGGCAAGACGATAAAAGAGACACTAGTAATGGATTTATGATCAAATAGATAACAACAGTTCTTTAGAAACTATATAACCCTTGAATATTCATTTAAAGATGAACCTTTCCACATCAGTAGTAGATGTTAGATTCTTTGTGTAGGATACTAATGTAACAACCATGTTTATAAATTTGCTTGGGTACCTCTTAAAAATGTGTGCAGTTTCTTACTAAACATGGTTTAAAATCAACCTGGGCGGCTTGGGATGTGGCTCAAGGGGTAGCGCGCTCACCTGGCATGCGTGGGACTCTGGGTTTGATCCTCAGCACCACATTAAAAAAATAAATAAATAAAGATGTTGTGTCCACTGAAAACTAAAAAATAAATATTAAAAATTTCTCTCTCCCTCTCCCTCTCCCTCTCCCAAAAAATCAACCTAGGGGATTTAGGGAGATCAGAGAAATGTTTGTGGGCATATTGTTGGGAAAGGCTGATCAAATCATAGCCCACCTTATTACATATAAAACAAAACAAAAATTACCTATTGTAAGAACTGGAATCAATTCAAGGAAATTGGTCTTCTAACTTTATACTTCCTGGTCCTAGTTAAGAACTTCTAAACTGGAGGAAGAGTGACATCTGCCTACAGAGCAGATGCTGCAGATTCCAGGACCTATAGGGCAGATCTGTGGTAGGTACTTTCCAGATCCACACAGAGTTCTCATTTTCTTTCATGATTTGTGAGTAAATCCTTATTGTATAGTCTTAGCAGTATTGAATTTTTATTCTATAACTTGATGAATTTTATCCAAAAGATAATGCCATAAATTGGAAACCGTGTGTGTGTGTGTGTGTGTGTGTGTGTGTCTATGTCTCTGTATGTGTGTGTGAGAAAAGTAACTTGAGACTTTAAAGTGTTTTTCTTGATTCAAAGTAAATAATGCATAGATTTCCACCCACATGTCTTTTTCTGTGTTCAAAAGAAGCCATCAAGGTAAGTCTATTACAACTTCAAACAGCATTATTTAACTCTGATTCTCTCTTCTTCCTCTTGCATTCCTCTCACACTAATAATATTAATAATAATAATAACAACAACAACAACAAAAGAAACTTAATGGAGATTAAATCCTGTATTATGATTGATTTAACTGGCTGTTTCTTTAATATTCATTATGTGTAATGATAAATACATGTTAATTGAAAGTAGATTTTTAATACATAACTTGACTTTTGAATTGATGCCTGAGGATTTGCTCTACTTCATATATACCCAGGTGTCAAAATTGATTTAATTTAGGAAAATTAAAGGTGAAAAGTGCAAAAGCATGCAGAAAAACTGAACATTTGACATAATTTATTATTTTTCTTTTTTTTGCATTTGGCTTATATTTTAATAGCAAAATTAATATATCTATTATAAAATATTAATAGCACATAAACAAAGATAATAATACATGTATGTTTTTAATATCACTGATATTCTTATGACACAGAAAAAATTACAAGTAATATGATGATTATTTTCTACTTTTGTCTTTTAATGATATATGCAAATAATTTTTACAAAAATATACATAAACATTATAATTCTAATTGATGAAAACATTTTTTTCCTATTCACTTCTCTGGATGGAAACTAAAACAAAATTTGATACACAGAAGTTCTGTTCACCAAATAATTTGGTCTTCAACACATCTGATCATGTGGGGGCATTTCACATTCTACTCATCTTTTTGGATCAAGTCATGTGTGAGAAAGTTTCGAGCAATTTATGGATCAGAAGTGGTATATGCCATTAATGGAATAGCTCATTTATTTTTAAGTGGCATCCACTCTATGCTAAATTGTGATTCCCTAGCTCAAGAATACATTGACTCTGATAGGGGTTCCCCTCTTTGTACTATGGTCTAGAAATGCCCTAGCCTTGGAAAACTGAGGCAGTCATAGGTTTAACCTCATTTCTTTTTCTTAGATATCTCATTTCTGAAACCACTTCACTCTAATGTCTAAAAAGTGTTTACGTATATAATGCCTGGTTTTCTAGTCATTTCAACCTACTTCTTTTTACCTCACAGTGACAAAAGTAAATATTCCTTTGGATATCCCAATAATGATTTTATTTTATAGAATTTTACTTTTTCAACTCCTTTACAATGGGAAAAGATTAATGGACAAATTATATGGCACAATACATAGTGTCTAAATTATTTGGAAAATAATTTTCAATATAATCATCCTATTAAATTTAATATTGTGTTGGAGTATAATTTTCACATTCATATAGGGGTTAGTGTATTACATCTCTCTTACAGAAACATATAAGTTTCAGTGATTCTTCCTCTTCTTGAAACTCTCTCAGATACAAAAGAGTGAATCTCCAGATATTTTTCTGTACAACTTGACTTGGCTATTTTTCTGTACAACATGACTCTGCTATATTGTCGAGTGTAGATACCTTGCTATCTAAGGTAAAGATAGAAGAAGTGACTTCTGCTATTTGCAAGAAATATGACTTTAAGTAGTAAGGATGATCAACTATCAATATTAAGAATACAAAGGGTATAATGATAATTAACTGGAGTGTCATTTGTCTTGCTCTTTTGAGACAAAATAACTGTGCAGATCACAAGACAGTTTCCCCTGTGTCTTGCCATTTCAGACTGCTGTAACTAATATATGGCTGAAACAACAATCTTATTTCTCACAGGCTAGAAGTGCAAGATTAGAGCACAAGTATGATTGGGTTCTTATTAAGGGACCTTCCCATGGTTTGCAAAAGGATGATTTCTTTCTGTGTTCCTGCAGGAGGGGAGAGAGAGAGAGAGAGAGAGAGAGAGAGAGAGAGAGAGAGAGAGAGAGAGAGAGAGAGAGAGAGAACATTTTATCTTATTTCTTATATAGGTACTGATTTCATTTGTAAGGGTTTTATAACCTACAGCCTCTCAAAAGCCCCAACTCCAGATAGATTTCAACAAATGAATTTATGGTGGTGGGGCACAAATATTCAATCAGTCCATAGCACTATGGAAAGCATCATTGCCTATTGTATGTTTCTATTTTCAAGAAATATAAAATACAAATCTGAGAATCACAAAAATTACTGTGAGAGTCATTAGTACCATTTGGTCATTGAATTAACCAAACCAGTCAGTACTAAAAGTTCAATGTATGGTGTCAATCTGCAAATTACTTGTTCCTACTCCTTGACAAAGTAAATATAGAAATTAAACATAAATATTAGAAACCTTTATAGAAATTTGGAATTGCTATGCCATATACAGATGTAATCATTGTTTTCTAGGAATTTGTTTCTATTGTATTTCACAAATGTATCAACTTTTAGTCATGAAAAATTACCAAAGCAATTATTTTTTTCATGATGGTTAATTTAAGAAGTATTTATCTCTACCAGATAAGGTGGAGCTAATAGTTTTATTTTGAAATCAATTACAAATATTTTCATATAATTTTTTCCAGATTGCATTTCTTACTCTGTTTTTCTATTTATGTATACAATTATATTTTAATTAATATAAAATTAATAGCCTTATTTTTAAATTAATTATAAATATTTCAATTATTTTTGTATGCTTTTTCTGTATTTCTTATAATATTTTCTGGATTACAAGAATTGCATTCATTTTTATTCATTCATTCATTCTGATTAGGCATTCATTCTTGAACTGTTCCCAAATTCTATTTTGAGAGACTACTTTATCAATATAGTATTCTCTCATCAACATCGATGTTTTGATTCTAGAATTTCTGACAATTTAGACAACATTTAACTTAAAATATTCATATTTACTGCAGTGACTATGATGTTGAACACTTAAAATAACATTGTCTAATGAAAGTTAAACATGAGGATTAAAATATATGTAATAACATGATATTTTCTTTTCTCTCTGTATTGTCTGGCCTAAAACTCAAGCATGTCATAAAGGTCTTGCCTCAAATTTAGGACTTGCTTTTCCTTTCTGTTTTTGAATTTCTAATATAAAGATGTATCTTCAATTCATGGTAAGAGGAAGTCTTCATATATTTGGCAGAGAAGTTCATTTTGATATCATTGTTATTGCCTTCATGATATGAACCCATTCTCATCTTAGTTATTTGCATTGCACTTGTCATATTTTCATTAAATGCAAGACTCTGTTTCCTACTTGAAATGCCCTAGATATATATTCCTTGATGCAGAAAAATAAAAAATTATCATAAACAAAAAGATTTCTTGTCACAGGAGACACAATAAAGACAGTATAAATTGTCAAATCTATTAGGGAAAAAAACACTCCAGAATTTTTTATGCTATATCTTTAAAACATGACTTAAAATTAAGCTATCAGCTCAAATGATACCTAAAAGGAGCTTAAGTTACAATAATAATATTTAGAGGTATTGTTTAGAATGGTGATCCTCTGAGCAGATAATTCACAACTGCTTGTCATTCTCTGCAGAAGGATAAGGAGCTTTCACCAGCATGAAGAGCTGCTTAACAAACTCAGGGTCTAGTTTTCTTCGCAGAATCCTTAGCACACTGATTTTTTTGTCCTCCTATTGTCACCTACAATTGTAAGGTGACTGCTGCAGCCACATTCATCTTATTTACATTCAAGTCTATAAAATGCAGGACCAGCTGCATATATCCACTTTATGAGGAAAGTAGACATTCACCCAAAAGGATCCTGTAGATATTCTCTTAGCTCTCAGTAGAAGAAACTTTGAAGCATGGCATAACTACTTGCAAGGGCAAATGGGAAATTTAGTGAACATTTGAGGTGAAAGGTTTTCAGGATTGGCATAATAAAAAGGATAATTTAGGGAAAAAAAGGATAAGTTAGGTAATGCTGGATTCACATACGTTTTCAAATTCTCGATTGATAAAATATACATTTATTTCCTGTTTATACGAAATTTGTGGGTTGATGTGATTACCAAGGGTAGACCTCTCCTATATGATAACTCCATGATTCAGGATACTCTCATTTTATAGCTGATTTTTCTCTCCTTAGGTGCTTACCAAAATCAATTGTTTCTGTACCTAAATCTGTTCATGCCATTTATATTTTTATGTATCTGGTAATTTGCTTAAATCCTAAGTAAATTAATAATATGATACAAAAAAGAGCGTTATTTTCTTGAAACACATTTGAATGCTTTGGAAGAAATGATGAGGAGTCATTATAAATTAAATCAGATATAAGAAGCCAAAGAAATCTAAAGATTCAAACAAGATTATTTCACAGACGCATTTAATATTTGTTCCACTTTAAAACAATTGAAATTGGAAATTACAGAAAACATGTTGTGAGTGTAATTTATTTAAGAAAGACAAATCAACTGGAGAATGAAGTGGAGGAAATTGTTTATAAGCATTTATGAATGTCAAAATGAGCCCTACTGTTATGTAAGACTATAATATACTAATAAAGAAAGCTAGGGAATATTTTCTTAGTAATTTAAATTTATTTTACTTAACAAACACTTTTGTGTAAATGTATGGCTCTAATTTATTGTATTTTAAAATAATTATTATATTAATAACATTTTATTTCAATGAAAAAGAAAAGACAAATCAACATGGAGCTCCCTGGGTTAGGATGTAGCTCAGTGATGAAGGGCTTGCCTAGCATGCACAAGGTTCCAGATTCAATCTCTAGCACTGTAAAAAATAAAAATTAAAAAAAGGGGGCTTGCATCAGAGAGATTATTCTAACATTTGTCAAATATTTATAAAAAAAATTAAAAATCATTTTGAATTTTTCATGTAATATTCATTTTATCAATATTTGTATTGATTTTATCAGTTTCAGAAATAAGTGAAATACAAGTAGTTTTATGTATATATAATTGCTCTATTTACAGTTCTATTAAAATTTTAGAAAACACAACCAAAAGTCAAACTGCTCTAGATACTCCATTTGCTTTCCTCTAAGAGGTGAGCAGTCTAAAAAAAAAATTAAGGGTCAGACCAATTATTGCTGAAAATACAGAAAATTATAATGCATAAAGTTTTAGGTGTCATTTTCTAATATCATGATTTTTCCTCTTTGTGTCTCTTATATTCATTTTTTTCAATATGTTATTTGATTATTCAAGACCTTGACTTTTGCACAATGTTGAATTGTTCTCCTCTTTTGACCATTTTAAGAATAATAGGATTGAAAAGAGATCAGTTAATTCAAGCAAGGGAAAGGTTACTTGTAGCAAGCAGCCTTTTATTTCTATTCTGTTCAAATGTGTTTAAGTTAACCTTGACACTTTGAGGAGTAATTGTCGGGTGTTATTTAGATTATCCCTCAGATGGGATTTGTCTCATGGTTTTCTCATGATTAGATTGAGTTTATAGTTTTAGGGAGCAAGATAACAAAAATGCCATCACATCATAGCCAAAGTATATATGATCAACATGATTTACCACTGTTGATAGTAGCATGGTCACCTAGTTTGCTTTTGTCAGAAAAATTGTTCACCAATTTTTCATGTTGTATTCTTTAGAGGGAGGTCATGATTCACAGCTACACCCAAGAAATGGGGACTAATGGTCCATCTCTAGAGCACGAGGAATGTATATAAGTTATCTGAAATTTTTCTGCAAGGGATATTTGCCTCTTCTTCCTCATTTATTTATTTATATAATCATTTATATCTGCATTTGCTCATAGGTGTTTATTTCACACTTTGTGATACAGTAATATTTAAGTATCAAAATTTTCAGCTTGGCTATTAGAAGGTCTTTTACCTGGCTTCTGGCTCCTTTTGATATATTCATATAATTACGTATGTATGTGTGAGTGTGAGTTGTGGTTCCCTACTTTCTGACACTACAAGATAGTATAGGTTCATCTTATATATTTCCTGCCTCTGTGTTAGAATCAGCCACTTCTGCAAAGAGTTATTTTATACATACTGATCTGTATTATATTAACCTAATCACAAATTCATGTCAGTGCTGCCAGCATTAATACTACATTTTCTTTACTTTTTTTGTGCCCCATGACTTGCATAAGGCATCCTCACACAGTGCACTATTATAGGTAAATAAATTAATAAAAATATCCTCTTCATTTTCTTCCTACTTTTGGGATTCTCTGTTGATTTCTCTTCTAGAACCTTAAGTTTAAGTGTTCTCCTCCCACCCTCTGCCCTAACTAGACTTCTTCTATTCCTCCCATGTTTCCCCTCCCACTATAAGTCAGACTCCTTATATCAGAGAAAACATTCAGCATTTGTTTTTTTTGGGGGGGAGGGAGTGGGTAACTTCACTTAGCATTATCTTTCCCAACTCCATCCATTTACCTGCAAGTGCTATGATTTTATTCTCTTTTATTGCTGAGTAAAATTCCATTGTGTATATATGCCACATTTTGGGGGTTAGCAATGATGGTGGAATGTGATGGACATCAGTATCCAAAGTACATGTATGAAGACATGAATTGGTGTGAACATACTTTATATACAAACAGAGATAGGAAAAGTTGTGCTTTATATGTGTAATAAGAATTATAATGCATTCCACTGTCATGTATTTAAAAAATAAAATCAATTAAAAAATTTAAGTGTTCTCAAAAACTACTTGTATTTTACAGATCAAACTGGTAATATGATATTTATTTATGTGTATGTACTTTATGGTCTAAGGATCTACACACCTAACACCCTGGAAAGTCACATTGACTTCCTTTTGTGAATTCTTTCATTTTTTTTAAAAGACTCTTTATCTTGGTTTCACTTGTCTAGTTTCATAATTTCTTGTCCATCCCTTTCTACTTCCTTTAAGGCTAAAGGCAATCTATACTCAACCTGAACGTGGTGATAGTTTGGATTTCATTCTTCAAACCCTCAAATATCTTGCATTAAACCTCAGGGTCCTCTTTATTTTACTGCAAGTATAGGCTTTTGACAAAATTCAGGAAGATTCAAACAGTATTTTCACTCTAAAAAATTCATGTTCAAAACCAGTAGACCCAGAATAGCCTAATAATAGAATGGTCAAAAAGGCAAAGAAAATATTAATGGAAACACATTTCTTCTCCAAACAATTGGTTTCTATACCATGACTTGCAGTTCTTTATCTCTTATGACATACAATACTTGAATTCTGTACCTCTTCTATCCACCCTGAGTTTCACATCCCATAGGTGCTTTCCAGTTTGCACAGAGAAGGAGAGATCTGTTGTGAACCAACCTTTCTCCTTGTCTCTCCCTGACACAATCATCTTCCTTCCTGCTCCTAGTTACATATGGATCCTTTACTTATTAGGCCTTCTGTATTTGTCCATGGTTTCCAGAAAGGGGACTTGGCATTCTAGTTCACTGCTGTGAGTTTCCATTACTCTTGCCATCTGTTTCCCACTGCTTGCCCTATGTAGTCTATACAATATTACACAAAATCTCCATAATCTAAAAACTAGCCCTAGGTGTTTTATTCTGTGCTTTTGATTTACATATCCTTTCCCCAGCTGTTCGTTTAACTAACAGTCATTCCTTTGAGCGAAATCTCTCTTTTCTAGTAGTTTTAAATATTTTTTACAATTAATACACTGAATTTCTCTGTGGGTCAAAATGATTACTTTTTATTTGTCTGGTAGCAGATGTGACTTATAATATTATATGAGGATCATTTAAGATCTCTGAATAGATTAGCCACCAATAAGAAGTTAATGTCTACTTTACATGGGATGTTGACTAAATTACTAAATAAGGAACAAAAACTTCAAGTGGAGGCCCAAATATTATCTTTATTTTAGGTAAAGATCAAACTAAAAGAATTAATTTTACTCAGTTTATCTAGTGTGTGTACTAATCTCCAGAACTGGATATATTTACTTATTCTAGGTGGACTGCCCACCAATGTTTAGCAGGCAGTAGAGCACAGACTGATTTTCATCAAAAACACTCATTAGATAAATCACTCAACTGCTTTAGGGTAGACTGCAAAGGGACAGAGAGAGAACAGAAATGCCATTCTATCCAGTGCCTCCCATCTGAGAACATTCTTCCTTCTCCTCAATAAGACTCATGTCTCTACTTTCTGGATGGAAGAATCTCAAATCACTGCACTACTTTTTTTAAAAAAATATATTGCTTTATTGTGTTTTCTAGATAACACATTGGTGCCTCTCATTCTCTTCTACATGTTTCTCAATTTGTATATTTTTCGACATTATCTCCTTGTAATACATTTGGGTGAATTCCTTTTCCCACTAATTTTTTATTTATTGCATCTTGACTAAAAGTAATCGCATTTTGGTAGGTACTTATGAATAAATGTATCTTCTTCCTTCTAAATAAAATTCCCATTTTGAATTGAGTAGGAAGCATATTTCTAGCTCAGGAGAAATCTTTATTTTCTTTACCTTTTCTTGTATAAAATAATTCCCCATTCTGAAGATTTGTATTTCCTTTTTCTATATAGTGTACTTTTCCTCCAGAAATTTCATTCTTAATGTGGTTGGATGTGTCAATATCTGCACGTATGGTATATATATTTTGTGACTTGTATGAGAACTTATTGAATTTTTGTTATTCAAGAATTTTAGTAATATTTCTACAGAAGTTTTATATGTCTTTAAAAATATTACTCATATAATGAAGGATATTAATTGCTACTGATGATGGAAATTTTTATATGAAAAGTTAAATATATATTTCTTGTACGTAAGAATATAATTGAGTTTTTCAAAGATCTGATCTTGTATTCAGACCTTTTAACAGATTCTCATATTAATTCTATATTTGGTCTCTTTGGTGTATTTGATTTTATATGCAGACACTTGTACAAATTAAATTCTGGTTTTACTACATGTTAAGGAAAGTATGGTAGATTGGTTAAGAAAGATAAAGAACATATTGCAATAAAGAGCTTGGAGGAAGGCGGTCTAGCTTATGCATTCTGAAAGTGTTAATCTTCATCTTCATTATTGCAAGATGGCTACTATAACATTAATATTAGGCATAACATCAGCATTTTACTCAGGAAGAAAATGGAAAGCTTCTTGGGCCCTACCCCCATTCTTCCAACAAGAGAGGTTGTGCTTTATGTAAGATGTTTTCTTCCACTGCTGAAACTTTCTCTGATGTCACCTTTGCTGTGATACACTTTCTTATCCAGTTGCCTGCAACAGGACAGCACGTAATGACACCCATACTCCAGTATAGACTGCCCTGTGTCCAAATGCTCTTGCAAGGATAGGGTTTCTCTAATACTTGCCCTTTGTCTTATGCAAAAGAAGACCCCAGGATTAATTAGCAAGCAGGGAGGAAAGTGGCTGCCATTCGGTGGAACCCCGCGGGCCAAGCCCGCACTGACCCCCGGGCTGAGTACGGGATTTCAGACGGGGAAGGAAGCGTCCCGTCCCCCACAACAGAAACTCCACCAAGGCAATCATCGGCAACCATCTTGGAGAGCTGAAGTATCCACCGCCACTCTCCGACAGACTGCAACAATAAAACAGGTCTGTGTCACTCAGCCCATCCCCCATACATCGGGGAATCCGCATAAAACCTCTCCTAGGCTTTCCGGGGAAGGGAGTATCAGAGTGAGCCCGCATAAAGACTAGGGGAAAACTAGAGACACCTGACCTTCAACTCCCCCTCCCATCAGCAGCCAAAACGAAACCTGTCTAGCCAGCGCTGGGGGAGGGGCAAGCAGAAAAAAACAAAACGATAGAGTGCCCGGGATCTCAATAGGAAATTGTGCGAAGGCGGGGCGCCGCAGAGAAGTGATTAATTAGCAAGCAGGGAGAAAAGTGGCTGCAATTCTGTGGAATCCTGCCGGATGAGCCCGCACTGACCCCCAGGCTGAGTGCGGAATTTCAGAGGGGGAAGGAAGCGGTACAGTTCTATCCCCACAACGGAAACAAAACAATAGAGTGCTGGGGTCCCCAATAGACATCCTCCACACCCAACAAATGGCAGGTCCAGAGTACAGTTTGAACTGCAGAGAGCCATCACTCAGGGGAAATATGGTCTAGCAGGAGAAACCAAGACTAGCAGGAGAAACTAGGGGACTAGAGGCCAGGCCCTTGCGACTGGGCGGCTGGAAACCGCAGGCCCGCCGGCGACAGTTCACCCACTGCCCCCGTAACTGGGCAGTAGGAGAACGCCTGCCTGCCGACTACCAACCGCTGGACTGGGTGCCTAGAAATCGCCCGCCCACCAGCGACAGCCGGCCTGCTGCCCCCGCGACTGGGCGGCCGGAGTCCACTCCCCCGCGACCGATCACCCGCCCGCTGCCTGAGATACTGGGCGGCTGGAGACTGCCCGCCTGCCTCGACAGGGAGCTGAAACCAAACAGAGACAGTCCAGTCACACAGCCCCATTAGGACACCCCAGCAAGGAGCCTGGGGCCCGTCATAGCAGAGTAGTGACGTCACTGGAGCTCGGCCGTCGGAATTCCTTCCCAGCAGAATCCACGTTAGCAGGCACAGTTTAACAACACAAAGAAGAAACAACAGAGTAATACAGAACCAAAACAAATCTATAGAAGACAGCAGAAACACGGCAATCAAATAGAGCTAGAAAGTAACGTGGACAACATGAGAAAACAAGGGAAAAAAGGAGTACAAACAATGCAGGACAATTTAATTCTACAGGAGGACATAGAAACATCAGAAGCAGGGATAGGGAAAGAACTCAAGGCATACCTAACTCGAATGGAAAGGAATATTAGGGAAGACATGAGACAGCAAGTCCAAGAAATAAAAGTATATTTTGAAAACGAATTAAACAAACAAATTCAAATGGCAAAGAACGAGCTCTACCAGGAGATAGAGATCTTAAAAAAAAAAATCAAACAATAATCCTAGAATTGCAGGAAAATATAAACCAAATTAAAAACTCAAACGAGAATATTACAAACAGACTTGATCAAGTAGAAGTCAGAACATCAGATAATGAAGACAAGGTTTATCAACTTGAAAAGAATATAGTCAACACAGAAAAGATGCTTAAATCCCATGAGCAATCTATTCAAGAGATATGGGATGTCATAAAAAAAACAAATTTGAGGGTCATCGGGAGAGGGGCACAGAGACTCAAACCAAAGGAATGGACAGCGTATTAAATGAAATAATTCTAGAAAACTTCCCAGAAATGAAAAATGAAATGGATTGCCAAATCCTGGAAGCCTACAGGACCCCAAACATTCAAAACCATAATAGACCAACTCCAAGACATATAATTATGAAGATAGCCAACGTACAGAACAAGGAGAGAATATTAAAAGCTACGAGAGAAAGGAGGCAGGTTACATTCAGGGGTAAACCAATTAGGTTAACGACTGATTTCTCATCACAGACTTTGAAAGCGAGAGGATCCTGGAACAATGTATTTCAAACGCTGAAAAATAATGGAGTCCAACCAAGAATACTGTATCCAGCAAAATTAAGCTTCAGATTTGACAATGAAATTAAAATCTTTCACGATAAACAAAAGCTAAAAGAATTCACAGCAAGAAAACCAGCACTGCAAAGCATTTTGAGCAAAATACTACAAGAAGAGGAATTGAAAAAT
The DNA here is from genome assembly GCF_964194105.1 of Spermophilus citellus. Classification (NCBI taxonomy): domain Eukaryota; kingdom Metazoa; phylum Chordata; class Mammalia; order Rodentia; family Sciuridae; genus Spermophilus; species Spermophilus citellus. The sequence goes on from NC_138189.1 coordinate 56,787,885, forward strand.
AGTGCCCAAAACTAACAGCAGGAGGTATCTCAGTAAAGGGGGAGGAAAATAACCAAAAAGTAAAACCAGCCAAACTAAAATAAATAAATAAAGAAGCATGACTGGAAGTACAAATCATATCTCAATTGTAACCTTAAATGTTAATGGCCTAAACTCACCAATCAAGAGACATAGGCTAGTAACCTGGATCAAAAAAATAAATCCAACAATATGCTGCCTTCAAGAGACTCATATGATAGGAAAAGACATACACAGGCTGAAGGTAAAAGGTTGGGAAAAATCATACCACTCACATGGCCCTCGGAAGCAAGCAGGAGTGGCCATACTCATATCAAATAAAATCAACTTTAAACCTAAGTTAATCAAGAAGGATAAAGAAGGACACTATATACTGTTAAAAGGAATCATCCACCAACAAGACATAACAATTATCAATTTGTATGCACCAAACAATGGAGCTGCAACATTCATAAAACAAACTCTCCTCAAGTTCAAGAGTCAAATAGACCACAACACAATAATTATGGGTGACTTCAACACACCGCTCTCACCATTAGACAGATCCTCTAGACAAAAACTGAATAAAGAAACTATAGATCTCAACAGCACAATCAATAACCTAGACTTAACCGACATATATAGAATATATCAACCATCATCAAGTGGATACACGTTCTTCTCAGCAGCACATGGATCCTACTCAAAGATAGACCATATATTATGCCACAAGGCAACTCTTAGTAAGTATAAAGGCGTGGAGATAATACCATGCACCATATCTGATCACAATGGAATGAAATTGGAAATCAATGATAAAAGAAGGAAGTAAAAATCCTACATCACATGGAAAATGAACAATATGTTACTGAATGATCAATGGGTTACAGAAGACATAAAGGAGGAGATGAAAAAATTCTTAGAGACAAATGATAATACAGACACAACATACTGGAATCTATGGGACACAATGAAAGCAGTTTTAAGAGGAAAATTCATTTCTTGGAGTTCTTTCCTCAAAAAAAGAAAAAACCAACAAATACATGAACTCACACTACACCTCAAAAACCTAGAAAAGGAAGAGCAAAACAACAGCAAATGTAGTAGAAGACAAGAAATAATTAAAATTAGAGCAGAAATCAATGAAATTGAAACGAAAAAAACCATTGAAAAAATTGATAAAACTAAAAGTTGGTTCTTTGAAAAAATAAATAAGATAGACAGGCCCTTAGCCACACTAACAAAGAGAAGAAGAGAGAGAACTCAAATTACCAACATACGGGATGGAAAAGGCAATATCACAACAGATACTACAGAAATACAGAAGATAATTAGAAAGTATTTTGAAACCCTATATTCCAATAAAATAGAAGATAGTGAAGATATCGATAAATTTCTTAAGGCATATGATCTGCCCAGATTGAAAAAGGAAGACACACACAATTTAAACAGACCAATAACAAAGGAAGAAATAGAAGAAGCTATCAAAAGACTACCAACCAAGAAAAGCCCTGGACCGGATGGGTATACAGCGGAGTTCTACAAAACCTTCAAAGAAGAATTAATACCAATACTTTTCAAGCTATTTCAAGAAATGGAAAAAGAAGGAGCTCTTCCAAATTCATTCTATGAGGCCAACATCACTCTGATCCCAAAACCAGACAAAGACACTTCAAAGAAAGAAAACTACAGACCAATATCTCTAATGAACTTGGATGCAAAAATCCTCAATAAAATTCTGGCGAATCGAATACAAAAACATATCAAAAAACTTGTGCACCATGATCAAGTAGGATTCATCCCTGGGATGCAAGGATGGTTCAATATACGGAAATCAATAAATGCTATTCACCACATCAACAGACTTAAAGACAAGAACCATATGATCATCTCGATAGATGCAGAAAAAGCATTTGACAAAATACACCATCCCTTTATGTTCAAAACACTAGAAAAACTAGGGATAACAGGAACTTACCTCAACATTGTAAAAGCTATATATGCTACACCTCAGGCTAGCATCATCCTAAATGGAGAAAAACTGAAGGCATTCCCTCTAAAATCTGGAACAAGACAGGGATGCCCTCTATCACCACTTCTATTCAATTTAGTTCTCGAAGTACTAGCCAGAGCAATTAGACAGACAAAAGAAATTAAAGGCATGAAATTCATATGGAAAAACAAAAGACCCAGAATAGCAAAAGCAATTCTAAGAAGGAAATGTGAATCTTGAGGTATAGCGATACCAGAGTTCAAACTGTACTACAAAGCAATAGTAACAAAAACAGCATGGTACTGGTACCAAAACAGGCAGGTGGACCAATGGTACAGAATAGAAGACACAGAGACTAATCCACAAAGTTACAAGTATCTTATATTTGATAAAGGGGCTAAAAACATGCAATGGAGGAAGGATAGAATCTTCAACAAATGGTGCTGGGAAAATTGGAAATCCATATGCAACAAAATGAAATTGAATCCCTTTCTCTCGCCATGCACAAAAGTTAACTCAAAATGGATCAAGGAGCTAGATATCAAATCAGAGACGCTGCGTCTGATAGAAGAAAAAGTTGGCTCTGATCTACATATAGTGGGGTCGGGCTCCAAATTCCTTAATAGGACGCCCATAGCCCAAGAGTTAATAACAAGAATAAACAAATGGGACTTACTTAAACTAAAAAGTTTTTTCTCAGCAAGGGAAACAACAAAAGAGGTAAATAGAGAGCCTACATCCTGGGAACAAATTTTTACCCCTCACACCTCAGATAGGGCCCTAATATCCAGAATGTACAAAGAACTCAAAAAATTAAACAATAAGATAGCAAATAACCCAATCAACAAATGGGCCAAGGACCTGAACAGACACTTCTCAGAGGAGGACATACAATCAATCAACAAGTGCATGAAAAAATGCTCACCATCTCTAGCAATCAGGGAAATGCAAATCAAAACCACCCTAAGATACCATCTCACTCCAGTAAGATTGGCAGCCATTCTGAAGTCAAACAACAATAAGTGTTGGCAGGGATGTGGGGAAAAGGGTACACTTGTACACTGCTGGTGGGACTGCAAAATGGTGAGGCCAATTTGGAAAGCAGTATGGAGATTCCTGGGAAAGCTGGGAATGGATCCACCATTTGACCCAGCTATCGCCCTTCTTGGACTATTCCCTGAGGACCTTAAAAGAGCGCACTATAGGGATACGACCACATCAATGATTATATCGACACAATTCACAATAGCTAGACTGTGGAACCAACCTAGATGCCCTTCAATAGATGAATGGATAAAAAAATGTGGCATCTATACACAATGGAGTATTATGCAGCACTAAGAAATGACAAAATCATAGAATTTGCAGGCAAATAGATGGCATTAGAGCAGATTATGCTGAGTGAAGCTAGCCAAGCCCTAAAAAACAAATGCCAAATGTCTTCTTTGATATAAAGAGAGCAACTAAGAACAGAAAAGGAAGGAAGAGCATGAGGAAAAGACTAACAGTAAACAAAGACGAATGGGGGGAGAGAAAGGGAGAGAGAAGGGAAAGCATATGGAAATGGTAGGAGACCTTCAATGATACACAAAATTATAAGAGGTTATGAGGGGCAAGGGGTAGGGGGAAAAAAAGGGGGAGAGAATTGAACAACAGCATAGGAGGTAGAGAGGGAAGATGGGAGGGGAGGGGAGGGGAGCGGGGATAGTAGGGGATAGGAAAGGTAGCAGAATACAACAGTCACTAATATGCCATTATGTAATAATGTGAGTATGTAACAGTTGTGATTCTGCAAGCTGTATTTGGGGTAAAAATGGGAGTTCAAAACCCAATTGAGTCTAATGTATGAAAGATGATATATCATGAGCTCTGTAATGTTTTGAACAATCAATAAAAAAATAAAAAAAGATGAATGAATGATTTTGACTACAAAAGAAAAAAAAAAGAAGACCCCAAAGGAAGATAGACTCACAGCATAAATCTAGTAAGTAAAGATGTAGGATCTTGCTTTCTCCTCCCTCACGGAAGCATGGCTTAAATATCTATCCTTCTTAAACTCAAGTTCTGTTGCACAAGAGGCGATGACCATGATAGGATACATGCTGCATGACACTTTCTAATTTTCATAGCTCTTATTTACTCTTTCTCCCATCTATTTGCATTGACTAGTTCCCCAACAGAGATTCATTAGAATTAATAGGGCATATCCTTCAATTCATTTTGTTTCAAATAAGAAAAAAATTAACAGTCCTCTATTAAGCAAAATATTTACTCAGTGATCTCAATATAAATCTTTAGTAATTTCCTTCTTGTTCTTTATGTTATTTAATTTTTTTTGCATAAATAGGTCTCAAACTTTGTGAAAATCCTTTTCCACATTGGGAAAATAATGTGACATAACTAATAGGGTATTAAAGTGGTAAATTATAATGATAGTTTTTTTCCCTAATAGTCAATGATCTATTGTCTTCAGGGTTAATGTTATTGATTATGATGATTATTTTAAGATTCTGTATCATTGTATAAGTGATATTTATTTAGTTTGCCTATAGTTTTCTCTTCTTGAATTGTTGTGATCTGATTTAAGAATTAAGAGTACATTAGCCTCGTAAGCAAACTGAGCACCTTTTATTTCTTTTCGATTTTCTGGAACAATTTATAAAGGTTATTATTATTATTTTATAATTATTATAAATAGTAATTTGTTAATATAAATGCTATCTTTTCTGAATTACATTTCTAAAATCCACTTAGATTTTGAAGTAATTATTTTACTATCTGACTTTAATTTCTGACACCAAATTACCAAACTCTATTAATTTTCATACTCTCTCTATAGTATTTTTCATTTTCTTCATATCACCTGTAAATTATCTTAATCTTTCATCTGCAATGATTTTTATATTTCATAATAGTTCTTTCTTTTTCTAATCTTACTACATTGGCTAGGGACTTGAATTCACTAATAGAGATTAAAACCTAGATTCCTATATTCACTGATTTTAAAGGTCTTTTTTTTGTTTTGTTTTTTTACTTTTCTCTTTGTACTATATACTGTCAGTTTTTGGTAGATACCTTTGATCATAGTAGGAAATTTTTCTTTTTTTACTAAAAATTTGTCAAGTCTTTATTATGAATAAATGTTAAATTTTGTTAAATATATTCAACTTTTACAATGATTGTATGATTTTCTTTTTATTTTTGTACATTAACCTGAATTTATATTCCTTGTAAAAATTTTCTAGAATTTTATTTAGATAGTTATGTCTATGATGTTGAGTGAGATTGGCCTTTGGTTTTATTTTCTTGCACTGCTTATGTTTTACTTTTATACTATGGTTATAACATTCTAAAAATAGAGTAATTTTCTTATTCTTCTATTTCCTAGAAGAGAGTTAAACTTGAAATTAAAATTTATTTTAATTTTTAGTCATATATGTCTTTAAAGCAGTATGGGCTAATATTAATTATTAATAGAAATTCTTTAATAGTCAAGCATTACATAAGGTTTTTTATGTACTTGATTCAATCTTATGGTATTATTATAGAAGACTTTATTCTATTTGTAAAATTATTAGAATATTATTTTCAAAACTATATGATTATTCATTTTTCTTTTTAAAGAAAATTTTTCTTAAATCCTACATATCAGAAAAGTGCAAAAGCCTTAAACATAACACATAATAAATATTTGTACAATAATCATTCATGTGATGATCACTGAAGCTCAGAAATAGAACATTGACAGAAACTCTCAGAAACTCTCTCATGTGTTTTTCTGGTCACATCTTTTTGTCAGCTGGTTCTAATCAATATTTTGCTTTTTATGGTAACCACATCCATGTTGTTGTTATTTGTTATTTCCTATGTGAGCATATCACACAATGGAGTTTTGTTTGGCCTATTTTTGACCTTTCACAATGGAATCATACTCCACACAATCTTGCATTTTGAGTTTTTCATTCTACATTATGTCTGTAATACTACTCCACATTGATGTAGGGTAGGTTAATTTTCATGCACAACACTTTCCTTATATTTCAGTGAAAAAACTTTTTCTGATTTCCAATATGATATCTTTCTTGACCATGAATTATTGGAAATTTATTTCACTAGTCCAAACATAAGTGCTTTGTACAAATTTGCCTTTTTAATTTGTTAATTTGCTTTGTGGCCTGTAGAAGATGTATTTTTATTTTATTTTTTAAAATTTATTTGTTATATATGACAGCAGAATGCATTACAATTATATATATACACACATATATATTTGTGTGTGTGTGTGTATATATATATATATATATATATATATATATATATATATATATATCTCACAATTTTCATATCTGGTTGTATAGAAAGTAGAGTCACACCATTCGTGTCTTCATACATGTACTTAGGGTAAGGATGTCCACATCATTCCACCGTCTTTCCTACCCCTATGTCTCTTCTCTTGCCCTCCCTCCCTTTTGCCCTATCTAGAGTTCCTCTAATCCTTCCATACTCCCTCCCAACTCCATTATGAATCAAGATCCTTATATCAGAGAAAACATTTGGCATTTGGTTCTTTAGGATTGGGAAGATGTAATTTTATAAAAATTCATTTTATAGTTAAAAAGAATGTTTACTGAAACTATTGATAATTTATAATATCACTCAAATTTAAATTTATTTTTTCCATCAATAAATAAGATTTTTTAAATTTCCACAATTTATAGATTTGTATCTCTCCTTGTATTTTTGTGAATTTATTTTTTTGAATATTTCTGTCAATTTTCTGTTCTTAGAGGAAATTTGGGCACATACAAATTTAAAATAAATTTTCCTTGTTCATAGTTCTTTACTAATTTATCATCTTTACCTCTAATCACACTTTCTGCCTTAAAGACTAATTTGTCTGATATTAATTTAGAAATAGTATTCTTTTGGACACTGTTTCCTTGATCAATTATTAATATTATTATTATTATTATTTACTTATTTCAAATATTTTCTTCTTTTGTATTTTAGAGGTATTATTATTGATATTTTGGTTTAAAACTCTGTGCCTTCCTCTATCCCAATAACTCTTATGATTTGGTCTTTTGATGCTATCCCATAATTCTTGGATGTTCTGCTCATGGTTTCTTACCATCTTCACTATGTGGCCAACTTTATTTCCCAGATTGTATACTTTGTCTTCATTATCTGTTATTCTTTCTTCCAAGTGATCTACTCTGTTGGTGATGCTTTCTATTAAGTTTTTAATTTGGTTTCTTGTTTCCTTCATTTCAGGGATTTTTGATTTATTTTTTCAGAATCCCTATCTCTTTCTTGAAGTAATCTTTTGCTACCTGTATTTGCTCCCTTATGTCTTTGTTGGTGTGATCAATGGATGCCTGTATTTGCTCTTATCTCTTTCTTGGAGTGATCAATTTTTGTCTGTATTTGCTCATTTAGGTCATCCTTTAATTCACAGTTCTTTTTAATTATGAGTATTCTGAACTCCTTCTCTGACATTTCAGCTGGGCTGACCATGCGTTCTGTTATTGTAGTATCCTGTTTTGTTTGGGGCAGTTTCCTTCCTTGTTTTTTTTTTTTTTTTTTTTTTTTTTTTTTTTTTTCATGTTGTATATGTGTCTTCCTTTCTTGCAGTATGGATCTGAGGTATTACAGTTTCTACCCTATAATCTTGTAGTATCTGTACTTCACCTTAGTGTTGGGCTTCCATACCCTGTTGGTGCCCCAGGATGGAAGCAACATCTTTCAGAGATGGGGCTGAAAGGGAGGGCCTTACACTGGCTTTGGGATGCCTGCTCCAAGATGCAGCTGCTGCTAGGCCCTGTCTGTTGTCCCAAGATAGAGGCTACTGTGTGGGGAAGGCTATGGGGATGGCTGCAGTGTCTCAAAATGGAAATGGGTTAGACCTGGGCTCCTAGGTGGTGGTGGGGCAGACCCAGGCCTACGCTGGGCCTGAGCTCCTGCACAAGTCCTTGGAGGAGCCTGAGCTCTGGGGGAGTCTGTGGGTGGTGGGATGAACCTGAGCCTACCCTGGGTCTAGGCTCCCATGCAGGTTGGCGGAGGCAGATCTGGGGCCTGCCTGAGCTCTGATGGGTGTCTATTTGACATATATAATGCATTATTTTAAATGCATTCACCGTTCTGAGCCATTGAACACTAGAACTTATTTCTTCTAATTTAAACATTGTAGCTTTTTTAAATTGAACAAAAATTTTAATTTAGATTTATGACTTTTAAAGGCATAATTTTGTAACTGGTTTCTAAATTTAATTTGCGTTGGGGCAGATAATGAGATGTATATAATATTTTTAAATTGACCATTTAGAAAAGAGTTTTTTTTTTTTGGTTTTTAAAATTATACCACATATATTCTGATTTGTGGAGTAGTGTTTTATAGACATCCATTAGATCAGGCTTAAATGGCATTTTTCCAATTTTCTCTATCTTTTCCAAGAGGTAAAGATCAATTATTCCCAAACGTATTCTCCCTGCTGGCCTCCTGAAGAGGGATTATGCCTTCTGAAAAGCTCCTCATAAACCAGCTAAATTCAACTGCTTAAGGAAACAAATTCTGGCCAACTATAAAATGTGAATTCCAGCTCCCAGATAGTGCCAAGGAAGGAGGCCACTGCATAATCAGCCATTAACGCTGACAGTAAATCCTGTGTCTTGCTCCCCCGTTTATCTCGGTATCTGCAAGGCAAGGATGCCAGTCCCTGATCACACCAGGAGTGGGTTGCTTATCTTCTGACTGTGGTTGCAAATGTAAAGATGTGGAGGAATGGTTAAATCCACATTCTATCACATATTGTGGTTATATAACAATCCATGATAACACCAGAGAAGTGGTCAGAACTTTTTAAAAGTATTTATTTATTTGTTTAGGCACTTTGAAGCCCCACAGCTGAAGCATCAGGATCTCTCTGCTGGAGTCTTATTTATGACCCTGCCACATTGTTCTGTGCTGCCAACCTTGTGATGGGCAATGGAGAATATTGCAAACTGTTACTGATCCTGTCTTCCAGAATTTTCTTCCAATAGATGTTGATCCAGTGGGCCTTGTTCAGGTGCCATCTGACCATTTGTTTTCATTTGCATGACATTGACTAATTTATTGCCACTTGATCGAATAGTTACCTAAAAATATTAAATAAAATATTTTGCTAGAATACCAATTAAGAATTCCCCCTTATAGTACACTGTGCCAAATAATCATGCTTGGAGGTACCATCTCTTTGGGGATTTGAGGCTCTGACAGGAAGTTATGGTGATAGTAGGTGGTTGGCTCAGTTCCTAGAAGTGAGAATTTTTTTTTTTTTTTTTGCCTGTCTAGCCCCACTTCACAGGCATAGAGATTCACAGTGATTTTTCAGCCTCCACATGCTGTGGGATTTGCCTCACTTTCAGCTTCAAGCAATGTTCCTGTTTCTGGACCACAATTTCCTATTATACTTTTTTTGGTTCCTTTAACATTCTGGGCACAAATTCACAATTGCTTACTTCTCTAATAACACTAGTGAACTCATAGATTAGCTCTTACCAAACTCTGTTACTATGACTTTAGAATTTATTTTATTCATCCAACATTTTAATCTTTTTGTAATAGAGGAGGTTTTTGAGGCAAAACCAAATATTTCTTTTGACTTCTTGGCAAACTTTACACATAGTTATTTTTAAATTCTTCATGTAATTTTCTATTCCTGGATTTTTTTTGGCTCAAAATTGTTTATTTTGTTGCCTTATTAGCTCATCTTCATGTTAGTTAGGACTTAATTTGGTTTTGAGCAGAAGATTGTCCACTTATTGGTGTGTTTTACTTTATGTTCAGCCTTCCTTGTCTGTTAGGTTTGTGGCTGCCTCCACTAGTCCTCTGAGGTCCTGGTCCAGAATTAGGTCTTATATTAGAGACTCGGTATTTTCATCCCATGGTTACTTCAATGACTGAGTGAGCTGGTATTTATCCCCCAGCTCTCACTGAAGTTATCTTTGTTTCCTCTTAATAGGATATATAAGCTTCAACCTCGAGTAGGGGTAAAAAAATCTTCCACTTACTATAGAAATGGGAAATTCTTCCACAGTACTTACTTCAATGCAGTGGTACCTAATCTGTCCTCCACATTGGTCTCTATTGTATTATAGAGAACAAACTCACCTATGCCCCAACTTGTTTCATTACTAAGGCCCCTCATGGCTTTGCAGTCAGCCTCAATTAATTGCTGTGTATCTTCAGTTTGAAGAGGTACTTAACTTGATTTGAAAGCAGTGATTTTTTAGACAGTTACACACACCTATTATAGGGTAGGCCCAAGATGGTTATAGTCAGGCTCCCTTGACAAGGCTTCTGGTGAACTCTGTGTTTAGGATGCAGCCAAGGTCATGAACACCCTGCTTTGGCACATGTACTCAAGGTCATAATCATTTGCCTGTGAGAATGTGTTTACTTATGTTATCCTGTTGGCAATGTACCTTCTTTGTCTGGCATGCCAAAAAAAAATGGCCTATGAAATGACTTAGGTTGGGGGGCTGCTGCTGACTCTGAATAAAGCATGTCTATTATCCCAATAGCACCTTGCGTCTTCTTCCACCTGCAAGCATCCCAGATCTGTTTCCCAGGGTCTGAACCTCAGCCTGACACCTATCATTGCTATGTATTTGGAACATCTTGTGCCATAAAGTGGAGGAGTACTTAAAAAATGATGGGGACTTTTAAATAGCACAGGATATAGTATTGTTTTCAATAATCTAAAGAGAAAGGAAAAGAAGACAGAATATTTCCATCACCCCCCAAAATTTATTTCATGCTCTCTAGAGTCAACCATCTTCCTACCCTGGATCCCAAACCACCACTTATCTGATATGTCATTAAAGATTCAATGTACCTGTAGAATTTCATATACATGAAATCATGCAGTATGAAACTTTTGTTTGACTACTTTTCCTCCATTTACTGTTTTGAGATTTATCCACATAGTTGTATTATCAATAATTTTTATTGCTTAGAGCTATTCCCTTAAGAGTATATAGTAAAAATTGATTACCGATCCATCTATTGATGGATATTTAGGTTGGTTCTGGTGTTTGTTATGAATGAAGGCATTGTAAACATTTGTATACATATTTGTGGGTATTTGTTTTCAATGATGTAAAAAACTAGTGAGACTTCTGGGTTCTGTATTAAGTGTAAGTTTAGCTTTATAGGAGACATCTAAAAACTTTCCCAACATATTTATATCATTTCATATTCCCTCCAGGAAATATGAGTGTTCCTACCATACCATACCACATCCTGGCCAAAATGTTTTACTTTACCATTAGTCTTTTTTGAATTTAGTCTTTCCAGGGTGAGATTAAAGGCAACTCTTTGTGGTTTCCATTTCTATCTCCTTAATGATTGTGACATTGAGATTATTTGTATATACATTTTAGGTATTTATATATCTTCTTTATGAATTATCTTTCAAGTATTTTGACCAGTTTTAGCTGGATTGTTTAACTTTTACTTATTGCTAAGTTTTATCCACATAGTTTCATTATTAATGGTTCCAAAAATCTAAAGTTGCAGTTGTAGGGGTTATTAGTATATTCTAGTTCCTAGCCCTTTGATTGATACATATATTGTTACATTATTGTCTTTGTGCTAATTCTTTGTTGCCTTCATTGTGCTTTTCTTTTAAGAATAAAAGTTTTTAATTTTGATTCAGTGATTTTATTTTATCAGTTTTTGTCATTTGTTTTTCAGACCTCTCTATAAAAGCTTTGCCTACTACAATATAATTGTTTTCCCCTCAAATTTTATAGTTATTGTTACATTTATGTCTCTAATCCAATTCACTGTAATTTTATGTATGGCATGAGTTTAGGCTGAAGGCTTATTTTTTCCCATATAAACATGGTGTTTTATAGGGGAAACCATCAAACATGGTTTATTGAAATGATTACTTTATCCTCATAACTTATATTAGTACCTTTGTCAAAAAAAATCAACTGACCATATAGGCATATGCCTATTTCTGGACTCTATTCTGTTTATCACTATGTTTATCTTTTTAATAACACCACCCTGTTTTGATATTATAGGTTTCTGAATTGTCCACAAGAGAACTCCAGGCCAGTATGTAAATTCTGTTTAATTCCTAAGAAAGAAATAATACTAATTATACATAAATATTTTAACAACTGTAAAAGTAAAGAATACTTTCTACCTTGTTTTATGAAGTCATCATAATCTTATTATTAAGACCTTTCAAAGGTTTTCAAAAACCTTCAAAGGTGTTACAAAAAGTTCAATTACAGACCAACATCTCTCATAAACACCAATGCAAAACATCCAAAACAAAATAGTGACAAATTTGAATTTGCCAACATAATCTACACTAACCATATTGCCTTTTGGTTTTGTAATGTATAACCAGCTTTCATGAGTCAAATAGATTTTTAGAAGATAGATTAAATACCTGGTGAATATTAATATTCTATTTTTAAATCTGAATCAACTGACTTAGCTCTACAGTTTGTATATTGAAGTTTATTTATACATAATTCATAAGGTTTTGTTCATCTCAAGCTGTAAGCCCTTTGAATGTTCCTCCTTGTTCTACATACCTCCCAAGCCTGCCTGAAAAAGTACTCAGCAGGGTTGATGCTTAAGAAATACTTGTCAAATAACTGTAACTTAAAAATGAATTTAGAAGTTGTCAACCCACATTCTTTATGTCTCACTTTTTTAGGAATAATTTTTTTCTCCTAGAATATCTGGGAAATCAGATTAGTTATTTCACTAGCTGCAATAGACTCCATTTGTTGCTGTGGAAGATAAAAATAACAGTTTTGTACAGAAATATAGGCTGGTATTGTATCCTTTCAAAATAGCAATTTCAGTAGAATATTACTGAGTGTAATTAATGTAAAAAATCTCTAGTCTCAGAAGCATGCTTGAGATAATAATCATCCTAAGCTTGGAAAATATCTATTTCATCCTACGATGACAGTTTTAATATATTAGGTTGTACCTAATGGTTCCTTTGGGCTCAAAACATGTTGAACATTTTAGCTTTCTAACCTGTAAATGAATAAGAAAATGTTCAATTTCTTAAGGAGACATTTTATCTCAGAAGTTTTATGAACTTCTCTTGGTTTTCTCCTCAGAGCTAATAGCATTTAAGTGCCTAGTGCTTTATTATTTATGATGTGGGAGAAATTACTGGATGAGACAATTCACAGTGATTATTTGATCATTCAACACACACATATCTTGGGTTTCTGCTGAAAAGAAATACATGGACCTTGCTTTCTGAAAACTTACAATCTACAAGAAATAAGATTAGTGTCAAAATTAAGATCTGGGAATTTAAGTGACATGTTACTGGTGTATGTAGAGGCATTTCTGGCTTTATTTATCACCAAAGATTTAATAGAAAAGGTGATTAGCCCTTGGGAACTAGCCAAACATTGTTGCTGCAGAGTAAAAGAATACTCCTTCCAGAGGTTGAGTGGTGGCAACAGAGGAAGGTCCTGGTGAAGAATGCACTTTCCCAAGATTTAAATGGGAACAGATGGATGACCATATTAGTAAACTTAGCAAAGACAACTGCCTAATTAAGTAAAGGGAGCAGCAGGAATAGACACAGATTAAGTTAGGGCCCAAAATTAAAATTAGAGTTCAAAATTAAATAGTTACAGCCGTTGACAGAAAAGATGGACTTAAATCAGAAGATTCAGACTTGAATATCTGGGATTACTTCAGAAACATCAACAGAAATATATCATCAGGGAAAGACCTGTATGGGAAACATAAGCCTATACACAAAATTCCTGTTGGGAGGACATCTTAGAGACAAGAATAAAAGAGAAATGAAGATTCTCAGAGCTATGAGGTGAAGAGAAAGAAGTATGAAGATATTTCAATCAGACAAATTCAATCTTATTGGTAAGATTGTGCAAAATTACCTGAGAGGAGGGTGGAGAAAAAAAAGTTGAACCTTGGATCAGTATCTCTGATTCTTCTTTTTGCCTTTGCCTCTAGTATAGTATGGGAGGACACTTAATACTGATCCTACCTTCATTTAAATCTTGATATTTTGTCATGAAATATTTTGCATTCATTTTTATGTTTTAAAAATTGCATAAAATATAATTTATGTTCATTACTGAGTTTTTGGTAACTTTTTAGGTTTTGCAACTGATAACCTCATTCACTGTGGTTCTACTTCTAAGAAGCATGATTTCATCACTGGGTAAAACTATCTGCACAGAAAGCAGTTCATGTGTAATAGACCAGCATGTCATGATGAAAACAAGCCTGATTATATTAACTGAGTTGTAAACTGAGTTACTGATCTGTAATCGAGATACATTCTTTACATTTTGTGCTAATAATAATATGACATAAAATTCACTGTCTTGACTCTTTCTAAATGTGGATTTCTGCAGTGATTAATACATTTATATTTTTTAAAATTAATTAAGTAATTTATTTTAATTAGGTATATATGATGGCAGACTGCATTTTGATTCATTGTACACAATTGCAGCACAACTTTTCATTTCTCTGGTTGTACAGGATGAAGTTTTGCACTCTATGTGTAGTCATAGATATACCTAGGGTAATGATGTCCATTTCATTCCACCATCTATCCTGCCCCTCATGTCTCCTCCCCATCTCTCCATCCCCCTTGCCCAATCAAAGTTGCTCCATTTTTCCCATACCCCCACAATTATGGATCAGCATCCACTTATCAGAAAGAACATTTGGCCTTTGGTTTTTTGGGGGATTGGCTTACTTTGCTTAGCATGATATTCTCCAACTCCATCCATTTATCTGCAAATGCCATAATTTATTCTCTTTTATGCTGAGTGATATTCTGGTGTGTGTGTGTGTGTGTGTGTGTGTAGATAGATAAAGAAACTGTGAGATATCTATCTATATATAGAGAAATAGATATAGATAGATATAGATAGAATCAAGTTAACAAAAGAGGTGAAAGACCTCTACAGTAAAAACTACAGAAAACACACACACACACACACACACACACACACACACACACACATATATATATATATATATATATATATATATATATATATCACAGTTTCTTTATCAATTCATCTATTGAAGGGCATCTAGGTTGGTTCCACAATTTAGCTATTGTGAATTGAGCTGCCATGAACATTGATGTGGCTGTGTTACTGTAGTATGCTGATTTTAAGTCCTTTGGGTGTAGACTGAGGAGTGGGACAGCTAGGTCAAATGCTGTTTCCTTTCCAAGTTTTCTAAGGAATCTCCATACTGCTTTTCAGAGTGGTTGCACCAATTTGCAGTCCTACCAGCAATGTATGAATGTGCCTGTTTGCCTGTTCTCCCACATCCTCGCCAATACTTATTGTGTTTCTATTCTTGATAACTGCCATTCTGACTAATGTGAGATGAAATCTTAGAGTAGTTTTGATTTGTACTTCTTTAATTACTAGAGATGTTGAACATTTTTTCATATATTTGTTGATTGAATGTATATCTTCTTCTGAGAAGTGTCTATTCAGCTCCTTAGTCCATTTATTGGGTTGTTTTCTGTTTGTTTGTCTTTTTTTTTTTGGTATTAAGTTTTTTGAGTTCTTTATATATCCTGGAGATTAGTACTCTATCTGACATGGGTGTGGCAAAAATTTGCTCCCAAAATGTAGGCTCTCTCTTCACCTCATTGATTGTTTCTTTTGCTGAGAAGAAGCTTTTTCGTTTGAATCCATCACATTTATTGATTCTTGATTTTATTTCTTGCACTTTAGGAGTCTTGTTAAAGAAGCCATGGCCTAATCTGACATGATGAAGATTTGGGCCTACTTTTTCCTGTATTAGGAACATACCTCAACATTGTAAAAGCTAGCTATATTAAACCCAAGGCCAACATTATTCTAAATGGAGAAAAATTGGAAGAATTCCCTCTAAAAACTGGAACAAGGCAGGGATGTCCTCTTTTACCACTTCTATTCAACATAGCCCTTGGGACTCTAGCCAGAGAAATTAGACAGATTAAAGAAATTAAAGGGATATGGATAGGAAAAGAAGAATTCAAACTATCATTATTTGCTTATGATATGATTCTATACTTAGAGGATCCAAAAAGCTCCACCAGGAAACTTCTAGAATTAATAAATGAATTCAGCAAAGTAGCAGGATATAAAATCAATACCCATAAATTAATGCATTTCTGTACATCAGTGATGAATCCTCTGAAAGAGAATTTAGGAAAACTTCTCCATTCATAATAGCATCAAAAACAATAAAATACTTGGGAATCAAGTTAACAAAAGAGGTGAAAGACAATGAAAACTACAGAACACTAAAAAAACAAATTGAAGAAGACTTTAGAAAATGACTATTATCAAAACGTCCGTGCTCTTGTATAGGCAAAATTAATGTTGTAAAAATGGCCATACTACCCAAAATGCTATACAGATTGATGCAATTCCAATTAAAATCCCAAAATCATTCCTTATAGAAATAGACAAAGCAATCATAAAATTCATTTGGAAATATAAGAGACCCAGAATAGCCAAAGCAATCTTTAGCAAGAAGAGTGAAGCAGGAGGCATCACAATACCAGACCTTAAACTATACTATAAATTTATAGTAGCAAAAATGGAATGGTATTGGCACCAAAATAGATATGTTGACCAATGGTACAGAATAGAAGACACAGATAGATACAGTTTAGATACAGTTATCTCATTCTAGGAAGGTGCCAAAAACATACATTGGAGAAAAGACAGCCTCTTCAACAAATGGTACTGGGAGAACTGGAAATCCATTTGCAGCAAAATGAAACTAAACCCCTATCTCTCACCATGCACAAAACTCAACTCAAAGGGGATCAAGGACCTAGGAATTAGACCAGATACATTTACATTTTTATGTAACAGAACTACAGACCTCCTCTCATCTTACAAAACTGAAACTCTATACCCATTAAACAGTAACTTCCCAAAGTGCTCTTTCCACTAAGCTAGGGCAGCCACCATTTTTCTGGATTTATGAATTTTACTACTTTAGATACCACATACAAGTGGAATCATACAGTATTTCTCTTCTATAACTTATTTCTCTTCGCATAATATCCTCAAGGGCTTTTTAAAAATATGTTTTTAGCTATACATGGACACAATATCTTTATTTTGTTTATTTGTTTTTATGTGGTGCTGAGGATCGAATCCAGGGTCTCACACGTGCGAGGTGAGTGCTGTACTGCTGAGCCACAACCCCAGCCCATCAAGTTGTATCCATTTGTAAAATATGGCAAATTTCTTTTTATTGTAAAGCTACATAATAATTAATTGTGTGTATGTACCATGTTTCATCTATCCATTCATTTGTTGATAGGCATTTGGGTGTCTTCCACCTTTTGGTTATTATGGATAATACTGCTATGAGCATGAGTGTACAAAAATCTCTTTGAGACCCTGCTTTCAGTTCTCTGGGATATATAAATAGGAGTGATATTGCTGGATCATACTATAGTTATGTTTTTGGTTTGCTTAGTAACTGCATCTGGTTTCTATAGCAGTTGCCTCATATTATAGTTCCACAGGGCCCAAGTTTTCAGATTCTTCACATTCTCACCAGCACTGACGTTTTGATAACAGTCATCCTAATGGGTATGAAGTAATCTCTCACTGTAGTTTTTATTTGCATTTTTCTAATGACTACTGATGTTGAGCATCATTTCATATGCTTGTTGGGCATTTATATGTCATTTTTATAGAAATTTTTATTCAAGTCATTGACCCATATTAATCAGATCATTTGTGTGGTTTGTTATTGAATTGTAGAAGTTCTGTATGTATACTAGATATGTATGTATTCTGTACTTCTGTCTTTACGTCATTGTTTTAAGTTCTATACCTGTGTAAGTGTATTACCATTAGGAAGTAGGAGTCCTTCATTTTTTTTCCTCTTTCAGGGCTATTTTTGCTATTTGGGGTCCTTTAAAATTTCACATGAGTTTTAGCATGGGTTTTTCTATTTCTGCAAACATTGCCGTTGAGCTTTACATAACGAAAATTGATGTGAATATGCTTTGTATATAACCAGAGATATGAAAAATTGTGTTCTATATGTGTAATATGAATTGTAATGCATTCCAATGTCATATACAAATAAAAATTAATTAAAAAATATTTCCCCCCAAAAAATAATTGTACTGAATCTATGTATCACTTGATAATATTGGCATTTGAAGATATTAAGTCTGCTTCCATAAACATAGATGTCTTCTCATTTATTTGTGGCATTAAATTTTTAGCAATCTTTTGTAGTTTGTAGTGGAATTTTTTTCACCTCCCTGGTTAGGTTTATTACTATTTTATTCTTTTTAATGTTATTATAAACAGAATTGTTTTCTTAAATTTGATAGTTCATCATTAGTGTATAATGACCCAACTAATATTTGTATGTTAATTTTATAACATTCTTCATAAAAAGAGAAAAAGCAGTCATGTAATTCATTTGGAAAAGTAAGAGGCTGAGAACAGCTAAAGCAATCCTTAGGGAGAAACACGAAGCAGGAGACATAAAAATAGCAGAGCTTCAATTATACTACAGAGCTATAGTTACAACAACAGCATGGTGTTGTACCACATGTAGGCAAGAAAACCAATGGAACAGAATAGAAGACACAGAGACAAACCCACATAAATACAGTTATCTCATACTAGACAAAAACACACACTGGAGAAAAGATAACCTCTTCAACAAAAGGTGCTGGGAAAATTGGAAATCCACATGTTATAGAACAAAAGTTAATCTCTATCTCTCACCCTGCACAAAAATCAACTCAAAGTGGATCAAAGACTTAGAAATTAGACCAGAAACCCTGCAGCTACTAAAAGAAAAAGTAGGTCCAACATTTCAATATATTGGCACAAGAACTGACTTCTTGAATAAGACTCCTAAAGCATAAGAAATAAAATTTAAAAAATCAATAAATGGTTTGGCATCAAAAAAAGTTTTTTTCACAGCAAAAGAAACAAGAACATGAACAGAAAAACCCACAGAATGGGAGAAAAGTCTTTGCCACTTGTGCCTCAGATATGGCATTAATTTTCAGGATATACAAAGAACTCAAAAAGCTTGACACCCAAAAAACAAATATCCCCAATCGATAAATAGGCAAAGGAGCTTAACAGACTCTTCTCAAAAGAAGAAATATGAATTATCAACAAATATATGAAAAAATGTTCAACAACTCTAGCAATTAGAGAAATGCAAATTTAAACTACACTGAGATTCCATCTCACTACAATCAGAATGGCAATTATTAAGAATAAAAGTAACAACAAATGTTGGCAAGGACATGCAGAAAAGGAAATGCTCATACATTGCTTGTGAAACTGCAAATTGGTGCAACCACTCTTGAAAGTGGCATGAAGATTTCTTAATAAACTAGGAATGGAATAACCATTTGACTCAATTTTCCCACTCCTGGGTATATATCCAAAGGATTTCAAGTCAGCATACTATAGTGATGCAGCCACATTAATGTTTATAGCAGCAAAATTCACAATAGATAAGCTACGGAACCAACCTGCATGTCCATCAATAGGTGAATGGATACAGAAATTATGATATATATACACAATGGAATATTAGTCATAAAGAAGAATGGATTTGTGACATTTGCCAGTAAATGGATGGATCTGGAGAATATCATGCTAAGTAAAATAAGCCAATCCCCCAAATCAAAGGTCAAATGTTTTCACTGATATGTGAAAGCTAAACTACAATAAAGTGGGGGAGGGGAAGAATAAAAGTTCATTGGATTAGAAAAAGGGGAATGAAAGGAAAGGAGGGGGGATAGAGATTAGAAAGACAGCAAAATAATTCTAACAAAATTTTCCTATGTACATATATAAAAACAACTAAGTAAACCATACCATCGTGCCAACCTACAAGAATGGGGTCCTAATTAGAATAAGATATAACCTATGCTTGTATGGCTTTACCAAAATAGATTCTACTGTTTTGTACAACTAAGAAGAACCAATAAAATAAAATTTCAAAATCTTTATTACCTATAACTTTGCTGAATTTGTTAGTGGACTTGAAGTTTATTGAAAGTGGTTATTCAATAAGCAGTATTGTGGGGATGGAATGATTAAACAGTCCTATCGAATCCTGCATTGATTAGTCATATGAAGGATTACTTAGATTGTGGTTGCAACTTAAGAAAGGCTGGAAAAAATGAACAATATCCCAGAAATACCCAGGGTATATTTTTAAACTATATTTATATGTTATTTATTATAATTGCAAAAATAAGAAGTAATATCTATCTAAAGAATTCTCTTACTGTAAGAATTGTCCTAAAATGGAATGGTCTTGGTTGAAAAACTAAGAAGTCTCTCATTCCCAGTAAGCTTCCAAGCAAAGATTATAAAATCAGAGTGTTGTAATATCATCAAGCCATTGAAATAATTTGTCAATAATTATATATAAGTGAAACCTAATATATGTATATATACATATATAGAGAGTATTAACAATTGGTGATTTTTAATTATGTGCAAAGAAGAACAACATGGGAATAGAAATATTCTTATAAAAATTTGTCAGGGGCTGGGGATGTGGCTAAAGTAGTAGCGAGCTGGCCTGGCATGCGCGCAACCCAGGTTCGATCCTCAGCACCACATACAAACAAAGATGTTGTGTCCTCCGAAAACTAAAAAAAAATAAATAAATATTAAAAAAATTACCTCTCTCTCTCTCTCTCTAAAAAAAATTGTCAGTAATAATATCAGTAAATCTTAATTTACATTTATATATACATATTTGATTTGAAAATACATAAATAAATCCATGTTTCATTTTAAAGGTCAAAAATAATTCTTTGAAAATTTCATTCCTGAAATGATATGAATATGAATTTATATGTTCATATAAAATAGAACATTGAAAAAAGTTAGTATTAGAATTTAAATAAGATGAAGTTTCCTGATGTCTTAATAATCAAAGCCTATGACATTCATTTTTATTTATTTTTCAACTGGTTAGTGTATATTTTACTATTATGTAATTTTCAGAAGACTTTAAAGTGATCAAGTAAAATTTGCATACTATTTTAGGTAATAATTTTCTCCTAAAAATGGCAAAACTGCATGTGTAAAAGCAAAAGTAAAAGGGAGATTTAGCTCATGTATTAATTGCTGTATGATATGACTATGGCTTATCACAGTCATGATTTGGGGTTTTTAGTTTATAAAATGAAGATTTCATTTCTTTATAACAGACAAGAGATAAAGTATAATTAAATATTTATTCACCCAATGCCTATCCTTCACTATTTCTAGTTTAAATAATGTAAGTAATCTAATAGTGATTCCATGCTGAATTATCCACAGAAATACTCTTCCTTCCAACTCCCTCCTCTTCTTTGGCACCATTACAATAACTATGCTGCATTTTACAGCTGGTTACTTTAAGTATGTACTATAGAGAGCCATATGGGAATATATGAAAGAATTTCCCCATTTAGCACTGGCAGTATCAGAATCCATGCCCAGTGAAGTTATAATCATTGTAGGGAAATCTTATCAAGAGGCTAATTTGAATTATAAACTTAACAGATAAAAAGGAAAACTCTATCTTCATATTCTCTTTTCTCTCAGAGAAAACAAATAATCCAATTAATAAATAGCCCAAAGAACTAAACAGACACTCCTCAAAAGAAGAAATACAAATGGCCAACAAATACATGAAAAAATGTTCAACATCCCTAGAAATCTGGGAAATGTAAATGAAAGCCGCATCGAGACTTCATCTCACTCCAGACAGAATGGCAATCATCAAGAATACAAATAATGATAAACTTTGGTAAGAATATGGGGGAAAAGCTACACTCATATATAGTTGGTAGGACAGCATATTAGTACAGCCACTCTGGAAAATAGTATGGAGATTCCTCTAAAAATCAGGAATGAAACCACCATATGATTCAGCTATCCCACTCCTCCGTATTTGTTCGAAAGATCTAAAATCAGCATACTATAGGAATGCAGCCACATCCATGTTTTAGCAATGCAATTCACAATAGCCAAGTTATAGACTAGCACAGGTACCCGTCTACAGATGTATAGATAAAGAAAATGTTATATATACACAATGGAGTTTTACTCAGTCATAAAGAAGAATGAAATTATTCCATTCACTGATAAATGAAGAACATAAAACAAACTGGACCTAGAGGAAGCTAGACCAACATAAGGAAAAAGTGGTATTGAGGAATCCCATAAAAATACAAGGGAGATCAGTGGAGTAGAGGAAGGGAATGGACAGGGCAAGAGGAGGGACAGGGAAAGGGGAGGAATGATAAAATGAAATTATCCAAATTATGCCATGTACATACATGAGTACACTACAGTGAATTTTACCTTTATGTATATCTACAAAGCACTAATTTAACAACTGCAAATAAATAGAAGGAAGATCAGTAACTCTACTAGAAGAAAGGGAGCAGGGGTAGAGTAAGGGGAGGGAAAAAAGTAGTACTGGGGATTGAAGTAGAGCAAACTATAGTCTAAGGATGTATGAACGTCAAAACGAACCCCAATATTATGTATATAACTATAATGTACTAAGAAAACATAAAAAAGAAAAGCATCCATTGTATGGACTTTAAGACATTTCATTAATGCAATCCAGGCATCAGATCTTGTTTGAGATGCCTTCTTTCCCATTTCCCGATTCAGCTAAATGCATTTGATAACCTGTTGTGGCATTGAGAGTGGGACCCCCTAGTGACAGTCTCTATTTTATATGCACATTTAAATTCATATGTATACTCATTTCAGGAATGAACCTTTCAAAGAATTATTTTTGACATTAAAAATAAAACACGGATTTATTTAATGTATTCTCAAATAAAATATGTATATATGTGTGTGTAAATATACATATGTATATTAAGCTTTACTGTATACATTGTTAGACTTCTCTGAGAATATTAGTTTACTATATGCTTTAAATCTTAATATTAGCTACTATTGTTTTTTACAGTAAACCAATAATATATATATATATATATATATTTAATGTGTAAATATATATATATATATATATATATATATATTTAATGTATAAATTGTTTTGCTGAACAACTTATATGACTTTCAATAAAAAAACTAAAGGTTATATATGATCAAGATAAATTCAGTTTGAAGTTACATTTTTAATGATAAAGTAAAATTACCAGTTAATCCGCTCAGGAGCATGAATAGAAGAATGGCTTATCATTTATAATTAGTACCATAAAACTAATTGCTATAGAATTTCACACATCACATATTTAAATGAAACAAAATCACTGTCTTAATTATTTGATAACAAGGAAGAAATGATTATGCTGAAAAACTTTTGATAAATAATTATAAGTGGATTTGAAAAGAACAATATTCACAATATTCTGAAGTTTTTGATAACTTGTTTTGGAAGCTTTTTATCACTAATTGGCTAGCAAAATAAAATTGCTACTCTTATTTTCAAACCTACCTTTTCTCGGCTCTTAACAAATATGACAGAAACATGAGCATTTGTTGAACTGCAATTCTGTGATCAGAAAAGATAAACTGGCAGAAGTGGTTTTGCCATAGGATTAGGTTAGGGGAGGAGAGCTGACTTATTCTTATGAACTATTTTCTGAGTTATAGTTGGAAAATAGCATCCTTTCCACAATTCTTTCTTGCAGAGTTGCTAATATTTTAAAAAATCCATTGTGTGCATTCCTCTGAGTATATAAAATATATAAATATATATAAAAATATAGAAAGATAAAAATGTCTTTGTGTGTCTTCCTCACATGTGTTCCCACAGTGAAAAAATATTTTGAAAACTAATTATTTCATTCATTCATTCATACTAATTACTTACCGTTTTATATGAACCATTTAATATGTGGAGCTTACATTGTCATGAGAGACAAATAATAGATTTTTAATTATATTTTTATTTTATATTACTATTATTTATTTGGTACTGGAGATTTAATCCAGGGGCATTTTACAACTGAGCCACATCCTCAGTCCTTTCTGTTTTTTATTTTGAGATAGGATCTTGATAAGTTGCTTAAGGTCTTGCCAAGTTGCTGAGGCTGGCTTTGAATTTGCCATCCTCCTATCTCCACCTTTGGAGCCACTGGGATCATAAGTGTGTGCCACCACACCAGGATAGACAGATATTTTTATGAGAAAATATCAAACAAGGACAATTACATAAAAAATAATATAGTTGATATTAAAAAATAAACAGTGTTTTTAACAGGGTTATCACAGAAGATCTCTTTGTTTGAAAGGTATTTTAGTGAAAGAATAAACCATGAATTGATTTTGGGGAAAAAAACATTTAAGACAAATAAAAGAGCAGAAACAAAGGTCTTGAAAAAGGAGAGATCAACGTGTTCACAGAAAAACTAGGAGACCAGTGTTTTACAGCAGGATTTGCAAGGGAAGAATGATGAGAGAGATGATGAGGCATATTACATCTTAGACACTAACAGAGAACTGGGTTTTTATTTGGGTGAGAAGGAAAAGCTTTAGCAGCAGTTCTCAACCTGGCCTGATTTTGCCCCCAGGGAGAAATGTTTGGCAATTTAACAATGTCAGGAGAAATATTCATTCATTCATTCATTCATTCATTCATTTATTCATTCATCTATCTACTTGTTTATTTATTTATTTTTGGTACCAGGGATTGAACCCAGGGACACTTAACCACTGAGCCACACCCCCAGCCCTTTTTTATATTTTATTTTGAGACAGGGTCTCTTTGAGTTACTCAGGGCCCCGATAGATGGCTAAGACTGGCTTTGAACTCACAATCCTCCTGCCTCCGCCTTATGAGTCACTGGATTTATAAGTGTGTGTCACCCAGACAGGAGATATTTTTGAGTATAATATCTCGGGATTTGCCATTGGAACCTAGTGAGTAGAGGCCAGGGATGCTGCCAAACAAAAGTGACCAACTGGGTAGAATAAAATACAGGTTGAAAGTAACCCTCCCTAAATTTGATATTATATTGTTTCCTGGAATATTCTGTTCATTATTACATTCTTAAATATAAAGGAGAAATATGAAAACTAAAGATTATATTTATTCACTGATATGAAAATTATTAAAGAAATTAAGACATTTAAAATAATGTGGATCAAGGGTAAAGATAATAGATTTAATGTGTATTAAATTACAACATACCTAATAGGCATTCCATTTTTTAACAAGCTGAGATAGCAGAAATTAGTGAATTTATATAGAATAAAGTATAAATCCATTTACAATGGGATTGAAAAATGTTTCAAAGAACCAAATATAACTGTAATGAAAAATAACAACCACAACAATAATAATCAATGCAAATATCAATTATTGAGGAATTAATATATTACAGGAATGGTAGTAAATACTTTCTGTGTCTTATTTCATCTAATCCTTACCAAAGCCTCCCAGAGAGCTATTATTTTTCATCCTTCATGGCAGAAGATATTTGGGCTGAAGTGGTTAAATGATTTGCTCAAGATTACATAGCTACTTAACGTAAGGGCTTGGAGGTCTTAATCACAGAAAATACCACCAACTGGCCACTTAAGAATGATTTAATTTGACAACTTTGGGGTGCCTAGATGAACAGAAAATCTTAGAGCTGAAAGAGACTGTAGAAGCAAACGCGTCCATTCAAAGAACCAGTGGCCTGTCAGTGTCCTCCAACCAAATATCACCAATGGTTTGTCCATAATTGAATAGTGGGTGTTATTGCTTTTGCAATAAGGGAGGATCCACACCATGATGAATCCTACAGCAGCTTAGTGAGAGGATCAGAGTGATCTATTTTAGGATCTGGGCTTTCTGTTAGGTGATTTGATGGAGGGCTTTAAAAAGCAGGGCTTTGCTCTGGCATATGTCTGAAAATGAAGAATAATTATATGATTGTCTATGTTCATAAATCTTATCTAGAAGGTAGGGTGAATGAAATGATGCTAAAGCCTTAATTTTTAAAACAGCAGCAGATTTAAGGACATTAGATAATTTTTTGTGGTTTGGACAATATTTATAAAATTTATGTTTTTGCCTTTTGATCTTTGGTGAGAAATTCTTCTAGAACATTCCCCTACGCCTCTGTCACTATCCTTCTAGATGAAAGGATATGGCTGACCTTTTACAGCCATCTTTGCTTTCTACAGCAGCATACTGACCTTTGGGGAAGGAGTATAAGTGTTGGTTCTAAGGATTTTCTCACATTTTTTATAAATTGTGTTGTATCTTCCAGAACTGCTATCTTAGTCGATCTTTTGTTGAATACCTGAGACTGGGTTATTTATAAAGAATAGAGGTTTATTTTGGCTCAATTCTGGAGACATGGTACTGACATTCTTGGCTTTTCCTGAGGGCCTTGTGTTGCATGGTAACATGATGGAAAAATAAAAGCAAAAGTTGGCAAATGCAGAAACAATAAAATGCAAAGAATAGTCTTGTTTTGTACAAAATGTGCAGTTGCAAGAATTAAATTCACTCACTCAAGAAAGACATTAATTCTCTTAAGAACCTAATCACCTTTTAAAAGTCCCACTACCTCTCAACACTATTATGTTGTAAATGAAATTTCAACATGAGCTTCAGAGGGGACAAATCATCTTCAAATCCTAACAAGTGCCAGAAGTTACCATTGTTGGAAGTTGTTTGCTATTTTTAGCATTAGTGATACCATCTACTTTTGTGTCCAGGATCATTCTCTTTGATTATTTCATTAATATTCTCTGAAACTTGGTAGGTTGGGGAGAAAGAAGTTGGTTTCTATTATAAATCTGTTTCTAGGGATTGGGGCTCAGCAGTAGAGCACTTGCCTCATACATGTGAGGCACTGAGTTCAATCCTCAGCACCACATAAAATAAATAAAGATTTAAAAAAATAAAAATAAATAAATCTGCTTTTAGACATCCTGAACATGCCACATTCCTTTAGTTTCTATTTGATAAGTAACAATTAGATATTACATACACTGTTTTCTTTCTGGTTCAGTTTCTGTCTTTAATGGCAGCACTATTTCAAATTTCTAGCAGAGATTCCAGATGTTTCAAAACTGCTCAAATTGGAGGAGGGGATGAGAAAAAGATGTTCCTGTATGGAAAGTCTCCCAGACCTGGTCTGTTTACTGTTCTTCCCTATACATGTATCTCCTTCTCTTTTCACACAAGATAGTCAATCATGATACAATCAAAATTGAGTTTGTCTTTTCCTTTTTGAACGAAGAGGTCAGCTTCATCCATTTTTGAGTTCTTACAAAATGACAAGCATTAAGAAGAATTATCACAATGTAAGCCACAAAACTAAGGAACACACTATGTTTTTACCCCATGCCCTTGTCATAACTTGTATACATTAATCTAGAGGGAACAGTGACATGGGCTTTCTGATTAATACTCTTCAAATGGTAGTTTGCCAGGTTCACCTGTTCATAAGAAAGGACACATTATCCCCTAGAAACTGGCCAAAAATCCTGTTTAGCCTGCTAAGTCAGGATTATACAGGATTCTCTGGCAGAATTGATCTTGAATATAAGGAGAATTGCTACATACTTCATTCATGTCTTGTTTCGCTGAATAATCTTTGGTCATGAAAGGATTATCTATACACTTTCACTAACAGATCTGTCAATAATTAATAGTCTCACTTCAGTGAGGGGTAAATCATGCTAATATTGAGGGTGAAGTCTGGAGACCATGCAAGCCTAAGAAAGAAATGGGGATTGATATACTTTTATACAATTTTATAACTACTGACCAATATTCAAAACATGGGTAACTATTGGTATGTATCACAGATAACCACTCTAACAGAAAACTGTAGGTATTAGTATATTTTCTTAATTCACTTCCTCTATTCTAAATCTGAAGTAAGGCATCTGAAATACAACCTGATAATTAAAAGAGATTTACCCATCCACAAAGCAGGTAGAAAACTCAGAAGAAAAGGTACAACCACATGGTAAATCTGGAAGATAGGAAAAGTCCAGTAAAGATAGAGCTGATTAACAGGCAATATTTTCAACATCCATGGAGAAAAAGCTAAAAATAACTAAAAATACCTTTATCTCTCTACATCTTGGGCTGCCTGGCTGACTGAAAAGATAATGTAAACATTATTATTCAGGCCTTCAGCTTAAGTTCTAAGGAGTAGATTTTAACTGTACTCAGTAAATCTGGATTTACCCTTGAACAAGCCACCTGATGACCAAGACATATACAGCCCTAGATAACCTGAATCCCATGCAAAGATGAGTAAGAGGAAAGGAAACATCAAGGGAGGGAGGGAAGGCAGGAAGAGCTTCCAAAATAGCTACATAGAAATTCTGCAAAAGAAAAAAAAATTATCTAACTTTCAAAAGATCTTTCAAGAGCTTTCTTTGAAAAAAAAAGTACACATTCTTTATATAATTTTAACAAACCATAGTTATAACTCAATTCAATTCTGGAATTATAAGCCACAATTCATTAGATTTTTTTCAGTTTTTACATCATAAAAATGTCATAAAAATAAAATTTGTATTTATTACCTCTTTACATTTAAAAATGGGAAATTTTATCAATACATGTGTGAAATTGCAAGTCCTATGTATACCCTGAATATCAAGCTGTATAGACATTTTGTTTAAATTCTTGCAAACACCAGAAATTTAATAATATTATGATTTGGTTATAGCTTGTTTAATTGTGTTCCCCAAATGCATTGTAATTGAAATTTTGGTCAGGATGGCAATATTCAGAGGTTATAGAACCTTTGGGTTCCACCCAAAGATTTCTTATAGGGAAATCTTTAGGCTACTGCAGGCATGCACTCAGAAGGAATTGTGGGATGCCTGTCTCTCTTTGGAACTTCCTGTTTAACAATGAAAGTTCTTATACACACACATGCTCCCTCCATGGTATGCTGCCATTTACTTCCCTTGCCAGAGGCCAAACCAATGGAGTTGCCCAATATTGGAAATTAAACTTCCAAAACTTTGAACAAATAAAACTCTTTTTCTTCACACATTATGAACCTTAGATGTTTTGTTATAGGTATGAAAACTGACTAATACAGGTAGCAGTCCTGAAAATGGTTATCATGATATGAACTTAAACAGTTATTTCTTGATGTATATACCATCTACAGAACAGGTTCACATCATGATATCTCATTGAACTAAATGTTTAGGTTTTGTGGATTTTTCTAGGTACAATATGTCTACAGACATATTGTTTTTAAATGTTTGGGTAGTTTTTTTTTTTGCATGGGTTCTTTGATTTAAATTAGTGGGGTTCTTTTTTTGTGTGTATGTTTTATTTTTGCTATGACCTGAAAATTCACATTTTTCTGGACAAGAAACTAGGCATACTGGGAATCTCAAGGAGCCATAGAATAGACCCCAAAAAGAAAGCAACACGTTGTGGTATCAGAAGTAAAAAAAAAAAAAAAAAAAAAAAAAAAAAAAAAAAAAAAAAAAAGAGGAGTAGTAGTAATTTTTCGATTAGCAACTTCTTTTTACAGCAAACCCTGCTTAGGCTCTATATGAACAGTGAGGGTCTCAATCTAATTTGGATCCATACTTAGTAAAGGCTACAAAAGGACTATCCTCAGGGAAAAATCTGCTTCTAAGTCCAGGAAAGTAGCAAGAATCAACCTTTTTCTGTAGATAATCATTTTGTTGAAGAATGTAAGAGTAATCATAATATGTGTTCTTATTGTCATCTTTAAAATGTAACAAAACTAATATTTATTAAAAATCATAGTTATAAAAGCCTGTATTAAAAGAAAATATTTAGAATAAAATATTATCACCCCAAATTTCAATGTACAAAGACTTACTAGAGTTTGATGAAGAAAAATTAATTCCAGTGATTAAGTTGCTTAATGAACAGATTTAGAACTGCAATTAGATTTGTTTAATTTCACTAAATACTGTCTTTTTTCATTTCTACTAGAACTAGAACTTATAGCTTAGATGTTCATCATTAAGAATTCTAGATGACTGGTAATTCGGGAATTTTCCATCCTTTTGATTTTTATCATCTATATTTTAGGTACAAATGGGACTTTTTATTACCTTGGAAAAATCTGGCAAGATGATGACATAAAAGACTTCTTCCAAGTACTGTTTACATTATGTAACCTAGATATACATATTACATTCTCAGTTTTTCAATTTCTTCTTTTATGACTCATTTACAAACTTTTCCTCGTTTCATTTATTTTTTTTCCACTCTGCTTTAAGAGGAATTTCTTGGGTGAATTTCTAAGCAACCACATTCATTTGAAAACTAAAGTTAACAGCAAACAAAATAATCATAGTACTTTCAAATTATTTTAGTATGCAAAGGATATATTTGGATTTTTTGAAAAAAGCAAAGTAATATTTTTAACAGAAAAATTTCTAAGAATTGTCATATATGATCAATTTCTTCAGGCAATTAAATCTTGTTGTTTGACAGAAACATGATACAGTTTAGAGCCTCTCCAACAACTCTGTTGATTCAGTGAAGCATGGTTTACATTCCACGATTCTTACTGATAGGAGCTCTAAGTTTTAGAGCATTACTTCTCCATCACACTGGCTCATCAATTAATATGAACTCAATTAAACAGAACTTTGTGAATTAGCATTTTTATTCCTTCTGAATTCCATTTTTTATTGTTAAATAGTTTTCACAACTATTAGCATATACTGGGCATTTCTTTTTTGATAAATTACTCTCTTATATCTGTATAAGTAATACTCATATACTAATTTCTTTAATACTTTATTATTTACAAAGCACAATGTTAAGTATTGCTAGATTTATTGTAGTATAAAGTGATCTTTATAATCACAACTTGACACTCCTTGACATCCTAAAGAATCAAAGAAAACCCAAGTTTAATCAGTCTACTATAGCTTCAAGTTCACAAGACTGTAGATTTATTTAAATAATTAGATAATAATTTGGGGGGAAAAAGCCCAATAGCAGTACAAACAATAAAAAATAAATTGTGTTCTTGTTGTCTATCCAGACACTGAAATAGGCTAAAAATAAACTAAAATGTTCTCATGTGCACAGGGCACAATATGATCTGCCTAGCTTTCTCCTCTATTTCCCCTAGGTTAACCACCTTCATCTTCTGAGTTTTATTTCCTCATTGGGTCTGACAAAAGACTCTCTCCTTGACTGGTCTTTGGTTGGGTTCCTCTGAACACTCTTTTTGACGAAGCCTTGATCTTGTTCTTCCATGTCCATTCTTGCCAAGTCCAGTTTTAATAAGAATCCTGCTAAGATAGTTTTGAAGAATCCCCTACACTTGGGATTAGGGGATGCAAAAATACTAACAAGAGATGTCAAAAGTAGAGAGATTCATGCTAAAGATAGACTAAAGACTTAGTTATCATAAGTGAGAAATAAAGTACTTTATGAATCTCTCTAGAGAGTGGATCAGAAGGGATAAATAAAAGAAAGTTTCAGTTGATTCAAGAAAATAAAATCTATAAACCAAACTGCATATGAAGAGAAATGGTAATCCCGAACACTTAAGGAGTGAAAGCTTCTTATTTTTTAAAAATGAGAGTATGAGGTGAAGAGGGAGTAAAAAATAAAAAGAATTACCAAACACCAACTAAGTACCCCAAAAGCAAATGGATATGTTCTTACCCATAAAACAAAGTGGAAATTGTAGTTTATTTTAAAAAGTAATAGTCCCATTTTTAGTACAACATATAAAGATATGATTAAAGGAAAGATGAACATTTGTTCTATACCTTTTTATTCTAAGATTCATTCTTGCCCGTTTCCTTCTCTGTTCTTCTTCTCAAATTTTCTCAAATTATTCTGCAGGTTTCTATGTACATGTGGCTTCTAAATGGTTTAGACACTGGCTAAAGACTAGAGGATAGAAAGAGCCAGAATATTTCATTGGCATCCCCCTGTGTGGTCCCAGCTCCTACTGGCAGGCTCATTGTGTTTCCAAATTTTTCCTGTTGGCTAAGTCCTTCCTCTGATTCTCCAGCTCTAGGGGTAAAAGAGGTTTCCGGCTCATCTCTATTTGGTTTCTTAGCTTTCCATCACTTCTGTCACTGATACTTGATCTAAAATTCCCTCGGATTGAAATCTCTCAAGTGGTTTCAGTTATCTTGACTTACATGACGAGTGATTTCTCTCTACTAATTTTCAAAATATATCTTATTTTTAGAACAGTTGTAAATTTACAGAAAATTTGCAAAGATAATACAGTTAGTTCCCATATATGGGCATCCAGTTTCCCTTGGACTGTGTTTGACAGTCTTGCCTTAGTAACAATAATGAGCCAATATTAGCATATTATTAGACCATCAGAGTACTACATTATACTCGGTTGTCTCCTTAAGACTCCTTTAGCTGTGACAATTTTTTAAACTCCCTTTTAGATAACCTTGACAAGTTTTGAGAAGCACTAGTTAGGAATTTTGTAGAATTTTCCCTGTTAGAATTTTTCTGTTTCTTATGATTGGGCTTTGGGGAGGAAGACTACAAAAGTAACATTTTCATGATATCTATCACAGGTCCATACTATCAACATGATTGATCACTCTTGTTGACCTCAGGTTTTTCCATTTTCCAGGGAGTTTGTCCCTCCCTTCCCTGCTTTTCACATTGATCTCTGGAAGTAATCACTCCGGGCAGCTTCCACTAAAAGATGTGTGTTCTCTACTGATTTTAAATCCTGTATCTTGTATTTCCATAGACTTAAAAGTAGTGCTATTTAATGGTGCAACAGTATGGCAGCTCTTGGTCTACCCTAGAGCTGCCCACTTTGGCTGGGAGCTATTTTTCCCACTTAATGTAAATGAAATACAGTATGTTTGCAGCTTATACTACAATAGCTGTGCCCTAAAAGGAGTTAGTACTTTCTTTAATTCAAATTAAAGAATCCTAAATTGGCTAAATCTCTCTTATCTTATTGCTTCCAAGTAGAAATGGTCACTGTACTTCACTGCTTAAAGTGGAATAACAGAGCCAAGCAATGTTTACAGCCTCAAAGACTTCCCTTACCTGGAAAGGACAATTAGATATTCAAACAGGAGAATTATCCTATTACCCTCACAAACCTAGGTAATAAAAACCTTAATAGCAGAATTATAAGTGAACAAATGAAACTAATGTGTCAGATCCATTGGTCATATAACTAGCAAAAAAAGGACCACATTCTCAGTTATTTCACTGTAAAATAGTGGAATCTCAGTAAAGATTGCACAATTTAGTCTCACATAATTGGGACAGTGGTGTGAGGGTCTTTAGCTTTTTAGCTTTTAATACGACCGTCAGAACAAGCACATCACAATTCTGCCACAGCGAGCATGCCGTCACTTTAGTAACATTTTCATGACATCTATCACAGGTCTATTCCACTTTAGGAATAGTTTTTGACAATAGTTTTTGACAATTTTTTCATAATCTTTTGAATGTGATGTCTTTGAGAATATTTTGAAATTGTTCTTCTCTGAGTGGTTACAACTTTAGGTGTGAGATGCCTTCAGTAGTAGAGAGAAATGAAACAACAATGTCAAGTCAAAGTATCTCCTGCAAAGTTTTACACGACACAGCACTGAGCACTGAGTTAAATATGCCATTCAACAAACATTTACCAAACAGATTTAATGTGCCAAACACTGTCCTAAGCACTGGTGTTTCTGGGGAAGCGCTGCTCAGAGTACGCATCCTCAGAATCCTCAATGGCATTAAGTACAGGGCTGTTTTGGAAGAAGTTCTAAAGATTTTTTGCCGCTTCATGGTAGTTTTCTACCATTGTCATTTTCCCCCCTTTGGGTACAGGGATTGAACTCAGGAGCACCTGATCACTGAGCCCTATTTTGTATTTTATTTAGAGACAGGGTCTCATTGAGTTGCTTAGGGCCTCACTTTTTGCTGAGACAGGCTTTTGAACTCGAAATCCTTCTATCTCAGCCTCCCGAGCTGCTAGGGTTACAGGTGTGTACCACTGCACCTGGGGTCATTTTTGATCCCGGGAATCTATTGTACTCACAAGTGGGCATTTCATATCATAGTTTCTATATTGTCCCCATCACTATCAATCTTTTTAAGTGACAGTGGTATGGAGTATCCAGTTCACAGAACTCCCCAATATGAAACTCAAATATGTTTTTCTCTTTTTGCCCTTTTAATTATTGAAGATTATGAAAGAGACATGTGTCACCAATTGAAATCATACTTCTTCCTAATTTTATAGATTACTCACTATTTCTGCTTCTTGCTTAATAATGAACATATATGAATTTTGGTTTTTTATTCCAATTACATTTTTTCCTACTCAAATAAATCATACTTCATGTTGTGCCCACTAACACTCAGTGTTGTATAGCATACATTAAAAGGGCAGCAATGTAATGTTCTTGTCATTTATAAACTCAAGGCCATTAATTTATTCTGAAGATACTATTTTCTTGAGAGGAAACACCTTACTTGAGCAGTTTCTTGAGAAATCTCCAAGTTTTGGATATTATAGCAAATGCATTAATAAAACAAATGGCCTAGGTTTAACTTAATAACCAATACTAATCTGCAGGTTTATATAGACTGATAGACTTATGAAAATATTGCCATAATAATCAATTAAAATACAATATTAACATGTAGTTTATTGTCTGGTCTAGTAGACTTTTTTTGCCGTCCCCAGAAGAAATCAATTCTATACTTTTTCATAAAGACAGATTTTAAAAGCTATACAGCTGCCTTTTCTGCAAGGCTAATATAATCATCTAATATTGGAAACATCCATCTGAAAAGTCTAGTATGCTGGTACATGCTCTGCAGATGTCCTTTTTAGACAGAAACATTTTAACTAATTTTGTTTCTTCACTAAATTAAGAATATTTTCATTTATCAACTTCTTTAGAACTTTTGAGAATTGATTTGTTATTTGAGAATACTGTAGAGTGTAAGGAGTTTGACCAACTGTATTTTATTCTTTGTAGTCAATATGAAACCATATATTTTTCTTTTTTTTTTTTTAGAGAGAGTGAGAGAGGAGAGAGAGTGAGAGAGAGAGAGAGAGAGAGAGAGAGAGAGAGAGAGAGAGAATTTTTAATATTTATTTTTTTTTTTAGTTCTCGGCAGACACAACATCTTTGTTGGTATGTGGTGCTGAGGATCGAACCCGGGCCGCACGCATGCCAGGCGAGCGCGCTACCGCTTGAGCCACATCCCCAGCCCCAACCATATATTTTTCAATACTCACTTTACCTATGTCACATTAAAATTTCTCAAAATAACAAATGCCTCAAGTAACTAATAAGTCCTTCAAATTTACATGCAGAGTCAAATATTTTTTATGTAGAAGACAGTCATCAATAATTTGGAGTGGGTACACTATTTAATAGAACATCTTGACTTATCAGTGGGTCAGACAGAGTATATCACTAAATGAATTTTTCATGAGGGATGCTTCCTACAGAATTATATGTAAGTTGATAACATATAAGTCAATTCTCCAAAAGATAGGTTAAAATTGTGTTAACATTTCGTATCTTTCTATTTTTACTATTTACATCTGTTGTTGGAAATGTTCAAAAAGAGATAAATACCTGTTTTTAAAATCAAACATCTATATGTTTTTAAAATCATTTAAAATTCCAGACTTCTATGTTTGCATGTTGTTAGATGTTCTCCATGGGCATAATAAGAAATGCTAAACAAAAATCTTCACATCTTTTAAATTTATAACAAATAAAATTATAACATAGCACATGAAATTGATATCTTTTTAAAGTAATATAAATCATAGTTAGTCCTCTGGGAACAATTGATATTTGGTGATTAGTAACAAGAACTTTTAAAAAGTTTAGGAAAACCACTCTTTTGTGATAATCCAAGATCTGTTACCTATCTTTCTTTGTGGTTTTTATTATGTAAGTTGCTTCAAAAAATTTTTTCTCTAATACATTTTAAAAAGAGGAAAGTAAACCTATAATGTTTACTAGCCAGAAAGCTGGTAGACTATTAGGAAGATTAATGGAATACTATTTACACAACCATTTTATCTAAATGAATGTAGCCTGCTAATTCTACTTTCCTCAGAGTGGGATGGTTAAGGGTATTATTCATTTTAAGTTTATAAATCGTATTTCCTCCAGATCCTAAGAAAATAAAAACATAATTTTAGAAGACAGAGAGAAAATGGAAACTTGGGACTGATACCTACCACATGACTAAGTCCCCTCAATGATCAATTAAAATATTGAGAATCATTTTCAGTCAAGAATTTGAGTTGTTTAATGTGCCAAACACTGTTGTATGATGTTATATGCCCCAAAATACTGAATGGTCACAAAAAAATTTATGAGTAGACATCATCTCCATTTAATAGATAAGGAAGCCAAATTACATAGAATTGAAGGAGGTTTGCAAAACTAATAACTACTCAAATCAGATAATCTTGCTTCACAGTCATTCCCTTACCCCTGAGGCTCTATCATTTCATAAAGAATATATCACAATGAATCCCACTTACATATATAGTCATAATGCTCTCAAGTAATATTAATAACAGAAGGGAAATCAGTAGAGAAGAGCAAGTGGATCAGGGGTAGGAAGGCAGGAAAAATGAAGGTGCTGGGGAATAGACTGACCAAATTATGGGATGTACCTATATAAACACGACATCATGAAGAGCACTATAATGTATAATTATATAACTCCAACAAAATATTAAAAATAAAATAAAAATGTTTCTCTTGTCAAAGTAACTATTGACTGAAGACTTCACATTCATCTTTCTAGTCCCAACTTTGAAATTATTTGTTAGTTCAACATTCTGAGCACCCATTATATGCCAATTAAGTAAGCATTTAATAAATACTATCTTTGTGTCCTACTTGTTTCTTCCTGCTATTCCTATAAACATGTTCTTCTATCTGCTTGGAATGCCCTCTTTCTACCCACTGTTGATTTGATAATTTCTTATTCCCATTTCAGTATAATCTTATGTGCTAGGCACTACTATTAACAGCATACTACAGGGACACAGCCACATCAATGTTTATAGCAGCCGAATTCACAATAGCTATATTGTGGAATTAACCTAGATGCCCTTCAGTAGATGAATGGATTAAAAATGTGACATATATACACAATGGAATATTACTCAGCTATAAAAGAGAATTAAATCATGGCATTTGCAGGTAAATGGATCAAGTTAGAGAAGATAATGCTAAGTAAAGTTAGCCAATCCCAAAAAAACAAATGCTGAATGTTTTCTTTGATATAAGGAAGCTGATTCAGTGGGATATGGAGAGGGAGCATGAGAGGAAGCATGGGATAATTAATGATGGTTGAATGTGATGATCATTATTATCCAAAGCACATGTATGAGGACATGAATTGGTGTGAGTATGCTATGTTTATAACCAGAGATATGAAAAATTGAGCTCTATCTATGTAATAAGAATTGTAATGTATTCTGTTGTTATACATAAATAAAAAATAATTTAAAAAACAACAGTAACCAAAATGTTGCCTCTCCCAGGGAGTCTTTCCTGGACTCCTGAAAGAAGACTAAGAGAATCTTGCTAAATCCTTCCATAGTGCCTCAATTTTAGTAGCTCTCAGGCGGATATAATTATTCATTTATCCAATTCTGAGCTGTGAAGTAGAAACACTTTTTGTGCTGCCTGTACTCTGGAAATATAGTAAATACTCAATAAATACTTGTTGGATGAATGATGTTAACCAGTTTAACAAGCTAGTCTCCTGGCTTAACTGTTATCTCTTTACCAATTTCTGCTAACTTCTTCAGATAATTTTGAGAGAAGCAAAAAATCGCATATCTTTTTACATTTGCTCATTCATTTGTCAAGTATTTACATGGGTTCTGGTATACTCTGGCCTCCTGCTAGTTTTTAGAGACTAAAATAACAAGTTAGTTTATACTATTGATTTTAAAGTCAAAATTTAATGTGCCAACAATCCTTGCCCCTCAAATAAGACCATAATTACTTGTCAAATACAAGCTCTCCAGTAAAGAACTGGTTTATCAATATTTTAATATCTCTATCTGAAAACCCATGTACATATGCTTGACATATGCATGATATTATGGAAGCAGTGATTTTACTGAGATGACACAATAAAGCTTTGGCATGATTTTGCCAAAATCATGTAGGTT
Organism: Spermophilus citellus; assembly: GCF_964194105.1. Classification (NCBI taxonomy): domain Eukaryota; kingdom Metazoa; phylum Chordata; class Mammalia; order Rodentia; family Sciuridae; genus Spermophilus; species Spermophilus citellus. The sequence continues at coordinate 56,826,072 of NC_138189.1, forward strand.
CAAAGTTAGCTAATTTCTTAATAAGTCAATTGATAATAATAAGTCAATTTTCTTTCTCTCTCTCTCTCTCTCTCTCTCTCTCCTTTCTTCCCTCCCTCCCTCCCTCCCTCCCTTCCTCTTGCACAGAGAATTAAGAAACAATGGATGATAGAAGGAACAGAGGCAAGTGATTTTTAACATCGCTGTAGGTGTTATTGGTTTCCCTAGGAGCTCAAAACAGCAATTGCAATAGGGGAACACCAGTTATAGTCATATAGGTACATGCTTAAAGTATACAGGTGACATTTTAGGCCCATATCCTTGGATACTGGTTTTCAATAACATACTTAACCTCTTTCTCCTTCCCTTCTTATGGAAGAAGAAGAAATTTGACTATTTGATTTTAATATGATTTTCCATAGACTATGTTTGCCTCAGTTCTTCCAGCTCTGAATTACAACTCAAATATCCCAATCACCTGAGTCCTCCAATGGCTCAGCTCAGTGCCCTTTCCTTTGACTTCTCTAGGCACCCGATTCTAACATATCCTTTTGGAAACCCTCTTGCCTCTCCAGTTTACCTTCATTTCTTTTCAAGGAGCCTCTTCCTTTTGTTACCCTCTAGGCCATTCTCAAGTCTGTCTTCAAGAGCTGCTTCTCTTTCCAGTTTTCCTCAGTCCTGCAGCTTCAGCTATCATCTCTATGTAAACAACTCCTGTTGGGTTCAACACTAATCAGTGCCTGGGAAGGCCTGCAGGAAGTCAAGGGCTGTGAAGAATGCAATAGGAAGAAAATGCAGAGGGGGAGCTGGCTACTTCCCTTTGCTCCAATTTTCAGGTGAGGAAGCAGAGTGACCTTGGTTTTAAAGTAAAAGAATGTACTCATAAAACATCTGACAAGCTCCATGTGCACAGTGGGCATGCGACCTATCCTATATATTCTCCTGCTTGTAGAAGGAGAGGGCCCTCTCTTGAATCCTGGCCTACTCCCACCAAGGAGTGAGTAATAAAATGTCCAAAACCTCTCCATTGAGTCCTCCAGTGATCTTTTTTGGGGATCAAAAGTGCTATCCTAGGGTGCCGCGTCCGGCAAAATGGACCGAGTCCGGCGGGAGACGTCGGGATTAACAAAGACACAGGAGTCCGAGGTCCTTCATCCAGGGGGAATCTATCTTTATTAGCTCAGCACATACTTATATATTTTTTTTGCAAAAGGCATGGAAGGTTACTAGTAGGCGGGGGCAAAGGGGAAGGAAAAACAGGTGGTTCATGTCGACTCATAATGAGCCTTCAACCAGGAACCTTATCAGACCCAAGCAGGTCAGGGCGTCCCCACATGACCATTACAGGCTGAAATAATATGAAAACAGACACCACAAATCCTTCAAGGCCTTGTGAGCTCCTTCAAGGCCCTGTGAGCTGGCCTCTTTGACGTGCACAAAAATCAGGGCTGGATCCAAGCCCTGAGGGCCGGGGGGAGTCCGTGCCAGCAGTTCCCCCTCTTTTGTTTGTTGCACGTCAAAGGGAATCAAGTAGCCCCTGTCTTAGGTCATTCACTGCCCTTACACTGCTTACCCGTCTTTGGGGAGGCCCCATTCCCCTGTCTTAGGTTGCAGTGCAAGCGTGAAAGTTGCCCGTCTCTGGGTACTACAAGATCAGCTCGTTGTTGCCAAGGCGTTTAGTGGTATCTATTTAGCCATTCATTATTGGGTCTTTAATTGGTTCCGGTTCTACAAGGCATAGAGTCAGAGGAGAGGAATAATAAAATAAGGAAGAAAAAAGGGGGTGAAGGGAGGAAGGCATGAAGCAGGGATCATTGTAGAAAAATCATCTTCGAATCGGTCGGAGACAAACTTCAGCAAAATCGTCCTTGGTTTGTAGGCGTTGATAATGAACCTGTATTGGCTTAGAAGTCAAAATGTTAATTTGATCTTTAATAAATTGTGTTATTCTATTGACAAGGCAGGGGCCTATAGCAACTATAAGGAGAAGGCCCGACAGGGGTCCAAGCAAAGGAAGGAGATAAGGCAGAAATCCATTTAGTCCCGTCCAAAGGGGATTTTCAAGTAACTCCCTTTTTCTTTTCTCCAAGTCATCTTGAAGCTCCTTAATTTTTGTACGGACTATGCCTGACTTATTAGCATAGAAACAACATCTCTCCCCCAAGGCCAAACAGATCCCACCCTGATTAGCGGTTAGCAAGTCTAAGCCGCGTCTGTTTTGAAGGACCACCTCTGCTAAGGAGTCTATTTGATCTTGTAAGTCCTTAATGGTCCCTGATAGGGTTTGTACATCGTCTATGAGTTGTTGGGATAAGCGGCGGTATGAATGTATAGCCGTGCCTAATCCGGCTGTACCGGTGCCCACAGCAGCGGTCACTCCAAGGCCCACAAGAAGCGGCAAAAACTGAACAGTCCTTTTATGTCTCCTGATCAAAGTGTCCAGGCTGGGAATAGGCAGGGGCTCATCACCTGAGACGATTGTAACATCAGGGAGGAGAAATGCCAGGACACATCCGCCCGTCCAGTTGGCCAGGAGCCTGGAAAAGGCAAGGTTTCCGCCACAGACAAAGACAGTACCATTGGGAGGACAAAGAGGTGGGGTTGGTGAGGAATACTTTGTGACCACCGAGCAGTTCCTTACATTCAGGAACCCTACATCAACATCATTAGAAGTGTTTTGAAAAGATCCTATAGGGCACATCATAAAGCCCTCCACAACTTGCACCCTAAAGGGTAACCCAGGACCACACACTGTGCCCTCTTGAATGGTATTGTTAACAGGAATGTCCAGTGGCATCATTACACCTGTGGTCATACAAAGCCAGCAATCTCTGGCAAGAGTGGGATTGGAGTCATTAAGCAGGGAAAAGGTGGTCTCTAAAATACCTAGGGTGTTAGCATCTAGATCAGGGAGTTGGGATTTAGGTAGTGCCAGGGGGTGATACATAAGTTTGGGGATCTCTGGTTCCAGTCGCCTAATTACCTCAATGTGTTTAATGGCATCTGTGGGCCCCCCTCCATCAGAGATCCCTACAGGGGCCGTGCTAGACCAGCAGGAGGGCTTGCCAACAATACCATAACAACCAGCCAGCTTCATGTAGCCAGATATGTCTCCCCCTCCAAACATAGGTTGAGAAAAATAGGCACTATTTGGTGGACCCTCCCCTTTGACGGCAGTCAGCGTAGCCTCAAAATATGTTTTCCCATTTTTAATACAAGGGGAGGCCTCCGTATAGCATGAGGAATGAATTGTTGACGTAAAATTGCAAGTTGAAGAGCATTGTGGAGTGCCCTCCGGGTTTGGAGCTTTAATTTTTGGCTTATTGATACAAACCCAATTGGGGTGGGTAGCACCCGTAGTCTGGAAACTTGTACTGAGGTAAGCTACCCTATTGGTACAATCAGAAGTGGCGGTGTAAAAGCCTGGGGCCTGCGTCATTGTTCCCCCTTTGCATTCACAGGGGGTTCCATAGAGGTATGTTAGAAGATTTGTGCCGGCCGGGGGACCAAGGCCCCCATGAACTAACTCACCCAGAGGGAACATCACCAGCAGAGTCCATCGCACGGTTCGGAAGCTTGGTGGCAACGACAGGCTCAAGTGTCTGGGGGTCTTCATCTGTAGCCTCATGTTTGTCATTCACTGGTCTTATGCAGCGTTCCGGGACCCAAATGGGCTTTTCTGCTCCTGGAGGGAAAACACATACGGCTCCTCTCACTCTCGCTAAGAGTGGAGCCAAAGGCTGCCACCTTCCGGTGGATAAATCTTTCCACCGTACCTGAGCATTTTGTACAGTGGGAGGGGAGAAATGGCGCTGTGCGGCCGTACGTCCCCTCGCATCAGTGAGCAAAAAATTCAAAGTGAACAAGGTTATGGATAATAGCGCTTGTGGTCCCTGGCAGCATCTATATATCTCCCCCTCTTTTGTTTTTTGTAAATAGGTTTTTAAATGTTGATGGGCCCGTTCTACAATTGCTTGTCCCTGGGGGTTATATGGGATTCCAGTTTTAAGTTTAATCTCCCACTGGGCACAGAATCATTGAACTGCTTGGCTTGTATATGCGGGTCCATTGTCTGTTTTGAGGCAGCGTGGAGTGCCCATGCAAGAGAAAGCTTTTAAGAGATGTCCAATTACATCCTTAGCCTTTTCCCCAGTATGTAAGGTAGCAAAGATATAGCCAGAATATGTGTCAATAGAAACATGCACAAAAGACAGCTTTCCAAAACTTGGGAAATGGGTAACATCAGTTTGCCAGACATCATTGGGGTGTAAGCCTCTAGGGTTAACACCTAAACTGGGAGAATGAAGAAATGGAGCACATACTGGGCATAGGGAAACAATTTGTAAAGCCTGATCACGCGAGCATCCTGTGCGGAAGCATAAGGATTGTGCATTTAGATGAAATTTAGCATGGAGCTGTGAGGCCTCATCATGCCTGGTTATGGCAAATACCAGGCCCATATTGTGAGTGGCGGCATCTGCTTTAGCATTACCCTCCACCAGAGGCCCAGGAAGCTCCGAATGTCCTCGGATATGTCCAATAAACAAAGGATCTCGTCTAGCCCAAACAAGGAGCTGAGCCGTTTGTAATTGTTCCATGATGGTAGATTGTCTGCCAATATAAGGGGCTGTTTCAATAACTAAGGCTAAATTGGCAACATAGAGACTATCAGTGTACACATTAAGTGGAATAGAATTGAATAGTTTAAGGGCCATAATTAAAGCCTCAACTTCTGATCTTTGGGCAGACAGTTTAGGAACAGAGTGTCGAATTACTTGAGATCCATCAAACACAACAGCAAACCCCCCTTTAGCTCCGTCTGTATAAACAGTCTGAGCTCCTGAGATAGGTTCCCTTTTAATAATTTTAGGAAAAATAATAGGACATTTTTTAAGGCCTTCTAGAAGTTTATGTCGGGGAAAGTGATTATCAATTTGACCTTTGAAATTACAAAGGAAGAGACACCAAAGATTATGTTCTTGTTGTAATTTTAAAATCATATCCTGGGTATAAGGCTGAATGAGAATGTCAAAAAGTTTTTCCAAACAGTGCATCACCCAAATATTTGGCTTTCCAGATCAGATTTATCACTAGTTCATAAAAGGGAGTTATCACCCGAGAGTTAGAAGCGGGTAGATGGACCCAATAGATGGGACCTGTTTGCCAAAACACTCCAGTAGGAGTTAATTTTGATGGCAGGATTATAAATGATAGGGGTATAGAATAATCTATCTGGGTAATTTGTATCTTTTGTGGGGCTGTTTTTATTAACCTGAGTGCCTTCAAGGCTTTTGGAGTAGGTTTTCACAGGGAGGTGGGTGAGGGGTCTCCTCTCAAAAGGTCATACAGGGGTTTAAGTTAGTAGTTTAATATACTTAATGTTTAATCAACAATGTGAATTTATTTACCAAAATTAATTTTTATCTTAAACAGTAAGAATTATTAGGCAATAAGGATCTTTCTTTAAAGAAATAAACTTACATTTTAATAGGTGTTTATCATATCAAAATATGGACAAAATTTTTGTTCACATTAGTATAGTTAAATTAGGAAAATAACCTGAAATACCCTTAAATTAATTATAGTCAGTTTAGTATATATAAATCTCTTTTTTAATTGTTCTAACTTTTTATATCATCTGTTTAGATACCAATATAAAACCCCCCCTTTTTTTTTTTTTTAGGAAAATGAATATAAAGACCTTGTTTTACCCAAAGATGATTTCTTTCTTCTTTTTAGGATCCATGTGTGCTTTTTCTTTGTTGAAGCACCTTTTTCTTAAAAAAAAATATACTTTGGAACAATTTCTGAAAACCTTAGAATCTATAAACAAATTATTATACTTTGATAAGGAATATCAATGAAAGTATGGTTAAAACCCTTAGATATTTTGTAGAAATAATTATAATAATTTATCATCTTATGAGTTTAAACAGTAACTTTGAGAATTAGAAATTACTTGGTTGTATTTTCACTTAAAAGCAAATTTACAGTAAACACATTTATCTCAAATATCTGTAACTGAAAAGGCAGAGTATCTTGATAAATGTAGATATAAAACATAAATTATGGGCTTCCTGTTGAAGAAAAACAATTAGGCAAATATATATTAACTAATCAATTAGGCATGTGCTAATTAATTTATAGATTAACAAATATAGGTTATTTAAATATCTAAAAAATATATATTAAGAATAAGAACTTAACTTATAATTGTATTAACTTTATGTAACCACGTGGTCTTAAAATATTTGGATCCATTTTAATTTATTTTTAACTAGGAGTGCACTCTTTTATGTGACGTCACTTGATGTAACTGAAATAAGATCCTTGAGTATACATTTTTATTTTTATAGTTAGCAATGAGAATAAGGATTTTTTGGTCATCACAGGAACTTTGTCGGTTTGTTCCTGTGGCGAGTAAATGCATCCTCATGACCTCTAAAATTAAAGGTAAAATATAAAGAAGCATATTTGATATCTCTCATCAATAGAACATTATTTAGTAACACAACTATAAAGAAAAAGTCAGGTTATTTAACTTAGAATTAGCTTAAATTTAGGACTGTAACATAGAAATTTGTAGAATTAAATTTTGTCTGAAAAAGATATCTTTCGTTAGCATTTACAGGTAGGCATCTTTTAAAAATACAGGCTCTGAGCAGCTCCGGTAGAAATCTGAAACACAGCAGTACAGGTTAGTGGCTGGAAGGTGGGACTAGAAGTCCTGTCTGAGTGACTGTGGAAGAACCAATCGGTAGCCCCAAAAGTGTGGGAGGTGGGACCAGGAAGCCGCTCTTCCAGCCAGGCAGCCCATGGTTACCATGGTGATGCAAACAGCATGGAGTTCGCTGCCCATTTTCAGGGCAAAAGTTCCCCAAGTTTTCCTAACCGATTGTATTTTGTTTGATTTTGTCTGCATTTTTCCCTGCCTGGCCAAGATCTTACTGCGGTAGCAGCTTGTTTTGTCTCTGTATCGCCCCGTACACTCTGGCTTTCGGGGCCCGGGGTGGGCCCCTGTTCCCGTTTCCCGGCTGCAATGGGCGTCCCTGAGCAACAAACTTGGAAGGACACTCGCTGCTCCAATGATTCCCCTTGCCACATTGGGGACAGGGGCCAGGCATGCCTTCCCGACCCCGCCTATCCCCCTCGGGACAATTTCATTTCTTTCTATCTGCATCAATCAGGCTATGAAGTCAGAATAAGGCTCAGAGGGTCCTTGGGCAATTTTTGAAATTTTTGTTTCAGCATTTGAAATAGGTAGAGCCTTCCAAGCCTGAACGGCTGCTGTAGCTATCTGAGCAATAGACCCCAGGATCATAATTAATTTGTTGATTTATGATAGCATATTGTCCCGAGCCTGTTAACATTTCAAGGTTACGCCATGGGAAGCCGGCGTCCTGATTGACTCGGGCTAGCTCGGGACACCTCTCTTGATTTTCACTTTCCCACAACAAAAAAAAATCCCCTCCGAACAATACAGCCCTACAAAGCTGTTGTCAGTCACTAGGTGTCAGCTGATTGGCAGAGAAAGACTTGAAGAGAGTCAATGTGAAGGGGGCATGGGGTCTGTAATTAGTAACTGCCTCCTTTAGTTGTTTAATATCCTTAAAGGCTAAAGAAACATACACTCTGGCCGGCTGTCCATAGGCATCCAGGTTTTCAATTACTGGAAAAGTTTGGGCCGTCTTAGGCTGCCACTGAACACCCCTGCCCCCCCCGCCTTCTGGGGTTGTCCTCGTCCCAATTGGGGTTGTAAGGAGGGAGCGCAACAGGGATTGGGGCCATAGGTGCTTTAAATCTTGGCTTCTTCATTCGACCCTCCAGTTCCTCTATCTCCCTTTCTAGTTTCTCCTCCTGCCAGCTGTTACCATGGAGCCCAGTTAGTAACTCCCTTATCTTAGAAATGTACTCAGCACTGTGAAGCCCAGCTCAAGGCCAGAGGCCTTGTTTACATATTTTTGTGAAAAACTAGTAAGGGAGTGTCCAGCGCCTGGAGTGCTAATTTTTCAGACAGTAGCCAAATAAAACAGGGCAATATGAAAATAGGAAATTTATCTACATTGAACCTTTTTGTAGAGATTCTTTTGCTGAAAATCCTAAAATAAGCCATGGTGAATATTTTGGAGAAGGTCAGTTAAGACTTTTCTGTGGGCCTATTAGGGAGGGGGAAGATGAGAAGGCAGGGTTGAGAGCAGCTAGGGTGGATCTAAGAATGAAGAAGGAGATGTGAAAGAATAATGGGAAAGGGATAAGGATTCTGCCATTTGCTCTTCCTGGGCCTGATCAAGGGCCTGTTCGCATTCAGCAAGCTGTTCTTTAATCTTTATTTTATCTATTAACAAAGCATCTTTAACCAGTCTCCATAAAGAGAAAGTGGCGATTGGGATACTTTCCGGACCTTGATCCCTCAACAATCTTTGTAAATCACATCTGACCTGATCCCAATCACTGTTATTAAGAAATCCCCCTGTCAGAAACCAAGGACATGCCTGGGCAATAACTTCATCGAATTCTGTTGCAGTTTTTGTTTTTATTCCTGTTCCTTGTGTGTTCAACAGCTCTCTGAGTTCGTTGGCCAGACGAACTTTAGCTGCTGAGTTACCCATGGTGCGCACCCTTTTTCCCCTTCTCTTATGGAAGGTCTCTTTTCCCCTTCTCTTATGGAAGGTCTCTTTTCCCCTTCTCTTATGGAAGGTCTCTTTTCCCCTTCTCTTATGGAAGGTCTCCAATTCTCCCCCTTCTCTTATGGAAGGTGAGTCCCGTACGCTTACCTCCGCTTTCCGGTCGGTGGGACTTCCAAACTGCCGCGTCCGGCAAAATGGACCGAGTCCGGCGGGAGACGTCGGGATTAACAAAGACACAGGAGTCCGAGGTCCTTCATCCAGGGGGAATCTATCTTTATTAGCTCAGCACATACTTATATATTTTTTTTGCAAAAGGCATGGAAGGTTACTAGTAGGCGGGGGCAAAGGGGAAGGAAAAACAGGTGGTTCATGTCGACTCATAATGAGCCTTCAACCAGGAACCTTATCAGACCCAAGCAGGTCAGGGCGTCCCCACATGACCATTACAGGCTGAAATAATATGAAAACAGACACCACAAATCCTTCAAGGCCTTGTGAGCTCCTTCAAGGCCCTGTGAGCTGGCCTCTTTGACCTGCACAAAAATCAGGGCTGGATCCAAGACCTGAGGGCCGGGGGGAGTCCGTGCCAGCACTAGGGCGTTAGCAGCTCTAACATTGAACAACTCCCAAAATCTAAATTGGAAATATGATCTCTCCAGCACACTCCACCTCCATATTCCAGCTGCTTACTCTAAATCAGCATCTGATTCTCCTGAATTCACCTTAGATCCCACATGTCTAAAACCTAGTCAGTGTCTTCTCCAGGATGTCTGTCTGTCTGTCTGTCTCTCTCTCTCTCTCTCTCTCTCTCTCTCTTCTTCCTTGTTTATGTTACCATTATTTGTATGCTCTAGTTGCTGAGCCTCAGTTGTGAATTTCTGCAGCATGTACCTCCACTAAATATTCTTTCCCACTCCATTTTTTCATTTTTACTGCTTCTCCTTTAATAAATATCTCTTGCTAAAATTATAGAAAATCCTTTGCCTAAACCAACTTCTACATTAAATTGACTCTGCTTACTGCTGTTCTCAACTTTGTTCTAAGATTTTCCATACCAAAAGTCTATATTTGTCCTTAACCTCAGTTATAGAGCCCAAACATGTTCTTTAGTCCTCCCTAGCCACAGTCCTCAAGTTATGGGGGGGAAGTGGAAACAAATTATGTCAAATTATAGATAACCCAGTAAGTCTAACATAACATAGTGACACAGGGAGTAACTAATAAAGTTTTCAAGATATGGTCCATTTATAGAATTTAAGTCTTTTTTATATTGTGGTATCAGTAAAAGTATTTAAAATAAATCAGTTGCAATCAAATGCAAGACATACAATAGTAACAATATATTAATTATCGTTATATTAATTATCACTTATTTATCATATCAATATATTATCATTATATTAATTATATTCTTTTTTCTTCTCTCTTTCCTTAATTTTCTATATTAGGATATTTGTCCAAAGAATAGCTTAGTTTAGGCAGCTTATAGTGTTAAGGGAAGAGCATTTGATACCAAATAAGAAGATGTCTTCAATAGTTAATCATGGTCAAGTATGGGAACTTGGCCAATTTTCTGAGCATTTCTGAGGTTCTATTCTTTCATATTCATGTCTTAATTACTGTCTTAATTACTTCATAGACTTATTGACAGCCTCTAGCTACACAAAGGTAAGAAGATCTACAAAGGATCTCAAACCCAATAACTGAGGCTTTGTCCCTATGGAGCTTATTTGTAAAGGGTCTCCTGGTGATTTGCCATCAGGAAACTATAATATACAAATCATATAATTCTATACAGGTGAAGGTCACTGTAATGCTTACTGCCACATTCTCTGACCTTCAAAGGTCATCAGTCATCATTATTTCTAAGTTCCATAACATCTTAGGTCATCTTTGGGTTGCTTTTAGTTATAGGCTTTATGTAAGCTGTCATTCTGAGTAAAATTCAAAAACTTTTATAAGATAACATTTTGGCCTTTACCCTGAAGGAAATCTTTCCTGCTGGCAGAGAGCTGATAAATAAATGAATTTAGTCATTTTTTATTGAATCATGTTATAGTCTAAATTGACACCACAAATCCACTTTCCCTCCATTTAAAGTAGATTAAGCTAACTTCTCGTTTATCAGAAATATCGATATCTTAGAGTTAATATAACACACTGAGTGCAAAAATACTTCTTACTCTAATGCTTCTTTGTGGTTCTGAATATCTTCTTTCCAAGAACTGTAAGGTTTTCATTCCCTAAACATTTACCATAATAAGATAATACATTTTTCCAGAGGCAGCTGATTTAATTTTATGTCACATAATTGTTACTGCAGTTTTGGTAAACCAAGCTTTTTTTCTTTCTTTTTTTTTTTTGTTCTTTTTTTTTTTAAGGAAGTAGCTTACATATAAAAATGAGCTACTGAAATAGAAACCAATCATGGACCTAAAAATTACTTCTAGTAACTAGAAATTACTAGAATTACTTCTGAGCATATATTTTATGCAGCTGGAAGTTTGGTAGAAAATTACTTAGTCCAAAGAGACATTAATCAGGAAAGAAGTCTAATGATTCACTAGTATTCAACAAAGTATTCATTACATTGTGGTGACACAAAGAATAAGGTCAAATATATTTTGTTTACATAGTATATTGACCTGCCTTGACTCTTTGCCACATTCTTTGGATAAGAATTCAGGGTGGATAAGAATTCATCAATTTTCTCTAGATGTTTAAGCTCTTATTGCTTTAACCTGGTCTCAAATCTAGGTGATCATAAGCCATCCATAACTTTCACGGAAGGTGTTGTCCTAATTCTATGTGTTAATTTCAGTTTTCCTATGTAGAATTAGCAAGGGATAATGGATCATCATGAAGGCTTGAGCTCAAACAGATTTGTGGTCCAATGCTGTTCCAATCACTTACTAGCCATGTGACTTGGGTAATTACTAACTTATGCAAGATCTTGTTACTCAAAATGTGGTCTGTAGACTAGCAGCATCCACATTATCTAGGAACCTATTAGGAATATAGACCCTCAACCCACTTCAGAACTATTGAGTCAAAATCTGCATTTAAAAAAATCTTGCATTAAAATTTGAAAATCATGGCTATATGTCAGTTTTGTTCATTTGTAAAAATAGGGTACAAAATCCTTATTAGGGCTCTTTTTAAGATTAAATGGGGTAATAATTATGAAAGGCTTAGCAAATTACCTGAAATATTGTTTACCCAAAATAAATGTTTATCATTAGTAATTTTCTAAAACACCTTTTGAAATTCTCCCATTTTAAGAGTCATTTTTCCCATCTTAAGGGAAGTGATAATAATCTTAATGAGGGTTAGTTAATTTTTGCAGCCACATCTTAGTTAATGAAGACACCAGCACTTGAATCTCATATCAGAGTTACATATTTATATACTATGCTCTGATGTACAACACAAAAATATCCTTATCTTCTTTTTTCTTTCAGAGAGAGAGAGAGAATTTTTAAATATTTATTTTTTAGTTTTCAGTGGACACAACATCTTTATTTTATTTTTATGTGGTGCTGAGGATCGAACCCAGCACCCACGCATGCCAAGCAAGTGCGCTACCGCTTGAGCCACTTCCCCAGCCCTTCTAATTTTCCTAACTAATAGATTCTTCATAATGGGAAGAAATGGAGAAACAAAACATTGACACTTATGTTTTCATAATATCACAATCTGGTTTTGTTTGAATAAATAAAAATCTTTTGTTAAATGCATTCTTCTCTCATCATGATTTCTGTTCAGATGGTATCCTGCGTTTTGAGAAAGGGCATCTGTGCCAGGCAATGAAAGTCAGGCCTTGAGCAAAATACAGCCTCCTGTGGCCTTTTAGTGAAGTGTGCATCTCCCTCTGCCGAGTTCTGTCCCTGACTGTGAATTCCTTTGTATGACAGCTTTTCAGCTTGACCCAACCCCCTCTCTGCACACTATATTTCCTCAGTGAAGAACATGGATTTATTTGGATTTGCTGTGTTCCTTGCACAGCATATGAGAAATGAGGACCAAGGACTCAAACTCCCCTACTTGGACACCTCAATCCAGCAAGGCAGCCCACCTCACTTTGACAGTGTTGCTGAGATCCAGTCGTGGAGTACTCTTAAGGTTCTCAACAAACCTGCAAAGGCCCCTTCCATTGTTTATGCAAACAATTGTGCACACTATCTATAGCAGCCCAGGTTTTAAGACTTCTTTACATGATCTTTCTGTTTTCTTGTACAGCCTGTGCTTTTGCCAGACTAAGCAAAGAACTGTTCCCATAAGATCCTCAGCATTCCCTAGTTCCATCCATTGCCCCTGCAGTCTCCTTTGCCTGAAATTACTGTTCCACCCTCACCCACAATCTGACATGTACTTATTTTTTGAGACAAATCTCAAATATCTTGCCCTAGTTACTTTTATCAGTAATAATCTTTCCTCTTTGAATCTTAACCTCTTTGTTTGGACTGTATAGAGTCTTAATCATGTGTCTTGCTCATAGATAAAACTAAAAGTTTTATGGATTCAAGAATAGCGTTTTAAGTATTTTTCTAAGCCAACCCTCTTCCCTTCCCCATCAAAATGTGAGCCAGTGAGAGTCAATGAATATTTCTGAATGATTTAATCACTTTTAGAAAGGCTAAAAATTGGCTAATGTGGAAAACAAGCAGGACAGTTTTCTAAGCTGGGAGTTAGAACCAGAGGCTCTTTCATTTGTAAAACACTAGTTGAATTCCTCCATATTATATTTTAAAAACTGAATCCCATGAAAGTAAGAATAAGATACAAAATGATAAGTATGGGATAGATACTACAATAATTAATAAAATTTTTTTTAAAGAGAGAGTGAGAGAGGAGAGAGAGTGAGAGAGAGAATTTTTAATATTTATTTTTTAGTTCTCGGAGGACACAACATCTTTGTTGGTATGTGGTGCTGAGGATCGAACCCGGGGCCGCAAGCATGCCAGGCGAGCGAGCTACTGCTTGAGCCACATCCCCAGCCCCTAATAAAAATTTTTGAAAGTTTCACTCATAATCATAGCACCATAATATTTAAATGGCTTCAGTAGTCAAAGAACATTATCCATAAGAATTCATATTTTAGCATGTTTATTTCACTTAATGTTATATATTTATTTCTCTGTGTTAGTATTGTCATCATAATTAAAACTTTTGGGGACTAGGGTTGTAGCTCAGTGCTCACCTCGAGTGTGGAAGGCACTTGGTTTGATCCTCAGCACCACATAAAAATAAAATAAAGGCATTGTGTCCATCTACAACTAAAAAAAATTTTTTTTTAAATAAAAACTTTTGATGCCACATAAATTTCATTGAATTAATATACCAGATAGCTCCTGCTATCTCACTGTTTAATTAAAACCAATAAATAATTTTCTCCTTCTAGCATTTATTTTTCATTTTTTTGAATGGATATTTTAAAAAATGAGTTTACTAGATGAAAATATAAGAACACTTTAATTTTCTTTTAATTAATATTATCAAATTGTTTTCCA